>NC_092040.1:96679092-97029893 GCF_003086295.3 Arachis hypogaea
CTAATTGAGAATGAAATTCAAATTCCTAAGTTTTACAGCTGACAATGACAACCATTAGCATCGTCTTCAAGAGTATTTAAAAATATACAGAAATGAAACATATTTAATAATAGTGCTCTCCAACCCTTTACTCTTGAAAAAACTAATTTAGTTTAATTTGTGTGTAAAAAAAAATTAAAGAGTTAAATATTAAACAAACAATAAACATGACGTTTTTAATATCTTCGACAGTAATAATAATCATTATCATCATCTTAAAAAATATACAGATACATACATAAATAAACCATATTTAATAATAATATAATAAAAATGGTACTCTTCCATAAAAAAAATTAAAAATTTAAAATTAGCGAGAGTTACTACAAACTTATCCCACACAAAAAAAATTGAATTTCAGAAATTAAAATATCGTTAATTTTTTAAAAAAAAATAATTTTTTAATTTATAATAAAAAATATTCAAAATCTCAATTTTTAAAAATAAAATAAAAAATTTTTAAATTATAACGATTAATAACCAATAAATTATACCTCAAATAATATAATCTTTTATTCCCAGCTAAAAATCTTGGATTCTAGTTCCTAACTTAAAAAAAAAACCACTAACGTCTAATAATAATAATGCATAGCGAAAGAAACGTGGGGTTGAATGAGGATTAGCGTGAAAAGTGAAAACGTAAAAGGAGTCCACATCATCGTCAACAAAAAGCTGTGTGACTCTGACCGTACCACACATGCACTCATACCTCCCTTTATCTCTCTCTCTATCTTTGCTACTATGCGCACTACGCACTTCCCTTCTTCTCATTTTCCTTCTCCTTCTCCGTCAACAACAGCAGCTACCTTATCCCTACATTAACTCCTTAATCTCCTTTCTTAATCACTTTTACCATTCTATTCTCCCCTTTCTCCCCAACTTCACCCTACATTTAATGCAAGCAATTCTGTGGTTCACCTTCAATTCCCGACTCAATCATCACAATAATAACAAAACACACATACACTCACACTCCACCACTGTTTTTTATGTCCATTCCCAGCGGCTTCATGCCACTGTCTCCGCCATCTCAATCTTCTAGAACCTTCCATTCCTCCCCATGGGCTGCATCTACTCTCGTGTTTGCATCGGCGACAACTGCGTCGGAGGTGCCGCCGCCGCCTCCAGCATCAACGGCGACGCAATCGCTCGTCCTCCGCGCGGGACCTCATCCTCCGAGCCAGACGAATCCTCCGCCGCCGCCGCCGCCTCGCCGGACGGCGACTTCCAGGTGCTGAATCAGCTCAGCTTGACGCGGGACCCGGAGGCCGGAATCCGGAGGCTCGCTAGGGTTTCGTCACAGTTCCTTCCACCGGAAGGTTGTAAAGTGGCGAAGGTTCCTGCGTTCAGCTACGAGCTTCGCTACTCGTTCTTGTCACAGAGAGGTTACTATCCTGACGCACTGGACAAGGCGAACCAGGACAGCTTCTGTATCCACACACCGTTTGGTTCGAGTCCGAATGACCATTTCTTCGGTGTCTTCGACGGCCACGGCGAGTTCGGTGCGCAGTGTTCACAGTTTGTCAAGCAGAAGCTCTGTGAGAATCTTCTTCGAAGTGCGAAATTCCAAAACGATGCCGTTGAGGCTTGTCACGGTGCTTTTCTGGCCACGAATTTGCAGCTTCACAATGATGTCTTGGATGACAGCATGAGCGGGACGACGGCGATCACGGTGCTGGTGAGAGGGAGAACTATAATTGTGGCGAATTCAGGCGATTCGAGGGCGGTGATTGGAGAGAGGAGAGGGAAGGATCTTGTGGCCGTTGATTTGTCGTTGGATCAGACTCCGTTTAGGGCTGATGAGCTGGAGAGAGTGAAGATGTGTGGTGCCAGGGTTTTGACTTTGGATCAAATTGAGGGTTTGAAGGATCCTGAAGTTCAGTGTTGGGGAAATGAAGAAGGTGATGATGATGGGGACCCACCTAGGTTGTGGGTCCCAAATGGGATGTACCCTGGGACTGCATTCACAAGGAGCATTGGGGATTCAATTGCCGAGACTATTGGTGTTGTTGCTAACCCTGAGATTGTTGTCTTTGAGCTCACCAAGGATCATCCTTTCTTCGTGCTTGCAAGTGATGGTGTCTTTGAATTCATCTCTAGCCAAACGGTAGTTGATATGGTAAAACTTTTCACCTTTTCTCTCTCTGACTTTTATTTTTTATTTTTTGGGGTTTAACTATAGTGTAACTTTTTGTCTTCCTTTGGGATACACTTTATTCTGATTCTAGAGAGGAAAAAGAAAAATTGTTGTTGCCCTTTGCTGGTTCTGTTGTTGATATTGGCTTTAGGGGCTGTTCTGATAAAGCAAGTTTGGCGGCAAGGAAATTATCATCCTCTTTCAATCGCAATCATGAATGGGTGTAATTGATGTTAGGGACTATGCTTTACTGTATTTGCGAATTAGGAATTTACCAAAAAGTTACTTTTTGAGGAAAAGAATGCACTAGTTGTATAGAACTGCAAGTAAAGGAAGCTATTGGAAAACATGATTGAGTGCAAAACATTCTTGGGGTATGCTCCACCTGAATGCCCCACACTTAAAGTCCAGCACAAAGAATGCACTGCCAAAGCACTCTATGAGACCTACCACCACTCTAATATAAGTGAAGCTTCTGGTCATTGTTAGGACTTAGGAATATTGACTTCAGTGGTAGTTTTACTATGATCCATGACAGGATTTTTAGTATATTTTATTTTACAAAATAGGGGGGAATTCTGGTCATTTCACAATTCAGTATGAACTACTTCTCACTTTAAGCAGGATTGGCATGAGCAGAATCTCAAGCAAACTATCCACAAGATGTCCTAAGTTATTGTTTAACAAGTGAGATTGATTTTAAAAGAGAGATGATTTTGGGAGGGTCGTGAATCTCCCCTCCCAATAAGTAGCAAAGTTATAGTAGTTTGTCTATCAAAACTGGAATTTGTTCTTTATTATGCCAATCTAACTAATATTGGCTTATGTCCACTTGCTTGTAAATTTTGTGTATAGATTCTCCATGACTAAGACTTATTATTGCAATGTGTAAAATTAATTGTGAATTTAATTTCGGGATCCACATTACCAAATTGCACAATGCTTTTTGAAATTGAATGCATATTTAGTGTATTTTTGTCTGGTAAAATTTTCCAACTAATAAGGAAACTCAGATTTATCTATTATGTAATTGTATTTTTTTTCCCTCCGTGTCCAACTGTGACAATTTTCTAGGCAATGCCTTTGTTTGGTGAAGCTTGGTCAGCAATTTCTTATGCACAGACTTAGATTAAGGCATCAGTGATCCAACAGCTTATCATTTGGTAGCCCAAATCAAATCATAAGGCAGATCCCAAGGTTTCCCTTATAATGATAGAAATAGATGACCACAATCAACTACTAAACCCTAAGAGCTGTATACACATTTTGATAATGCTTTGAAATTATATTCATACCATATGTCACCTATATTTTGGTTTATCATAGGATCAAAGTCAAATATTTTGTAACTTAATTTGCCATTATACTTCCAGGTTGCAAAGTTCAAAGATCCACGTGATGCTTGTGCTGCAATAGTAGCTGAATCTTATCGGCTTTGGCTACAGTATGAAACTCGTACGGATGATATCACAATCATCATTGTGCATATAAATGGGCTAACTGAAGTATGATAGTTTTCCTTTTTTCTTGCTTCTTTTCATTTATATTTTCCCAACAATATTCATGCATTCATTTCCCCATGTTTCTTGTTAGTAACTGATTTAGCATCTCTGATCAGCCTGGTGTTGGTCAGGAAAAAACATATGGCGAATCTTTACGAACTCCAGTGCCTCAAGTTGTAGAGATGACAGGTTCAGAATCTCCCTCTACCCTGGGTTGGAACTCTAGGAACCAACGGGTAAGGCATGACTTGTCAAGGGCACGCCTCCGAGCAATTGAAAATTCCCTGGAGAATGGACAAGCTTGGGTTCCTCCATCTTCAGCGCATAGGAAGACATGGGAGGAAGAAGTAATCCCCAATCTATTTCTTGTTTTGTTTTGCATTAACTCCTCTATTTTTCACATTTTATTTGCATTGATAACAACATTTGTATACAAGCATAAATTCATTGATTTATATTTTCTCATTTAGTTTGTTTGAATATCTATCATTTATTGTGCTTCTTCATATGCTACCACAGGCACACATAGAGCGAGCACTGCATGATCATTTTCTCTTCCGAAAACTTACTGCTTCTCAATGTAATGTTCTATTGGATTCCATGGAAAGAGTTGAGGTGCAACCTGGTGATATTATAGTCAAACAGGTCAGTTATCTACTTTATTATTGAAAAATTATTTGCCTTTGTTCTTTAACTTTTATGGATTTATCTGGCGAAAAATGGATTAACACTATTCTTGAATGGAGCTTGCATTCCTATTAGAAACCTCTGTTTATTTTGACTTGGTTTGTATTTTGCAATTGCAAAAATTGTGACAAAAAGTTATACTTTTCAGGGCAGTGAAGGTGACTGTTTTTATGTTGTTGGTAGTGGAGAATTTGAAGTCTTGGCAACTCAGGTTTGTATCTTTGTCTTTTGATGGATCTCTGTGATGGCTCCACAACTATTCTTTCAAGCAAATATTGAAATTTATTCAAGCCAGAGGCAAAGGCAAGGATTATGGGATTTTTTATTTTTATAAATAAAATAAACGTAATAATTACCGAAATAAATAATCTAAAAAATATTTACCGAAATAAATACCCCTCTCTTATCTCGTTTACGGATAATTTTGCATGTATCGAGATAAGAGAGAACTATGCAACACGTGTATATTTCGTTTACAGTCTGTAAATGAACTTTTAGCATGTAATTAGTACATAAAAAGGTTGGTAGAAGAGATTAAAATGAATATGTTTGATCAATTAATACTCAAAAAGGTTGATGGGACCGTGGAAAGGGAATTGAAACGGTTATCTCTCACGTTATCTCTCACTATCCACGCGGTAGATAACTGTTTCAATTCTCTTCCCACTATCCCATCAATCTTTTCTAACAACCCACTATCCCATCAATTTTTTCTAACAATTGGCAAACAGTTATTTTTATTTTTCAAATTTAAATCAATCCAATTGGATCATAATTTAATTTAAAATTTTTAAAAATGGATATGTTTGATCAATTAGTACCCAAAAAGAGTACATAAAAAATCTTAGATTAAATTATCATCCAATTGGATTGATTTAAATTTAAAAAATAAAAATAACCGTCTGCCAATTGTTAAGAGAAATTGATGGGGATAGTGGAGTGAGCGATAACCGTTTCAATTCTTTTCCCACTATCCTATCAACCTTTTTGAATACTGATCAAACTTATCTATTTTAATCTCTCCTACCTATCTTTTTATGTCCTAATTGCTTGTTAAAAGTTTGGATTATTAATATTTTTTATTATTTTCATTTTTTTTAAAAAAATACATGTATCTGGTTTAAATTGTAAACGAGATATATACGTGTTGCGTCCACCTGTCTTATCTCATTTAAACGAGATACATGCAAAATTATTTCGTTTAATAGTAAACAAGATAAGAGATGGTATTTATTTCGGTAAATATTTTTTAAATTATTTATTTCGATAATTATTATAATTAATTTATTTATTAAAATAAAAAACTCAGGATCATGGCATCTGCAGGCGTCCAAAAATTCTAACTTTTTTCTAAAGCTTTCTTAGCAAGCAATTTTTCATTCATGATAAAAACAACTGACATAAACACTTACGAAAACCACCTTTCTGTTATTTCTAAAACCTAATCCACACTCTGGCTCTCTTGGCTTTGCCCCTTGCATAATCCAGATGAAATCACGTTTTCAAGGTCTAGGACCATATCAGAAATGTTGCTTCTACAAGCATTTCTAAAACCGGATTACTTTCTTGTGAACAAGATGTGTTAAAATTCTTGTTTTGTGTTTATAACAATGGCAGGAAGAAAAAGATGGGGAAGTAACCAAGGTTTTACAGCGTTACACATCGGAAAAACTATCATGCTTTGGAGAGCTTGCTCTAATGTGAGTACTATCCATTTTTCCCCTTGTGGTCCACGCTGATTGAAGGAATTTTTTGTAACACGAAAATATCCAACTATCAGGTCATTCAAGTTTACTCAAGTTCACATATTTGTTGAGGACTATAATCCATTCAGGGACATGAAGTTAACCAAAAGTATTACAATATTCTAGAACATGGCCAATTTATATGATTTTTCCTTCACGGTACTGACTATAGTGCATTTGCATCTGCATTTTTCTTGTTCGTTTTCCTTGGAAATCTTTCAAATTGATTTTCAACTCTTTTCTTATTTTTTATATCGACTGCAACTCTGCATTGACACCATAGGTCTCTTACCTAGAAAATTTATATTTTTTTCCTGAAACGTGACATTACAGGTACAATAAACCACTCCAGGCTTCTGTACGTGCTGTAACTAAAGGGACTCTTTGGGCTTTAAGGCGAGAAGATTTTCGAGGCATTCTAATGTCAGAATTCTCGAATTTGTCATCCTTGAAGTTGCTACGATCTGTAGATCTCCTGTCAAGATTGTCAATTTTACAACTGAGTCAGATTTCTGACTCCCTCTCTGAAGTCTCCTACGCAAGTGGGCAGACAATAATTGATCGTGTAAGTACGTTCCCGAATATTTTTGTTTAATTATTCTCTAATCTTTTCTTGAATTTCTTTAGTATGCTTTTGCAGAGTGAAGTCCATGGATTGTACATAATCCAGAAGGGACAAGTGAAAATCACTTTTGATGCGGATTTATTGATGAATCCAAATGTTTGCAGCCTTGAGCCTGATTTGGAAAATGTGAATGATAATGCACAGAGCAGAATAGAATTGTCAATAGAGAAGCAAGAGGGAAGCTATTTTGGTGAATGGGCCCTTCTTGGTGAAAAAGTTGGTCCCTTAAGTGCTGTTGCTGTGGGTGATGTTGTATGTGTTGTATTAACAAAAGAGAAATTTGAATCTGTTGTTGGCTCCATACAAAAGATTTCTCAGGAGGATCGCAAGTAAGTTTTTTATGCATGCATATAGCAGAAATCAGCATTTTGGTTTTTCGTTAATTTGCCCATTTGTTGCTCTAAAAGACGTAGCTTCATATAACTGGCACTATCATTTTGACTGTAGGTCAAGACATAATTCCAAAGAGTTGGCTAGAAATTTTGACTTTTCATTTGTAGGAAAAGTCCAGCTCTCAGATTTGGTAAGTTATCTCTCTCTCTCATGCATTGGGAATGAGATCCTCAAATTACCTCATGGTCCTTTTCTTTGTAGGAATGGATAAAGAGTGTCTATTCTACTGACTGCTCTGATATTGGGCTTGTAAAGTTTGGAGAAGCAGGTAGATTAATCTATCTTTAACTTCTCTCTTTAAATTTGAGCAATCCATATTTAAATTCCAGAAAAAATTATTTTAAATGAATTTATTCCTTCAAGTTTTACTTTTATATATCAATTAACGTCAGTCTCTAAATTTGGCTCAAGTTTTTTGGTTGAGTAAATTGATTCAAAACTTACCATTGGAGGGTGACTTGGTTGTCTTTTTCCTACATCAATTAATAGAATTGAATATAGTCATTAATGAATTAAAAAACAGTGTTTTAATGCAATTCACTGACTGAGTATCTTTTGCAAGCAGAAAATTTGCTTACATTGAAGAGATTTTCCAAGCCAAAAGTGAAAAGGCTGGGAAAAGAAGCACAAGTCTTGAAAGAGAAAGATATGATGAAGGGTGTGAGCTCTTCAGCATGTATACCACAGGTTTTATGCACTTCTGCCGACAGCATATATGCTGGAATAGTGTTAAATACACTCCTTGCTTGCCCTTTGTCTTCCATACTTTCAAGTCCTTTTGGTGAAACGGCCGCACAGTTTTGTGCTGCATCTGTTGTTATTGCTTTAGAAGATTTGCACAAGGTTGTATATTTAAATAATGCTTTTGCCTCAATTTGCCTTCTTGGCCTTTGTGACTAACTTTTCTTTCTTGTCCTCATTAAGATTTCATATTTGAGTTTCAGAATGGTGTTCTCTACAGAGGAGTCTCGCCTGATGTTGTGATGTTGGACCAAACAGGACATATACAGGTTTGGATACTTATGTTTTATTGCTTTCTCTTATATGTTTTTTGTTTTAATTATGTTACCATTGGATTCTATTATATTCAATTTTTCAAATTTTTTTACTCGTAAATTTGTCATTGGTTGTAGCTGGTTGACTTTAGATTTGGTAAGAAGCTTGCCGGTGAAAGAACATTCACAATTTGTGGGATGGCAGATTCACTAGCTCCAGAGATTGTGTTGGGAAAAGGCCACAGTTTCCCTGCTGACTGGTATGAATAAAGTTATCAACAAGAACTTTCATGTCATTAAATTGAAATGAATGGTTCTCCATTCATTTTGTTTTATCTGTCATTGTTACTTTTCGGTATATCTTGTATCTAGATACATTAATTCGAGAATGTACTCAAGGGTGACGTTAACAAATAAATGTAAACAGAAGTAATGTACATTGTTTGATGGCAGTAATAGCAATGATTTGTGTTCCTTGAAACGTCAAGCTGAGAAATCTCATTGATGTTATACTATACAGGTGGGCATTGGGAGTTCTGATATATTTTATGCTACGAGGTGAAATGCCATTTGGATCATGGAGGGAAAATGAACTTGATACAGTTGCCAAAATTGCGAAGCGGAAGCTACATCTTCCAGATACATTCAACCCCGACGCTGTTGATATCATATCCAAGGTATATTACTACTCTCTTTCTATAAGGCCCCCATTTAGATATCATCGCTTATGACTTAGGGTAAATTACAATAATCTCCCTTGTGGCTAGGCGATATTATACATTTGCCTTCTATTTGTAAAAGTTTATATGTAACTTATTCATTTTCCTTGGCATTTGTTCAGTTACTTGATGTGGAAGAAACTACTAGACTTGGTAGCCAAGGTACTGATTCTGTCAAGAGTCACCCATGGTTTAATGGTGTTGAATGGGAAGGGATTCGCCACCGCACTTTCCCCGCTCCTCCAGAAATCATTTCTCGTGTTGCACAATACTTGGAAGTTCATTCTGAGGATTGCAGTGGTTCTCTAGGTTCCCCATTACAGGAGGTAGAAGAACTCAATGTGCCTGAATGGCTTGAGGACTGGTAAGAGAGAATATGAGAACATTATTAGGTTTCTGTGTCCTCTTATTTTAAAATTTGGCTATACACCAATATTTAAATACCTTTGCTTTGTTGGATAATTGCAATCCAAGATTGCAATGAACCAGAAGATGCAAAGTGACACATTTGATACCAGAATATTCCCCCCATAGTTCACTTTTTTGTGACATGATTGCATTGGAAAACCAAATATTCTTGGTGTTTTCCATGCTTTCTATTTATTTATTTAAGTAGTTGAATATGAGTAGGGTAGGTTCAATTATGTTCTATTTATTCTCTTCACCTCTTTTTTCTTTCAATTTTTTCTTATTATTTTGGGAATTCCTCTCCTTTGTAAATATTATATACTTGTACTTGAGTGGGTTTCTTATCATTTTTCAATTGAAATATTCATGTTTAGAAGTTTTCTGTATAACCCACTTAAGAAAATTCTATTGTCAGGAACAGATATGTTCATGGTACTGAGAGTCACATAAATATGTATAAAATATTATATTCATGATTGTGTATGAAGTAATCCATTATTTTATTTCTATTTTGAAGCATTGTCAAATATAATTTAAATAATATGAGATTACTGAATACCAATCATAATAACTATTTATCATAATTTGTTTACTTTTCTGTAGTTTTACTGATCAGGTATAAGTGAACATAAATTAATCTCTATATTGTTGATGTTAATGTGTATCTACTTTAAACTGAAAACAAATAACTCAGAGTAGATTAGCCTCTAAAATCGAGATCACAAATATATCTGTCAATGCACCAACTAAAAACACATCTTTTTGTTTTAAAAATGTTGAGCACACGTGTTTATCACTTGTGTTAGTCGTGTCCAATGTCCATAATTTATTTATCTTTCCCATCTCTCTTGATTATTATACTTTTAACCCGATAAAGACACGAATTAGACCTACCCCTGACAAAAATTTAATGAATCAATAAATTAAAATTGCATTGACAATTGTAACAATTGCTAAATGTTGATAGAGGACTTTTACTCGAAGCAAGGAGAGAATTTCATGGTTAATTAGGCACCTGAAGTAGTTTAGAACCATGATTTGATGGTCACTTGGTGTTGGTGGAAGGGGTGGGTGAAATGGTGAATGTTTCAGTCATTTGCTGAAATAGTGATGCAAATCATGATGGGTTTAGGCTTGTGAAAAACCGGAACGAATGAGAGAAAAAGTTTGAGTTTTTCAGAAGGTAGGTAGGTGAATCATGAATGTGGAAACAGGGAGAAATATTACTAAGATCAATAATAAATAAATAAAACATTGATCTTCAATGTTAAATTAAATGGATATGTGGTGTCTAATAAATAATTCATGTGGTACTTGCAGAACGGGTCATATAATCTAAGATTACATGTTGTTACGTACCCAGAAGATTCGAGCTGTTGACAAATGATAACTACTGACAAAACTGACAAATTTGTATAATCTGGTTTATTCAATGACTCAGGAGGTGGTATCCTTCATTAAGAGTTAAGACAATCGGATAGGGCTTATCTGTGACGTATTGTGTTTGCACCTCTTTTGCCATGCATTAATTCATACTTAAGATACTGATAATACTTACCATCCACTTTGATTCCACAGCCTAATGAGGTTGCACTACCTAATCATATCACATTAATTTATTTTATACACTTCCTTTATTTATTTATCTATTCGTTGACTTTAACCAAATCAACAATTGCCATTTCGCTACAAATTTCCTTTTATTTGGAAAGGTGATGTTATATTTATAAGTATTTTTGTAATTAAATTAAGTGTGTATCTATAAAATAAGTACAATAATTTTGTATGTATCGGATGTATCATATTTATATATACTATTAGATTTTATTAAATAAAAATTAAAGGTTAATATAAAAAAGAGTACTGTAAGACTCTAATAAATACAAAATATTTTAATATATAAATAAATATTTTTTAATATACCATATTTTAAATAGTAATATAATCTTTTATTTTTAAATATAAAATATATAAATACAAAAATATAAGTATTTTTTATTCATTAAAATTAAATATTATGCACGAAAATTTTAATAATATCAAAAAGATATTTTAAATTGCAACATAAAAATATAAAGTAATTATATTTTATTTTATATTATTTGATGAATAATTAGATTATTATTTTAAAATTTATTAACTAATTATTTTTGTTAAATAATATTATTATATAATGTAATCTTTTATTTTTGTTAAAATACAATTTATTTAAAATTATATATAGTACAACAACAATAACAAAGCCTTGTCCCACTAAGTAGGGTCGGCTATATGGATTAAACAACGTCATTAAGTTCTATCATGTATCATATCTATAAATAGACCGTTTTACATGTAGATCTTATTTGACCACCTTATGGATGGTCTTCCTAGGTCTTCTTCTATATTTCACCTCTTGTCCATCTTCCATCTCATCTACCTTCCTGACTGAGTGCTCTGTCGGTTTTCTTCTCATATGTCCAAACCACCTGAGATGCGATTTTACTATCTTTTCCACAATAGGTGCTACTCCAACACACACACACACACACTCTCTCTCTCTCTCTCTCCCTCCGTTCCTTATTCCATCTAATCGCGTATGACCATTCATTTATCTCAACATCTTCATCTCCACTTAATTTATGTTCGTGTTCCCCTTTGACCGTCCAACACTCTGCACCATAAAGCATAGCCGGTCTGATAGCAATGCGATAGAATTTACCTTTAAGTTTTAAAGGCACTTTTTTGTCACATATAAAACCAGACACACTCCGTCATTTCGACCAACCTACTTGGATCCTATGATTTACATCTTGTTCAATCGCTCTATTATTCTGTATGATGCACCCAAGATACTTAAAACTTTTAACTTTTCGTAAGATGTTTTCTCTAATTTTCATCTCTATATTAGGATTTTTCCTTTGACGACCGAATTTACATTTCATATATTCTATATATTCAGTTTTTCTAAAAGAACATTGAAAAAACAAAGAAAGTTAATATTTCCATGTATTATATATAATTTTTTAAATAAATTATATTCTTATAAATATTTTATTAAAAAATTATATTTTATAATAATATTTTTAACAAAAATAATTAGTTAATAAGTTTTGAATATAATAATCTAATTATTCGTCAAGTAATATAAAATAAAATTTAATTATTTTATATTTTTATGTTACAATTTAAAATATTTTTTAATATAATTTTGCAAAGCCTCATTTTTTTGGGTTAGATCATTCAATAAAAGTTAAATCCAAAAATTTCTCATCATTTCTCATTAGTAAAAGTTAAATAATTCCTAATCAGTTAACTTTAAACAACTCTAATTAATATTGATTAATTTTGTATTTTTAAAAAGATAAAATTTAAAAATTATTAAATAATAATAATTAATTAATATGGAGTGCAGTTTAAAATTGAGCTTATGGTGGAGTTGGCCATGGCTATTAACCCAACACTTGTATCACGTGTCGTCTTTTAAAAATTTTAAATTATTTGTATTATATATTTTATTTTTTTGTTGACAACACCAAAATTTATTAATGTGGCACGTTAAGTGATTCTACAAAACTTAAGACATTAAAAATATTTAATTTGGGGATTGATTTAATCTAATTTCTTAAAATGATCATGTTAACCGCTTAAGATTATTATGTGTGTTGTAGTGTTACTTAATGTGTCACATCAACAAATTTTGACATAGTTAATAACAAAAGTGATAGAAAGACTAAAATAACTCATTTAAAATCTTTAAAAAACGAATTTGATTAAAAAATCTTTCGATGACTAATTTAAAAAATAAATGATTTTTTGGAGACTAATTTAACTATTTACTCAAAAAATTAATAACTACTCAAGACTTAAATAAAAACTAGTTGACAGAAGGAACACTACACTGCCATGGATTCTTTTGAGCAAAATTTCACTCCACAAAGCCATACTCCAGCAAGATTAGTGGATACTTATTCAAGGGAGAAATAGAAGGCTAAGGAGCAGCAACCACTAGTAGAAAATGGCATGAAAATCACTGTATATTTTCAATGCTTTCAAATAATCTTCTAGTTACTTCAGCTTAAGTCATGATAATGATATATTTTGAGCTTAGGTTTTGATTTGACTAAGATGGGAATAATATTTTCTTTCTAATCTTAGTTCAAAGTGAGGGGACATAATCATCATTTGAAGATGTGTGAGGCTAGATTGCAGAAAAAGAAAATCTTACTCCTTATGCATTTGTTGAAAAGCATAGTTTAAACAGACTTAAAGACAAATTGAACCTTGTCAGCAGCATTATGAGCTGAATAGCAAATAAATTTTTGTAAAATAGTCATTATATATTTGTAAATTGTAATAGGAATACAACTTAGTTTCATTTCACTAAAATCTCCTACTTACATAGATTACAATACTTTTTTTACTATAACAGATATGTACTTCAAAGTTTAACTATATTATAGCTTGATTTGGTAAAATTGTTAGCAGAGAAAAGCACAAATACTTTATTTTATATTTGATAAATTAAAAAGATCATGTATTTATAGCAATTTTTAAAAGTTAGATATACTCTTAAAATCGTATAAAAAAAATTAAATTTAATTTGTACTTATCAAAATTTAAAAATCTATTATAATCTTATATAATAATAAATATCTAAAATTATCTTTATTAATTATTAACACCAAATTTCGTTTTTTCACCCGTACATACACACTTCGGAAGTCCTCATATATTTCTAATTTACCCTAATCTTCATAAATTCCATGCACTTCACACATCATATATTTCAAATTTCTCACTCTAATTTTCACGAATTCCACCCACATTACACACCAGGTATAAACTTCTTCTATTTGTATTTTTCCTGTGCTTCTTTGTTTTGGAAACCAAAAATACTAAAAAAATTAAATACAAAAAGAGAAATTAGTTACTTTTCATATTTAAGCTCATAAATAAGGATTTAATCCTCTTTTAAAATTAAAGTTTACTCTTAAAATACAAGACAAACATTAGGTTATTGTTGGCTTACTAGAATAGAGTAATATTTTATGTTTATTAGTATTATTAAACAATAATAATGCTTTATGAAGTCAATTATTCAATAACACATAATAAGTATTTAGATATATTTGACATAAAAATTAATAATTTTTTTTGTTTTCAATCTTTCAATTCTTATATGAGCTTATAGAATAATTTTTTAATATTTATATTATATTATATAAAATTCTAAAATTAAAAAAAATATTTTTCATTATAAATATGTCTTTTATGGTATTTTTCATTTTTAAAAGATGTTTTTATCAAATAAACATAATTGTAATGCTTGAATTTATTAAAACCCATCTTTATTTTGGTTTAACCAAATGCAGATGCTGCGAGTTAAAAAAAAAAAAGAAACTCAGGTGCACTTAATTTACGTAAAGTTGATAACTAAGAGTGGTTAAATTATCAAAACATTCTAGTATACACAAAGTCTAGTTATGGAACAAGTCTCTCTTCACTAACAAACTGCACTTTTTTGCATCGAAATACCTATCGGAACTTTACTCGAGGTAAGGGATTTTATACAAATTTTTATATGTCATATGTTAAATGTTTTTGGATATAGATGTTAGCATTACACCTCATGATATAATGTCTCTTTCCTTCATACGCATTATGTATTATAATAACAATCTTATGTGCATTAAAGAATTGAAGGAATGATCCTTCGATAAGAGAAGGTGACCCTCAAAGACAAGATAATCGAGATGATCCTTCGCTAAAGAAAGGTGATTGGTAAACTTTTGGAAACCTTTGGTAAGAGAGGGAGACTCCCATCAATTTTATAATAATATATCTTGGTTGCCATAACTTCCTTTTTGTGTATGTCTAAATAACCTTGATTGTAAATTGAACTGAGGGAATGGTCTTTCGGCAAGGGAAGGTGACCCCCAAAAATAAGATATCGATATGATCCTTCGGTAAGGGAAGGTGATCGATTGAGATGATCCTTCGATAAGGGAAGGTGATCATCGCCAAAACGTTTGGGATAAGAACCTTCGGTAAGGGAAGGGGACTTCTACTTTTTTTACCGGTTTGAACTCAATACCTTCCATAAAAGTTACGAGAAAAAGTAATGAAAAGTACAATAAAAAGTGTGATCATGATTGTTCTTCTTTTATACTTTTTTGATTTATTATTATGTTTATTATTGCATTCAAAGATCTTTCTTTTATCCAAAGTTCTTTTTTGTTTGATTTATGATATTGGTTAAGATCTTTATTTTATTCAGGTATATCTTGTTTGACTTATCTATGCCAACGTTACTATTCTTCTCTTATTTATTATTTATTTTGCCTTGCTTTATGGCCTATGAGAATATCAAACTAAGGTTTATGAGTTTACATTTAAATATTTTAACGCTATAGACATTTTGTATGCATCACGCATGTCATAACATAAGTAAATGAGAAGTATCTAAAAGTCACACCACTCGAATTAACAAAGACTTTTGAAAATAATAATTGAACAACATTGCATCATCATTATTTTTATTTTAAAACTCGGAGTGGCTGAGGGATGGATACGATGACACCATATATAGATAAACTATTGAGAAACTTTTGTTTTTCACCCCTCTCTTCGTACGTGTGACATGAGCCACATGCAGAAAATATAGAAAACGTTAGGGGCGATTTTTGAGCCCCATTTTGGCACTCAAGTAAGGCGCAGCTCTTTGCCAAGTTAGGCGTAGATCCAATGAAGCAAGTGGTCTCCATCCATCAATTGAAGACTTGCTGATTGCTATAGTTAATTCTGATTTAAATTCAAATTTGATTTTAAAATAGGAAAAGATATTATTTTAATTTTAGAAATTAAATTTTAAATTAATTAGGATTAGATATAAAAGATAATATTATTCTATGCCAATTTACATTTCGCACTTTACAGTTTACCTGAATCCTTATTTTCTCTCTGAACCATGAGTAACTAAACCTCCATTATTAAGGTTAAGAGCTCTGTTTATTATATGGATTGATACTATTATTTTTCTATTTTAATTCATGTTTTGATTTATATTTCAAGAATTGTTTTTGTTTTTTATCTTATGAATTTGGGTAGAACGGAAGTATGACCCACTTTCTAATTGAGTTCTTGTATAACTTGAAAAAGCTCTTTACTTGAACAACAACTTGAAACAATTTCTCCTAAATTCTAATTATCTGGACTTAACGAGATACATGACATATAATCCTCTTATATTTGGGTAATTAAGATTTTTGTGGCATAATAACTAGAATTAAACTTCACCCCCTAATTGGAATTAATTGATCAAGGAATTGGCGGTTGATGAATTTTAGAGGAGATTAGAAAGGTCTAAGGAATTAGGGTCTAGTCACATATAGTGTGCCATGAATTAAATCTTGCATGATTAAAATAGTTAGTAAGAAAAGTCAATCCGAAAAATAGATAACTCTGAAACATTAACTGCCTTCTTCATATTGTTTCTCCCAACTTATTTACTTGCCTGTCTTTCTAATATTTTGAATTTATTGTTTAATACTTTTTGAACCTTCAAAAACTATTTTTTGTTTGTCTGACTAAGCTAATCACTCAATTATTGTTGCTTGATCCATCAATCCTCGTGGGATCAACCCTCATTCACCTGAGGTATTACTTGGTATGACCCGGTGCACTTGCTGGTTAGTTTGTGGGTTATAAATTCCGCACCAAGTTTTTGGCGCCGTTGCTGGGGATTGACAACTATTGGTTGTTTGATTTCTTAGATTAGGCATTTTCGCTTTAATTTCATTTAACTTATTTCTAAAAAAAATTGATTTATTTTATTTAAATTTTTTTCCTTTCTCTTAATTTCTGAAATTAAGTTTGATGTCCCCTTAGTTGTTTTATTCTTCCTAATTATTTTATTTATTGAGTTTAAATTTTCTTTATGTTCTTTCTTCTTTGCTTGCCTGTTTACCACATGGTGCGTTTAATTCTGTTTGGTGTTTTGTGCTAAGAAAAAATAATGGAGAGAGATTACATGGGTTACTACTCACACCCAAGGAGTGATTCTTATTATTGTGGATGGAGGAACGACTCAAATTTTGGTTGGCAAAGTCAAAACCAAAGAAATTTTAATACTCCATGTTTCAACTATCAAGAACCACCATCTCCATATTCATACCAAGAACCACCACCTCTCTATCCATATCAACAACCATCATCTTTCTACCCATATCAAGAGCCACCATCTCCCTATTCATACCAAGAACCATCCTCTTTTTACTTTTATCAAGAATCATCATCTCCTTATTATTCATATCAAGAGCCACCATCTCCATATTTATATCAAGAACTATCAGATCTTGAGCATCTCATGAAAGAATTCATACATGATATAAAGACGAGTGTCAAGAATGTAGAGAAATATGTGCAGTTGATTATCAAGTCTCAGGAAGAGGAACAAGTAAATTCCTTCCCAAGAGATATAATATAGGATCCTATGAAAGAAAGTGAGGAAATCAATCAAAGGAGTACATACTCCAATGAATTAGAGAACTTTCCGCCCTCACACATGAAAGAAGAGGAAGATGCAAAAACAAAGGAGGAAGATGCACCAACAAAGAAGGAAGATGTACAAACAAAGGAGGTTGTAAGGGATGAAAATAATTATGGGAATCTACACTCCAATGAAGCAGAGAGTGGCATAGAGAGTGAGTTTATTAAACCACCAATTCAAGAAGTTCTTAATGAAGGGTACACTCTAACCATCACATAACACCAAAATTTTGAAATCAAA
Organism: Arachis hypogaea; assembly: GCF_003086295.3. Taxonomy (NCBI): domain Eukaryota; kingdom Viridiplantae; phylum Streptophyta; class Magnoliopsida; order Fabales; family Fabaceae; genus Arachis; species Arachis hypogaea. The sequence goes on from NC_092040.1 coordinate 96,697,113, forward strand.
GAAGTGAAGGCAACCAAGAAAAGCACTAAAAAGGGGATTGTGACCAAGAAATAGAAAAAAATATCTATGAAGAAGAAAAGGTTAGAAAAAAACAATCCAACCTCTACCCCAACAAGCAAGGTGAATCAAGCTAATCACAATAAAAGAGAGTTTGTTAGGAGAACTTTATATCATGGGGCACTAATCTTCACCTCTCCCCCTTGGAGTCATTTCTTTTAACCAACTGGAAGAAGAGGAAGAAAATTCAACAATCAAGTGTCAAGCTAGTGATGTTAAAGAAGCGCTTGTCGGGAGGCAACCCAATAATTTCATATCCTTAGTTATTTTACGTAGTAGTGGTTTTCTTATTTATTTGATTTTTATTGAGTTTTTACTATTTTTCTTTCATTTTACGTATATTCTGATCATGCAACTATTTTAGAACAGGAACCGAACACTTCGAAAAAAAAAAGAAAGAAAGAAAAAAAAAGAGAAAAAAAAGAGAGAAGAGAAAATAGGCCGTCAGTTGCGTTGGAGTTGTGCAGGAACTATGCATCACGCACCAGCTCACCCACGCGTACGCGTACCAGATGCGTACGCGTCCCTCTGGGGACGCGCACGCGTGCCTTGAAAAATCGACGTAAATGGGTGCATGGCCAAAAGTTATGCTGGTCTCGCGCTGGTACTGTGTTAGCCACGCAACTCAACCCATGCGTCCGCGTCCCTGACGTGCGTCACCCTCACCATATGGCCAACCACGCGTGTGCATGCCTGACGCGCACGCGTCGATCGCGCCGCATCACTTCCCAGCACGCCGCCCAGATTTGAAGTATTCTCTCTCTCTCCCAAATTCTAATTCTTTCTTGTTCTTTTATCCTTTTAAACTTATTTTATCATACTAATTGTTTTTATGTCCCTCTCTATTTTCAGTTCTTCTTTGCTTAGGGACAAGCAAACCTTTAAGTTTGGTGTTGCCGCTTCGCTTGTAGATTTTCTGTTTATTTTAATGGCACCAAAGGGAGGCAAATCATTTTCACGAAGGAGCACAACCTGAAGAATGAGACAGCCACTAAGATAACTGAGGTGGTTAAATTCCTTTCATTATATATTATTTCCTCCCGTTCTTACTATGTTATGTTTCGGTTTTCTGCTGTTTCATTTTAGTTATTGCATGATCCTTTGTTATTTCAATTCCTAAGTTTCAGTTTATTCTGCTTTTATTTTATTTTATTTTATTTGCTTTAGTGTTGAAAGGTGTCTCATGTATTGCCCATTGAGCTTGAAATAAAAAAGAAATAAGAAAAGATGTAGTGCATGAGAAATTGAGTTTAATTTTAAGAGTAGTCTTATTTACTTAAATGTGGTGGTATTATTTGTAATTCTAAATGCATGACATGAACAGTGCATAGTCGAATTGGAATCAAAGGATGTTGATGTATAAGGAACAGGAATTTAGAGAACTATTATGACTTCTCTGAAATTTATAAAAGTTTAATCCTTGAAGCAGAAGAAAATAGCAATATATATATATTAAAAAAATAAAAATAAAAGCAAGGTCCAAGGCTCTAAGCATCAATGACTAGGGAGGTCAGACATGATTAAAAGCTCAAAGAGTTATTTCCCTAGTCATATGCTTGTGGTGTGATTGTGTCAAATAATCCTTGAGACAGAATACTTAGAGTCGAGACCAAGTGCATTTAGCAGAGTATGCCAAAGGCTTTGAGCACCACTGTCTGGGAGTAGCTGAAAGAAAAATCAGAACTTAAAGAGAGTTCCCCAGTTAAGTGCTTGTGGTGTTTCTGTATCAAGTAACCCTTGAGACAAAACATTTAAAGTCACGGTTAGACTCAAGGTGCAAAGCACCAAAAAAAATGAATTAAAGAAAATTATGCTATGTTCAAGGATTAAACTGGAGTATAAAGATCAAAGAATTCATAATATGATCCGGATTCTAATTCTGAATGACACTGACGCTCCTCTGATTCAATGGAGAGTGAGATGCCAACACTGTTCAAAATTACAATGAATAAACCCCATTTTAGGAATAGACTTGAGCATGACTAAACTCTCACTTCTCATGCAAATTCACATCTTAATCGTCCACTTATTTTGGTTGCTTGAGGACAAGCAACAATTCAAGTTTGGTGTTGTGATTCATGAGCATCTTTCTTATCTTTTCCTAGTGAATTTGTATTTAAATTATTGAGTTTAATCAAGAATTAATTATCTTTTAGCCACTATGGATGCTACTTTGAGTCTCATGCAATTCTGTTTATTTTAGGTAGCATTTGGCTGGATTTGATGGAGAGGAAGCTTGCACAAATGGAAGGAGCACAAGACTTAAAATAAATGATCAGCGAGGAGCGACGCGTGTGCGTACCTAACGCGTGCGTGTGATTTGGAGATTTGTGTAGCGACGCGTGCGCGTACTTGACGTGTACGCGTGACACGCGAAGAAGACCATCGACACGTACACGTGACATGCGCCACGTGCAGAAAACACAGAAAATGCTGGGGGCAATTTCTGGGCCCCATTTTGGCACTCAAGTAAGGCGCAGCTCTTTGCCGAGTTAGGCGTGGATCCAATGAAGCAAGTGGTCCCCATCCATCAATTGAAGACTTGCTGATTGGTATAATTAATTCTGATTTAAATTCAAATTTGATTTTAAAATCGGAAAAATATTATTTTAATTTTAGAAATTAGATTTTAAATTAATTAGGATTAGGTATAAAAGATAATATTATTCTATGCCAATTTACATTCCGCACTTTACAGTTTACCTGAATCCTTATTTTCTCTCTGAACCATGAGCAACTAAACCTCAACTGTTAATGTTAGGAGCTCTGTGTATTATATGGATTGATACTATTATTTTTCTATTTTAATTCATATTTTGATTTATATTTCAAGAATTGTTTTCGTTCTTTATCTTATGAATTTGGGTGGAACGGAAGTATGACCCTCTTTCTAATTGAGTTCTTGTATAACTTGGAAAAGCTCTTTACTTGAACAACAGCTTGAAAACAATTTCTCCTAAATTCTAATTATCTGGACTTAACGGGATACGTGACATATAATCCCCTTATATTTGGGTAATTAGGATTTTTGTGGCATAATAACTAGAATTAAACTTCACCCCTAATTGGAATTAATTGACCAAAGAATTGGCGGTTGATGAATTTTAGAGGAGACTAGAAAGGTATAAGGAATTAGGGTCTAGTCACATATCATTTGCCATGATTTAAATCTTGCATGATTAAAATAGTTAGTAAAAAAAGTCAATCCGAAAAATAGATAACTCTGAAACATTAACTGCCTTCTTCATATTGTTTCTCTCAACTTATTTACTTGCCTGTCTTTCTAATATTTTGAATTTGTTGTTTAATACTTTTTGAACCTTCAAACACTATTTTCTGTTTGTTTGACTAAGCTAATCACTCAACTATTATTGCTTGATCCATCAATCCTCGTGGGATTGACCCTCACTCACCTGAGGTATTACTTGGTATGACCCGGTCCACTTGCCGGTTAGTTTGTGGGTTATAAATTCTGCACCAGTGACCACCCCTTACAAAAAAGTCACCACATTGGTTCCTGTCTGTGCATAATGGAACCCATTGCGCCCCCTCCCTTGTATCTTCCGTCCATAGTTGACGGAAAAATCTGATCTGACAGTTACCGGTGCTGATCTGGAAGTTAGTTTTGAGTTAAGTGCCAACGTGGATTAGGAGAAATAGACAGGGGTCGATTTGTCCCCCTATCACATTCAAAAACGGCATCGTTTTTGGGGTAAAGAGCGAGGAAACGTCGTTTTCATCCATATAACCCCCAAGCCCTAACTCGTATTTACAGAATAACCAAAAGCCATGTAACATTCTTCATGCGAAAGGACAGACAGTGATGGAAGTAGCTAGTGCTGGTGCTGCCGCTAAGATGGACTCAGAAGACGCTTCTAACTGCGCAATTGACGGAGTCACTGACATCGTGGAGTGGAGGCAGCTTTTTTCGCTGTTTAGGTTAGTAACGCATTTAACTATCTAAACAAATTAGCAATATCCAAACTCTATTTCTAAATTGCATGTTGGTGTTGGAGTGTTCAATGGTGTTGAAATGGTTTGCCTGGTTGTCCTTTTTTAAAAATGTTGTTTCCGTGAATGAAATTTAAATTTTTTTAACTAATTTGTTAAATAAATAATGTTTCTTGTCAGTAGTTTAGATCACTGGCACAGTGAGATAAAATGTCATGAACTAAATTTTGATGAGTAGTAATAATTTGTAGATGGATGAGTTTGAAGTAGTTCCTGTTTTTCATCATGGAAAAAATTTTAAGAGAAATTCACAAGGTAAATTAGAATATGTTGATGAAAAAGTGAAGAAGTGGCCACCTTTAGACACTGATTTGATGAACTTCTTTGATTTCAAAGCGTTACTGAATCAGCTGGGTTACAGAGAATATAAGACTATGTTTTGGTTTGATAGCATGACACCTGAATTAGAATCTGGCTTACATGTAACGAGGGGTGATTCTGAGATAAATGACATGAGAAATAACAAGAGTAAAATAAGGAGACAAATAAAATCTACATCTACTTTGATCATCCGGTTAGTGTGCCAGAAGTTGTGGATGAGGAGAAGCATGCTGAGGAAGTTATTTTAAGTGACTCATTATTCTCAAGTGATGGGTATGAAACAACTGAGGACGAGCTATACAAGCCACCTCATCCGAGATATGAAGATACTCATAGCAGTGGAGATAATAAAGAACAGAGAAGGAATGAGAGATTGAAGAAAAAGAAGAAAAAGTTGGTATCACCAAGGAAGAGAGTTAGTCAGGGCTCAGCTGGTGAGGTGAAGTGTGGCCCAGCTGTTGAGGTGAATTCTGGATCAGATGGTGAGGTGTGAAGTCTGGCCCAAATAGAAAATTAATCAAGAGTGGTCCAAATAGTAGGGATAATGCTGGACCAAGTAAAGATGATCTAAGTTATTCTCCAAAAACAGCCAAGAAACGAACTTCCAAGAAGTATTCACGTAGGAGGAGGACACATATTCTGAGAGATGGAAAAACTGGGGTAAAATGTGCAGTAGGTGAAGGGCCTGAAGCAGGGGGTGGTGTAGGGTCTGAAAATGGACTGGCTAAAAATACAATAGGTTCAAACTCTAAAATAGTTGGGGAAAATTAGACTTTGATTATGATAAACATTGATCCAGCATCAAACGCTGATCCAGCAATAAGTACTGATCCAACAACAAACACTGATCAGGTACAATGTCCATGTTGGGCATTGAGTTGTGGAAAAAATTAACTTCTTTACTTTGTTATATGTCCTAATTAGATTTAGAAGAAGGATGAGTTGTGAATTTTTTTTCTTTATGTCAATGATTAGGTAGAACAAGGTCGTAAAAGCATTACTGATGTGAGGAGGGCCAATGTTAGATTCTGTGGTGAGTCTAGGATTTAGGAATATATGTTATACTATATTGTTGATTGCTTTCTGTAACATATTAATTTCTTATAGACCAAAGCAAGAAAAGTCAAGAAGAAACTGTCCAAAAAGTCTATCAGAACTGGAGTAGCGACCCAAAAATCAGAGAGAAGAAATTTCAGTCTCACAATCTACACCACAAGCTGAGAAGGTTATCTTTTGACTTTTTTCAAAAAAATAAAAACCTATTTCATGCTTCATATTATTACATCTCAATTCCATAGATTTGTCATTTATATATCTATTAAAGTCAACTTGTAACAGGCTGTAGAAAAAAACTCCAATGACAATCCTACACCATTTAAAGAGATAGAAGCACCAGATTATTAGACCCATAGCTCCATGTTTTGTGCTCCCACCCATACCAATACCAAAGCCAATCTTATGGTTCAAATCTCAACCTTTACAAACTCCAAACCTAATGCCTCATACCTCACGGAACCAATCAAATGACTCAATAGCTGAGAACTCCAAGAAATACCACTGATGCAATTTCTCAAAAGATGATGGCTGCTGCAACTTCAACTACTGCATCAAGACTTTTGCAATTTGTGCCAACACCCGATTTTAGGCTTCCAAGACTTAGGCCTCCTAAGTAGGGGTGACAATGTTAATGGGGTTATAGAAATGTGATACTGTTGTTTTGATTTTTTTGACTCTTTAGTTTGAAGTAATACAATGATTCCAAGATACTTATTAGTTGTTTTATTTAAGGCCATGTTGTTGCCTACTCTACTATGATAGGTGAACTGTGAACAGATAAATTGCGTGTTTGATGACAATATGAATATAATGTACGAACTGCTATGCTTTATATGAAATGACTTAAATCCATGCTACATGTACAAATATATTTGCTCCATGAATTTGGATTAAATTCAGGAAAAAAATTTTAAAAAGTGATAACAATAATTCATCTTCATTTCATTTTCACAGTGTTTAAATACACAACTTCATTCTGTGACACAAAACTCTTAGATAATCTAAAATTATTCATCAAATTTCATACATAGTTGTTAAAATAAACAAGCAACCATAACCCCACCAAAAAATGCGATAATACTACAATCTAACCCCAAACATCTACTTTCACCCATTTTTTTCTACTCTTCTCCAATTGATTTTCTAATTCACTCAACCTAAATTCTAGCTCTTTCACTTTGTCTTTTACTGCATCACTTAGGCATTCAAATCGATGCTTCTTCTGTGGCAATACTCCTTTTGATAGTGTCTTTACAACATACTCATTAAATGAAGAAACATAAGCATCTAGCCATACAAGGAATGAGCAATGAGCTTTTCCAATCTACAATTAAACAAAATAAAAAATTAAAACCATGAAAATACCTTGAAGTAACTACAGAATTGAACAAAATCAACACATAACTGTCCATGAACATACCTTGAAGTAAGGGCAACGTAAAAATAACCTATCTGGATTATTTTTTATCCCAAACATGAATAGAATAGCATGCAACCCACAATTGCACTTTGGGGAGATCCATCTCTTCTTCCTTCTTCTTTCGACCTGCAACAATCTCATTAGAGTTCATGCTACAATTTAAATTATTGCCTCTAATAATATGTAGGTTGGAGAATGAGCAATGTTCTCCACTCCCAACCATGGTGCTCTAGGATTTCGTTATTGTTGTTTAGAATACGAGCTACTGTGGAGAGATTGGGGAACCAGAGGACCATCGAAGTTAAGGTTTCCTCCCTCTTTAATCCAAAAACAACGCCGTTTGGGGGACAAATCAACCCCTGTCCATTTCTCCTAATCCACATTGGCACTTAACTCTGAACTAATTTTCAGATCAGCATTGATAACTGCCAGATTATATTTTTCCGTCAAATATAGACGAGGGATACAAGGAAGGGGGCTCAATGGGTTATGTTATGCACGGATAAGGATCGACGTGGGTGACTTTTTTTGTGAGGGATCGCCTTGTCCTAATTTGCAATGGACAAGGACCGATTTGGGTGTTTACTCTTATTTATGTATTAAGATATTATGTATCTATTAGAGTCTATCAATGCTCTTTTATTATATAAGTCTTTAGTTTTCATTTAATGAAATCTAATGATGTATATAAATGTGGTAAGTTCAATGCACACATAATTATTGTGCTCATTTTAGACATCTTATTCAAAAACAAAATGTGCGCATTATTGGAGAGCACAAAAATTTATTGATATATACACAAAAATGTATATAAATGTTTTGAATATGTAGTTTTTCAAAATTTTGTGTATTGCACACAAAAATTTGTGTTACGCACCAAGATTTTTATGTACCAAAATTTATGTGATGTGTGTATTTTGTTGGTTGGATGCCAATGTTTTAAATATATGATTTTTCAAAAATTTATGTTGGGTATCAAAATTTTTGTATTATACACCAAAATTTTTGTATTATGTATTAAAATTTTTGTATTTTGTGTATTTTATTTATTGAGTATCAATGTTTTGAGCATATAATTCTTTAAAAAAAATTTGTAATGCATGTTAAAAAATTTTGCATTATACATTAACATTTTTATATTCTAATTTTTTGAATATATATAAAAAAAAGATAAAAACAACAAAAATAATGATAACGATGATAATAACAAAAAAATTTATTTATTTAAAAAGTAAATAAATAATGATAAGAAAACAGTGGTGGCGTCAAAGAAAAAGGAGCCCCAGCATATGTACGAAAGACAAAAAGAACATGATAATTTAATTAAAAACTTAATTTAAAAAAATATTTATACACCTAATTTTATTGTATTTGGAATATATTTGAACACATTCTTTCATAATTACTAACATTAGTGTTTACCGATAATAATATTAAATATTTTTTTATAATTAATTGTAAATACATAATACTCTACTAAAATAATTATTTCAGTAATCGTTTTGTAGTGTATAAAAATATTGAATGTCCAATTTAAATCTTTTGAAAGATTAATTTATTTTTTTAAATAAAAAAGTGTCAGTAAGTTACTAATAGGATTATAGGAAGAGAAACTCTCCAGAGTTAATAATTTTTAGTAGTTTTAATTATTATTTAGTCAGTATAAATATTAAATTATTTTTAATAAATAAATTTTATTAATTTATATATAAACACTAAAAAATATATATATAAATAGTACTAATTTATATGTATAAAATTCTAATAAATATAGATATAAAATATATATTTATTATGTATAAAATATTTATAAATTTAGATGTAAATTATTATTGATTAAATATGAAAAAAAATAATAATATTTACTGATAGTATTATTCTAATTTAATCAAAGAATGAGATTTATTTCTTGATCTTTTGGGATTGATCCAATATAATACCGGTTGCTGGTTGCTTCGTGAAAAAAGCAAATTAATAGGAGAAAAATAAAGAAATAAAAAAGAACATGCTCATCAAATTAAAACCAGGTGGCATTCATTTACTTGTTGCCTATATTTAGTTGTAACGATATTACGCTAAGCAAAAAGACTATGGACAATGTATAATAAACTATCTTTGTTTGTTATTCTAATTAAATAGTTCCCACACCCATATATATAATATTGTTCACCAAAGCAGCATGAAGCTGTCTTCTTTTAAATCAACATAAATTTCATTGTTGCTTAAACAAAAGAGTTTAATTAATATAGATTATACTTTTGAAAAAATATAGAGAATCAACTTTTAATTAGTGAATATTAGTCAATTTCAGAATTTAAATTTATAATTTAAAATTTAAGATTAAATATTTATGATTTAGAATTTAGAATTTAAGATAAATAAAATAATTTTTTAAAATTAGCTAGTATAAGTTAAGAAAAAGTTAGTTATCTAGTATTAGTCTCATGTTATCATCATCTTATTAATGCAATAATATATAATTGAATATGAATAAAACATTTTCACATATATATTGCTTAATTAAGAGAACAAATCCGATTTTAATCCACAATATTTTTTTATATTATTCAAACCATGAGTGACCTAATTCAATTTCTATTATAGGAAGAAAAGAGTAACAAACTTGTTAAGCAAATCCTCACAAACAAGAATTAAAAAATTACCATTAAAATAAAAAAAAAAAACAAACAAGAGATTAAGGTTTACCTGCTATGCTAATTAACCTAACTATATACTTTCCAACAAAATCTACATGAAACTATTGATGAAATCAAAAGATTGAAATATGAAACCAAACTATATCTGAATCTGTACTAAAAAAACTATACATCTAATGTCTTTTGATTATTCTTATGATGAGACCTTGTTTCTCTATTCACAAACCATTGAACTGTTCTTCTTGCAATTGGAAACCAAAGCTGCCTCATCCTTTCTTCTTTCATGTTATTGTTCTCATCAATCAAAGAAGAAGAATCCTTATTAAATGCACTGTTTTGTTGTTTCATCATCATTCCTATTTCACCAAATCTTGAAACTCCTATGATTTCTGACATTGACCTTTTCTCACTATGTTCATTCATCAAATGCTTTATAGAAGTAGAAGAAGAAGAAGAAGAAGGAGCCTTATCTGAATTTGAGTTACTAATCTTGTTTATTGCACCAATTTTGCTCTCAAATGAAATTTTCCTCTCCATCTCTTCCTTAAGGTTCAAGATTCCTTGATCATTTGCATTCTGGTTGTCGAACCGGCAACTCGAAACCTCGTTAAGCATCTCGGAGTTCAAGAACATTATGTCTGAAGAGCTAACATTGCTCCACCGATTCTTAAACACAACATCGGAGACAGTAATCCGGTGTTTGTGTTTATGGTACTCCTTGTTTTTGCAATCGGTTCTGTTCTGTATAGGCAACTCTTCTTCCTTAACATCCTTCGAAAATAATCTCCGGAGACTAATACTTCCAATACTAAATCTTGTTGAGCCGCGTCGCTCTGCTTCTCCTCCTTCTTCTTCCTCCTCTCTTTGGACGAAGAGCTCCATGTTGGAGTCTTCGTCCGCGGCCGAATTATTGATAACAAGCCTCCTTAAGCTGTTTGAATAGGCGAAAATCGACTCGTCGGCCGGATTCACCTTGTGCCTGCAAAGAGGGCAGCTTGCGTGTTTCTCAAGCCAGTGATCAATGCAATCAATGTGAAAAGCATGCTTACATTTTGGCAAGAGCCTAAGGATTTCGACATCTTCGAATTTCGATAAGCAAACAGAACACTCCAAACCTTCCTTTGATCCTTTTAGGGATGAGAATCTGAAGAAGGGTAATGACTCAATAACATTCTTATCAATTCCTGAGAATCTTCTAGACCTTGATAACAACTGGTTTTCTTGATTCTCTGTTTGGAGAAGAGGGACAAGTGCTCCTCTTTGGCAAAATTTGGCAAAAACAAGAAGAACAAATGTTAGTGAAAACATTAGGCCAAGGATTCCTATCACAACAACAAGGCTTGGTTGGAAATTGGACACAGCATCTCCTGATGATGAAGAAGAAGGATTTATTGCTCTAACATGCTGGATTAACATTGAAATTAGAACTAATAATAAGAGGGTAATAATAGAACCATGTTTATTATTATCATTATTATTAATATTCTTCATGGTTCTATCTATGCTTCAAGCATTCTTTCAACACATACAAGTGATGATGATTGGAATGATGGGCGAAAAAAGTTTACAGATTTATAAATGGGATTTGTTTGTGATGTTGGTAGTGGTGTACATGGACATTATTATATTAGGGTTAAGGATTTAATAATGAGAGAGTATTATATTACTCAAGTTTCCAATGTATTAAATAAGCTTGAAATTTTTTCTCTTCCAACATCTTTAATGTGTACCTTAAATTATAATTTGTAAATGTTTTGTGGGAGAAATTTTCTCTGTTTTTATTTTTTTATAAATTTTATTGAATAAAATATGAATTTAATTTTTATGCGATGTGAGTGTATAAAAGTTTAATGTGTTGTAATATAAAAAAAAAACTAATTTTTAAATTCACTATTTAAAAGTTATTTAAATACATAAATTTAATTAGATGATGGTATAAAATTTTTTACATTATTACAATATCAAAACTAAACTCATAAAACATTTGATAAAATTTAATTAAAAGATTTTATGAAATATTTTTTATATTTTTGACTTGAAATAATTATATACGAATTTTGAGGTAGTGATTTAAAACTCTATTATTACATTACTGGCAAGGGGTTATCAAAAACCTTATTATATATTTATATGGTTGTGTCCCTAGTAGCAACCCTTTTCTTGTGTCAGTTTTCTTGGTTTCTTCTTAGGCTACGTTTTGCGTCTCAATTTGATTCTTCAATTTAAAAATAACAAGATATGAATAGTGATCACAAGGTGGGGTTGGCATACAATTTTATATAAATCTCTTGTTTTGACTTGGCAGGCGTGTCCTTCAATTAAGAATTTATTATCACATATGACATTGCCCAATTTGTCTTAGTTTAATTTAATTTAATTAATCCTTAGCTTGCTCCTTTTTTTGTTAATAAGATATGCAAAGATTTAATAGTCCTTTAACCATGAGTTTGGACTTTGAAATGAAGCCTCATTTAGTTTTTATTGTATTCATAAGTCTAACATAGGTAGTTTCCATATATTTTCAGTAACTAATTAAGGACTAATTAAATTCTTCTAATAGCTGAGTATGTATCAGTGATTTCATATGACATTAGAAAAATTTTACTCAAATAAATAAAAAAAAAAGTCAAAGTTAGTTTTTATATCACATCCTTGAAAGTTGAAAGTCATAGAATTGGGTTAAGTTTAAGTTGGCAGCTTACCAACACAAACCATCAAAGACAAAAAGGTATAATTATGGTTAAATATAAGGATTAATTTTTCATTAATTTGTAAACATTTTGATAAATTTGTAAGCACTTTGATAAGAATTAAGAAAGACAGCTGACTTAAAATTTTAGAACTTTTATACTCAAAGTGAAGATTAAACTATTGACACTTAATTAAAGTAACGAAAATAATCAGGAGTTCTAATTCATTTTTCTAATTATCTTCTTAACTTCTACATAAAAAACGTTTTAAATTTTTATTATTTTTTATGTTTTTAAAAAGTAACATATAATTTTTACTCTTTTAAATATTAGAAGGATAATTAGGAGGATTAATTAAAACTTCTAATCATTAATCTTAAAATAAATAAATAATTTTTTGTCTATTTAACCACAGCCGCCATGGGTGATATCTCATAATGTGGACATATTACTATTAATGCACCTAAAATGTCAAACAATTTCCAACGTGTTGTGATTCAATTATTGAACCAAAAGTTAAATTAAAAAAAAAAAAAAAAACCACTAAACTGGCTGACCTAAATGATAAGAAATGAATTCAACCTCTATAAGGATGGAAATTTGATTTTTATGGTCAGATATTAATATTACTTTGATATATGGTCTATAAATATTTTTATCAACATTCGAACAATTTTATACATATGTCAACTTTGATAGGCTAATAAGTAATACGTGCAAACTTAAACATTTTTCAAAAAGAAAAAAAAAACCCTGATCTGGCTTCATTTGCCATGGAATCTTCTTCAGTTCCGTTTGGAATTAACATATTATCTCTGCTCAATGATTATCAATAATCCTTCCTTCCAAACAACCTGTTATATTCCCCCTTAATTTTTTATTTTTATTTTTTTTCTCATTTGTCTTAATTTCACCAATAACGACCAAGTTAAATGTACTTTGAAAATGGATGCTAAATACATAAATTCCAAGTTGATTTTGTCAATTATAAACACATGCATATATGTCTACCTATAATATATTAAAATAGAAATTAAATAGTGTTATATTAAGTAGTTGTTACATAATATTTTATAGTATTATGACATCACTTTAGTAGCAAAATTGACATCCTTTTCGTGGTGACTTTAATATCCTTATTTCTTCCTTTCCCCTTTTTAAGGTGCTTAAATATTAGGTTATGAAACACACACACACACACAAAAAACAATAGTTAAATCTTAGGTTATAGGAGTAAAATAAAATTAACAAATCTAATATTCAAGGGGAAAAAAGAAAGTAGTAAAATAAATAACAACTAATAAGAGTCTATTTTGGCCTTGTAAGATGTTTTAATGATAACAAAAAAAACACAATAATATTGAAATATTATATGTTACTAAACTATTACTATATAGTTTCACATCTCAACATAAATAATTGTAAATAAACATAACTTATAAATAATTTAATCAAAATAAATTTTACATTATTTTTTAGAAGACTGATTTTGTCAATTTTTAAATATGATATTCCCACTCCCATCTTATGAGATTTTATTAAATTATCTTCCATCTTATTTTTTAGGGGGATGGAAGAAATTTCCTATTGTTGGGAGGGTAGTAGGGATAACATTATCAAATAGAAAGCAATATCATTCCCTAATCTTTAAAGTATTATTCATTACACGCAGATATAAATCTAGTTTATTTATAAATTATAAAGGGCAATATTGTCTTGCTGTGCTGTTCCAAGAATTGGTAGCAAGAAGTAGCTAGAAGGTTCAAGAATTCTCCTAACTTATTATGACGGTTCAAGCAGAAACAAATAGCAGATAGGTTAATATATTCACACCAATTATAGGTAATAACATTAACGTGATTATAATGGATTGGATTTTTCTTTTCTTTTATTTATTTTGAAAAATTAAGTTGAAGTTGCCCACAAAAACTTGGTTTGGCTAAATTTTTTGAGAAGATATTTGTGTTTATTGTGTTTGATAAATAAGAAAAATTATATATTTTTATTTGTAGTGTTTAAAAATTAGAAATACTTTTAAAAATATTTAAGGAGATTTTTTTTAAATTAACTTGTATTTATAAAAATTAAAAAATCTATTATAATTTTATATATTAATAAATATCTAAATTTATTTTTATATTCATATTTATTACGATCTTTTTAATTTTTTAAACTGATTTTACTAAACATAATTGTTATTACTTATATGTTAAAGTCTTTCGATTATATTATTCTCTCCTCATCTCGAATTATGTTATTTTTTAAGAAAAAACAATTAGCATATTCTAAATTGTATGTATTTATATGTAAATTGTGTTTAAATATGCTGAATTTTAAATGTGCTAACTTTTTTAAGTAATCAATAATTTAAATGTGGATACTCTTTCTAGTTTCTACTTTATTATCCTTTATATATTTGGACATGGCAGTTAGAACTATATTCAGCAACATTGGCAGTTGGCACGTTCCTAGAATGTGCAAGACAGGCAACATGTATAAGAGGAAAAACTGGGGGAACAAAATTTTCTTGAAACTATGCATCTGATTTGATGATTGGAGCTGCGAAAAAGAGGAGACATTACTTATTATAGCAGCCACATGCATGTTTTGGTGCGTGTCCTCTATTTTCTGTTCTTCTCGAAATAAAAGAAAAAATTGATGTCTTGTCTCAGCTAATTTATAGGGAAAAAATAAATATATCAGGACAGTTAGAACGCAAAATTTTCTGTCTATAAAAAAAAAATAAAGTCAGTGAAACAAAGACAAAGACAAAGAAACAAGTCACACAACTTATTTGTTTGTTTCAATTTTTCTATCGCTTACCAAACACATAATGTACCAGGTTTGAAACACCTGTTTCTTGCATGGAGTCCAGAGCGGTTCAAGGAACAGTTTAGTTGGCAGTTCAGTTTCAATTGGCCGGTTCACTCGAGGACTAAACTTGAGTTGATAAGTTGCATAGCCAACCGGATTGACAATCCGAACCAGTCAATTCACCAGCCTTCCGATCGAACCAACTAGTCTGGTTCAATTTTCGAAACTAGACCAATGCCATCAGAGTTCACCCTCACATTTTCAAGTCCAAAACATTGCTAATACTATACCAATCCTAAGTAGCAAAATACTAGGAAAAACTGCTGACACAAAATCGGATACTTAATTACTATTTAATAGTACAGATGGACGATGGGCACTTATTACATTTGGTACAAAGTAATTAAAGGAAAATAGCCAAATAGGTAATTTAGTGTGTGTACATAAAAATGGCAGGTAGAGAATGTCATTCATCTGTACAAAAATTATAGCCCCATTTCCCTGATTCAGTTGTTGAAAACTATATTAGTGAAATTCAACTTACATGGTACAAGAGTCTAGCCGTGTGAGGAGGCTGCAGGGTTGCCATTCGCCACTGTCCCCAAAACTGCAGTTCCCTCCGGACTGGCTCGGTCTTCGTTTGCATGCCGAACAAACTCCTCGGGGGTCATGTGAGACCCATGGCATGCGCAAACTATCCTGATTTGGTTAGTACTGTATCGGTATGTAACACCAGAAATGGTCCTTCCATTTGGACCTGATCCTGTGGTGGATACCCAAGGCAGGTTTGGGTATGAACCACATCCACCAAATTTGACATCTGCGGCAAGACCTGGCTTTATGTTTGAGAAATCAATGATGGAACCTTCTCCAGTAGACTGGTCCTGTACATCTTTTGCCCTGAGGTTTGTGCTGCTTCCCTTCACATCTTCAGGTTGTGAAGAGGAGCCTTCTTCAGGAACACGCAGTTTGCCGTCACCTTTGGATCGTTCCAATGGCCTTCCTTCAAATGGCATGGCCTCGGATATACTGCTCGGGATTACATGTAGGCCAGCTATACATACGCACACAATAACAGTATAATGTTATTCAATAAAAGCGTGGTCAGCATCATGCTATGGACAGAGACGGTGATAATCATTAAAAGACTATATTATTAGACTGTATCCTGAAGAGACAGGGCAAGCATTCAAAAGGCTGCGTTTGGAAATTGTTCTAGGACAAAAATACAAAGACAACAAAGAACACAAACCTGTTTGGAGAAGAAAATAGGTACAGAGACGGGCAAAATGTCTCTGACCAAGGATAAATTTTCTCCATCTTTACTGCCTTGGTGTTTTTGTATTTTGTTTCCCGGGACAATTACCAAACAAGGTATGATTGTGATTAAACATTCTTTGCATAAATCATTTACAATTTTGAAGATCTCAACACCAGCTGTTTAAGAATACTTACCTCAATATCACAGAGGAATGTTTGGTTTAATATACCAATCTATGATGCATTGCAGAATATATTAACAATCCAAAAATTTTAACAAATAGAACAAATCTAACATCTGGATCTAAGAAGCTTGCATTCGGAAATGATTTATACTAATATCATATATCAAGATCAAAATTACCTGAATTGGGTGGACCCCTGCCAGCAAAGGAAGCGTGTAACTGCTGAGGACGGGAAACCATGCCCAACGAGCTATCCTTATCCAACATGGGAAGCTGAAAAGGAGGATATCCAAACGTCATGTTCATGTGCAAGGGCGCATTACTCACAGCTTGGCCTCCTGCTTCACCAGCAGCTGTAGGCATCACATGCATCAATCTCTGAGGGCTCGGTGCTGCAACAGAGTTGGACTCTTTTGGGTAAGGCACATTCATCATATTTACTTGTTGAACAGGGAAGGAAGTACCATAAGTCATGTTTGCATGCTTAAAATCTTTTTCTGACGACCCGTTAAACCTTTTCTGCCCATTAAAGTCCGTGGCACTCGAGTCAGCAATTCCACGAGCCCCTTTTGTAACATCAGAAGAAGCACCAACCCTTATGAATCCTTTCGAACCATCACTGTGGTGTGTGAGAGGCCTCGAGGTGGAGTTCTCAGCTTCAGAATCAGCCACGTCTTCATTCTCGGCAGTTGAACCATCTTCGGTTATAGAAAGGTGTGATGTTCTTGCCCTCTCATGTAAATTGGCATGATGAACATCACTTCCATGCTTCTTTTGATTACGTATATCATCAAAAGACATCTTTCGTTTGTTCACTGCCTCTAACCGATTGTCATCCTCGATTTCAATAGGTTTGCTACTATTTGCAGCCCAAAATCCTCCCCCGTTCAAATTCAAAGAAGCATTGTCGTCTTTGGCCTTTGAAAGGTCACTAAAGAAGTTTTCCTCAGGCTTTGTGGAATCAGATCTTCGAGCCCCAGCAACCGAGTCTGGCTTCTGAGATCCAGCATCAAACATACTCTTAAAGTCATCAACCATTTTTCCACTTTTTCCAGCATCTTCTGCCCTAATATCTGAGGAACTACCATTCTTGTTCTTGGATTTGCCAGACGAGCCACCACAAGATAAACCCAAGCTGAGCTCAAGCCCACTTTCGTCGTCCATGTTCCAATCTCTAAGCCTTTTGAAACTCAAACACTACCAGGTAGCTTCAATGTCATATGCTCCACGCTACAACAAACTCCATCATTTCACCATCAATAACCACCCTCAGTATCTGTGTATAGTTCAAAGCAAACAAGGCAATCCACATCAGCTGCACAGGAAAGTCTCACATAACAAAAATAAGAAACATGATAAACAATTTCATGTCTATACTCCATTAATATAAACTCCCATGGCTTTAAACTGCAGTTCATAACAATAAGGCAGTTGTGAAAGTCTTCCCTTCAGCAACATACCCCATTAATGTATATTCCAGTAATATAACTATACCCATTATAACAATAACAACAAAAAGCAGACACAAATCTTTTTGCTTTCCGAAAGGATCAGGACCTTGAATAGTACACAATCAAAACAAACAAAAGAAAACGAAAGCACACAGTCTAATTCAGAAGGAGCAAAGGATGTGAATCAGTTGAAAGACCGCACCTCAACTCTCTGATCCAAATCCTTCCCTTCAAGTGATGTGAGAAACTTGTAGCTGCCACCCAAATCTACAAAATCCCATAGCCACAGACCAAATCAGCAACTACCAAAGCAAGGTCCTCCACTCCCTCTGGATTCTCTGAAGTTTCACTTCAATCTGGAAACTTTCTTGTTCAAATCCGTTACTTAAAGGTGTAGGGAAAATGTGTATAGCTCCGATTAGAGATTCAAAGCTTACTCTGTGAGATGCATGTTTGGGGCAAAAAAAAAAAAAACAAAAAAATAAAATAAAATAACCGAAATTAGGGTTCACATGGAAATGATTGCATAGCTGAGTAGAGAAAATAAATTCAGATACCTGAGAATTTTGAAGACTAATAACGATGAAACCCGAACCCTAGGGTCAATTCTCCTTCTTCTGTGGTGAGATCAGTGGGAAAATTTTGAGAGTGAAAGGGGCCAGAAAAAGAGAGCAAATGGATGGTTAGATAAAATATAATATAATATAATAAATGATATTTTTTATTTTTTTATTTTTAATTTCTGAATTTTGTTTTGTTTTGGTGACAATGTGATTCTCGTGTATAATTATCCTATTTTGGGTTAATAATAATAGTGAGTGGAATCGGTGACCGAGAGACACAAAAAATGATTCCTTGAATTTGTTTGTAACAAAATCTACGGGGATCAAGGCCATGAAAAACATGAGTCACCACATAGTATTAAAGTTTGAAAGTTTCAACTACTATGCTTTAGGAATTGGGGCTCTACTAATCAAGTATTTAATCCACATGTTGAGTCCGTTAAACACGTGATTTGAGAACAATTTAATTTTTTTCTTTTTAATGACAAGCATTAAAGGGAAGCGGTGCTGGTTTTAGTTTTAGAATTTAGATAGATTTAATTTTTTACATGATTTAATTTAATTGTGCTTTTATTGTTATACTTAAATGTGCTTTAGAATTAGAATCGATTCAGCTAGCTCCAATCGATACAAAAATAAAAGATGGAATAATATCCAAATTGATCCATACTAATATCCGTTAAGATTATTTATAATAATTGAATTTTGGTTTTTTTTTTTTCAGGTTTTAGTTCAATATAGAACACATCTAATTTATTTTTCTAAAAGTGTCGGATGACTATTTCATAAATGAAATACTTTTTTCTATTAAAAAAGCGCAACAATTTTTGCATAACAATCAAATATGGCATGAATTTGCTTGTGGCAAACACTTGATACCGGATATGTCAATTGTAATCCACTGAAAGAATTCGATATTTTATTGTTGTTATAATTTAGATTTAGTGGTTGTATTATAAAAAAAAAAAATCTTTGTTTTGGATCAGATATAAGATATGCATAAGATGTTTCTATTTCCATCTTCATCCACCTATAAAATTTAAATAACAAGCAAAAATAAATTAGATGGTTTGTGAAGAATTTTATTTTATTTTGTAAAATTATTTTGTTTTTAGTACTATTTTTATGTTATATTTGGTAAATGATACAAATAAAGCTTAAACTCAACTTTTTATTATCGTTGGATCATTTTTAGTTAGTGGCTATTGATATAAAATTAATGGTAAATACTAAATTATATAATGTCTATAATTTGGTATTTAATTTTTGTTTAACTTATTTGTTATGATAAATTTTAAATATTTAATAATTATTTATTTTTATACTTTTAAAATTAAATATTAATTTTAATTTTAACCTTTTTAATAAATTAGATAAATATTTTTAAGCATCATAACTATCACTAAGATTAATTAAACAACTACATTACGATAAAAAAAAAAGAGTGTATATAAATACGTTTTATAAGTACATAAAAAAGTAGTAATGCGAGTGAAAAAAAGAGATCCTCTTAATTTATAAATGATAGAGAACTTAATTTCTACTTAAGATTCTATCTCAACAATGTATATCAAATTATCAATGATGATAGAAAATATTAAAAAAATAATATAAAAGACATAACTGAATTTACGTGGGATAAAAAAAAGTTGAATTACTTGAAGCAAATAGAGAAAAAAAATGAATGTTGTTCTAGATCGTTATATCCGCTTGATTTTAAAGAGATTATTGAAAAAAATTTGACCTAAATTGGACTAAAAGAAGAAGGAAGAAAAGTTAAAAAAAAAAATTCAATAACAAGAGGGTGATAAAATTAGAAAAAGCAGTTTCACAAAAAGAAAGAAATAAAATATAGACAAAAAAAAATAGGAGGCAACATTAACAAAGGGTATGGACACACATCTAAAAAAAGAAAAACATAATTAAGAAAAAAGAAAATATCACCCAACAAAAAAGAAAGAAAGCGTCCAAGAACCAAAGAGAAGAGGAAAAAAATGCTCAAAAACAAATAATGATAATGATACAGAAGATTCAAAAGAGGAAACAAGAAAAATTTGCAAACTTAATTAAGTCTCAATTCATGTTACAATTTAGTGACGAAGAAGCTATAGTAAAACATGCATTACACAAGAAGAGGTTAAGAAAATATCAATACAAATGACATTGCAATAAAAAAAAATCAATGGATAATAAAAAGACAAATCTAACCCAAAAATTGATGGTGTGGAGAATAGTTTTAAGTTTGTAGTGAAAGAAGAAGTGTATTGGTGGTTAAAACCTTGAGTCTAACGGATGAAGTGGCATAATTAGAGAGAAACTACTAGACCAATTGACGGTGTAAAAAGAGTATTTATCTTAATAAAGGAGTGGGTTAAAAGAGTAACATTAGTAGTCAACACTTAGAAATTGATGGAGTGGTTGTATTGAAGTAGAGGTGAAGCTCTTGGTAGAATAATTGAGTGGCCTAGAGCTTGGAGGTTATATACTTATATCTAGTGTTTTGTTTTGGTCTTTAATAATTTTTTGTGATTGTTCATATGTGTCTCTTGTGTTTGTTTTTATGACGTATCGATGACCTTTAATTTTATTCTTAATGGTTATACCGAAAGGAATAAAATTATAGGTATTTTGATATTGCTTGTTCTCTCATTTGAGGTTGAGATTATAGCTAAAGATCTAAAAAATATTATATTAAGTGTATATAAAAAATAAGTCACCAAATTTAAATGATTATATAAAATATACGTTAAAATATAAAATATATTAAATAATATTTATAAATAATTTTTAATTTGGTCAATTATTTTTTTATACATATAATATTTTTGTAATCATAATATTAGGTATCTCGGTCATTTATAGTTGTAGTGTTTTAATCTTTTAGTTAAAAGTATCTAATTCGTAAATTGAAAGAATAATTTTAAAATAAAAGATAAATCCTTTAAAATAATATTTGAATTGTCTTGGTATTACGGTTTTCTTTTAGAGTAGACTACTATTTTTATTCATAAAAGTTCTAAACGCAGATAAATTTATCCACAAAATAACGAAATTGAAGTTGTATCTATAAAAAATAGGTTTCATACGATAAAATTATCCAAACCTTAAAAAACAACCCAAATTTTTAAATTATTTCTTTTTAACCTAACTCATCTTAATTTCTAACTCTCCATGACTTTATCACCACTAAAATTCTTTCTCTCCAATTCTCATCCACGTCTACTACAACCGCCATTGTCATTGTCTCCACAATCACCAACGCCATCCCCTCTTTCCCCTTACCACCATCATCCTCCCAACAAACAATCAAATTCAAAAGTCAAAAGTTAGATAGAACTATAACAACACCACGAAACCATAACCAAATACTAGTCACTGTCACCATCTCCATAACCACGGTCCTTGCCACTTCTATAACTGCCACTTCCATTGTTACTGTTTATGTTGTATCCACCTTCACAACAGCCACTATTGCGGCTAAATCCACCACCACCATATCCATGTTCTCTTCCACTTCTGAAGCCACTGCTATCACTTTCGCCATCGCCACGAGACTGAGGCTTGGTGACAGTGATGTTGTGACCGTCGAGGTTGGAGCCATTAGTAAGGACAGTGCCTCTAATGGCGAGTTCCTCTTTCTCTCTAGTTAACCTAAGCTCTCTCTTTCTTCGTTTTCTATGGCTCCAACTACGAGGGCAATGACGAAGTCCTCCTCTGGCAACAACAATAGCAAAGAAAGTTTCAGCAGCGACAGCACATCCCTTCCTTCCTCTCCTTGTGTTTTGTCATTCTCTATTACTCTCTGTGTCGGCCTTCTCTCTCAATCTTTTTCCCTTATTTGATGGCAACAATGACAGCTGCTCTTAGTCCCTCCAGCACTGTCTTTCCTTCTTCTCCTAGTCTTTGATAATTTTATAAAATTAATTATGTTGCTTACCGTATTTGAGTGGAAATAGAGAGGAAAATAAGAGTAATTTGAAGTTTTTGAATAGTTTTTCAAGGTTTAGATAGTTTTATTGTACAGAACCTATTTTTCATAATTATAATTTTAATTTCGTTATTCCGTAAATAGATTTATCAACTTTTAAAATTTTTATAGATAAAAATAATAATTTTTTTAATCCGTATTAACATTTAAAAATATTTTCATTATATTTTTAAAATAATTCAAACATATTTCTGGTAGTTAATCTAAAAACAAATCACCGAAAGGCTCTTACTTTTTCAGGACCATCATTACAATGTGCAAATATTACTTCTTGACAACATATTATAGGAGAAAAAATGTTACATGGCTGAAATTTTGAAGAACGATAATGCTAAAAGTATTAGATATTTGGATCCATCTTTCCGTCTTCTTTGCTGAATAATCCATAGAATTGGAAAGTTGAGAGCAAAATAGTAGAAGAAAATAAATAAATATTTTTTGTTTCATTATTTTTTGGTGTGGGTTAGTTGGGGATGGTTTGTAATACAAAATAAAGTTTGATTATATTGAGTAACTTCCACAGTAAACAATTGAAGTGGATGTTAGATCTTGTTGGTCCACGTGAAAAGAATGTTTTGACAAGATGTAAATCAGAATCAAGAAATAACAATGAATGATAAAACATGATAGAAAGTGGGGATATGTTCTTGAAAAACAAGGAAAGAAAGAACGCGGGTGTGACTGCTAAAAGGGCTCTTATGAATCATCAATAATTTTCTCTACAAATAGGCAAAGCAAAAAATAGAAAGGAAATTTCTATTTGAACACTACAAAAAAAAAAAAAATTATGGAATAATGTAAGTGCATATGAATATTAAAAATTAATTTTTTTATTTGTTTAGCATTTTGTTTCCATCTTGTTTAGCATGTTGTTGAAGCTTTGTTTTTTATTTCTTCTTTCATTTTCAGTATTTTATTATTTTATTTCTTTTGATTCCACGATTAAAGTTGTTTAGTCTTATATTGTTGTTTTCGACTCATGTTAACATCTGTTTACATTAATTTATTTTTAATAATATAAAAAGTTTATTATTCCACTAATGGTAAAATTAATTATGATATTAAAATTGATAAATTTTTGGTCGAGCTCATTTTTTTAGAAGAATTGTCTCTGTTCTCTAAATTGAAATTATTAATATAAACTTGATCAGTACATATGTCGAAATCGAACAAAAATCAACCAAAACAGTGATAAATGATATTCACATAAAATAAAATATAACATTTTTTTAAGGAAAAAGAGAATTTGAATATCTAAACTTTTATTTTTAGCAATGTATGTGGTTGTTGTGTTATTATTAATCATCACATTTGCGATTGAGACAATAAAGTCAAGGCATTTATTTTGTCAACAGATTCAACTAAAATTAAGTTAATGAAAACGTAAGTTAACGTAGAATTTAATCACTATCTTTTAAGATCTCTAATTTCACATGTTAATAATAAATTAACAATGAATGCCTACCTTATTCGAGCTAGATTGGATAACAAACGTATAACCTTGATGCTTTTTTATTAGAAAGTGGTATTAACTATTAAACATAAATAAATCATTTTACTTAAAATCATCTCTAAGAAATTTTAATCAACCACAAATCCTTTTGACCTAAACTCAGTTTATTATACTCGATTGAGTTTGACCACTTTTCCTGTGATCACCAAAAATATTAAAATAATCAACAAAGATAGATATCTAGGGATTAAAATACAAAAGTTCGGTTAGAAAGTTAACATATATAAATAAAAAATTAGATAATAGATTTATTTTTCACTATTCTATTTAATTAAGCTATTATTTTTTTTTTGACGAGCGAGTAAATTTTTAAAGTGGTCCCGAGATTGATGTCGTGCACTAAAATCGTTTCTAAAATTCCAATTGCATCAATTATGCGTTCCTGAGATTGGAAAAATTGTACCATAGTAGTCCATAACCCGTTTTCCGTTAATAACGCGCTGACGTGGCTTGATGACGTGGACCTTTGGTGACACGTGTCATCTCATGGTTTGGCCACATGTAATGGGATGATAACGTGTCGATCAATGACACGTGGCATGTTGACATGGATGGGTATGCCATGTGTCACAATACTATTTTGCCACGTGTCAGATTATGACACGTGTTGCAATGCTATTTGTCCACGTGTCATCCACTATGTCATCGTTACATGTGCACCAAATTAGTCATTTACTTTGCATCAAATGATTCATTTTAGTACTTGAAATTGAATGCCGTGTACCAAATTAGTCCATTCATCAGTTTTTTCTCATTTTTTTTATAAATTTAAAATTTTCAATATTTTTTATACACTAATTTTAATTATATTTTTTATTATACATATTTTATAATAAATTTTTTAATTAATAATGTTAACTTGTATTATTAGAATACATGTTAACTAAAATTAAAATTTTATTATTACCTACTTATGTTTATTTATATCTGTTTTAATACTGTTCAAGTCATGGTTACAATAAGTACTTATATTGATTAATAGTGTAATATATGAAA
Source organism: Arachis hypogaea (assembly GCF_003086295.3). NCBI lineage: Eukaryota > Viridiplantae > Streptophyta > Magnoliopsida > Fabales > Fabaceae > Arachis > Arachis hypogaea. Next base: position 96,722,095 of record NC_092040.1, read on the forward strand.
AAGTCGCCTAACTAAGTTATAGATAAAATAAATTATTATAATCGACGATATAAATCTATCTTATTAATTTAGTGAGAAGTTAACTATATGGGAAATTGGACATTCTTAAAATGGATGGGAATAATGAATTTATATTAGTTAATAAGTGCCTTACCAAGTATTCCTAAAATATTTATTAAAGTGTTAAATATTAAAAAAATTGTATTAAAAAATATTATTATACACTCAACTTACACTCTTTATTAAATCAATATCAATATGTCACATAATTCTTTTAATAAAATATTGTAGAAAAAAATTGTATAATTAAAACTAATATTTTAAAAATATTTTATAAAAATACTTGTATTTAAATAATTTGTGAAAAGATAAAATTAAAATTAGTGTATTCAAATATATAATGAGAATTTTAAATTTATAAAAAAATGAGAAAAAACTGATGAAAGTACTAATTTAGTGCATAACATTCAATTTCATGAACTAAAATGAGTCCGTTGATGCAAAGTAAAGGGGACCAATTTGGTGCACATGTAACGATGACAAAGTGAATAATACATGGACAAATAGCATTGCGACACGTGGCATAATCTAACACGTGGCAAAATAGCATTGTGACACGTGGCATATCCATCCACGTCAGCATGCCACGTGTCGTTGACCGACACGTCGTCATACCGTTACACGTGGTCAAATCATGAAGTGACACGTGTCACCAAAAGTCCATGTCATCAAGCCACGTCAGCGCGTCGTTAACGGAAAACAGGTCAGGGACTATTATGGTGTAATTTTTCCAATCTCAAGGACATAATTGGTGCAATTGAAATCTCAGGGACGATTTTGGTGCACGGCGTCAATCTCGGAGACCACTATGGGATTTACTCCAACTTGGACACTAATACAAGTATAAAATTAACAATAACAATTTTAAATTTGATGACGATACTAGAATTTGAGAAAGAGGTATTGAATCAAGTTAATTTTAAAATTGAAGTTTTTTAAACCGTTTTCATAAAAGTTGAATTAGTATGAGATTATTTGCGTTTTGTCTTTAAAATCAGAATAAAACATAGTAGAAAATGAGAGAATCATACAAGTATGTATCTTGATTTAACTTTCATATGCAACAAAATTTACATTTAGTTTTCACCATAATAACTATAAGCTAACTTATTACATATACCAATACCAATAAATTACAATATAATTCATTTAATATCCACCAAATGCTATTCTAACTTGGCTAAGAAAAAAACAACTACCAAATATTATCCCAACTTAACTAAAGAAAATCTAACTATATTCAACAACCATCAAGTATTATCCCAACTTAGTTAAAGGAGACTAATCCTAGTTCAACAAAATCTAAATACACATAAATTACTTTGACTTTTTTCAATTTATCTCTTTTTTCTCTTTTTACTCATGATTTTTTTTTTCATTTTTCTCGCTTCACCATGATTAGCTAGCTTTTATTTCAATTACAGAAAGATAAACATCAGATAGTCATAACAATGAAATCTTAAATGAAGCTCAAAGATAAAACAAAATATTGATAAAGTATGTGTATGAGATGATGCTCTAATCTCACTCTATTTTTTTTGTCTTCAAATATTGTCTTGAGACCAGCTATATAATACAAGGCTTGCACTCCAAAATGCTTTAATGCCTCTTCATTTTTTATTTTGTTCGATGCTATAATAATTCTTGACATGCATTGCTTTTTCATTTTGTTTCACTACTTTTTTTATGGTTGTTAACACTCTCGACCACACAAAAGTGGGAGACAACAGTTTTAAAGAGATCTAAACAAAATACAAAAAGTCAAAACTACCTAATAGAAACAATAAAGAAGAACAACTTCTATAACTAAAATAATTACACCCCTACGGCATTGTCATCAAAGAGAAGCAAATTTAGTTGACAATAAGAACTAAAGAAAAGCACAGCTATTTAACACCATATAACACTATTATAGTTTTTCTTGCTACAAATTGTTTCCATTTGTCAATGAAGCTAAATTTCTTTTGTGATACTTGCACAAACTTCAAAGGTCCTACTTGTTCCAACATGTTCTTTAATTTATTCTTTTGGAAGTTTAAACTTGACATGACGTTATCCTAACCTTTAAATCAATTTATTAGGCATAATTCATTAGTTTTATTCACCAGATTATGTAGAAGTGTCAAGGACTCTTCAAGAACAAATTAAACAAATATCTCAACTCCTTTCAAAAGTGCATCCAATCTTAAATTTGAACTATGAAATTCACAAATTAGCGTCACTAGTTTATTCTCAGCATCTAAGAAGTACCCTCCTATTGTCATACATTATTTTTACACCACAAATTATGTACAAAGCCACCCAACCACCACCGAAGATTGCTCCATAATAGTGAGGCCTTCGTGGCCACCCCATCCTTAAGAGGAATGTTCAATCTTGAATTTTTTTTATAGAGTAACTCGCATTCTTTTTAACGTACTAATGTCTCCTAAGCAGCATTTGCTTGGATACTCCTATTATCAAAAGCTTTTTTATTCCTAACTCTTCAAGTAGTCAAAACAATATATTCAATCATTTTTTTACCACATTTTACACCCTGATTACACCAAGATTCAAAAAAAATCTCTAACACCTCTTGGTCTAACCCAACTAATCTCTCCAATCAACATTATTCTAAACCATAACATTGACACATAATTACAATGAACAAACAAATGATCTCCATCCTCCTCATCCAAACCACACAATATACAAGTCAATTGATTTTTAGCAATTATGTTAAATCTTGCTAACCTCTTTGTAGTGTTTAATTTGCCAAGGACCACGATCAACTCTACTCTTGGTGGTATAGCACTTTTCCATATATTATCAAATGTGTGCCTTAATTTTGTCCATTCCGGTGTCATTGCTACTGTGAAGTTAGTAAAAGATTTGACCGAGAAGGTTCCGTCCTCTGAAAAGTTTTAAATGACTTTATCCTGAGTACTTGCATTTAAAACCACAGTTTGAAGTAAAGTATGTAAATTCTCACAGTGTTTATACTTCTACTAAAAAAAATGATGTCTCTATCTCAAGTTCTAATTCCAAGATAAATCATCCCAAAAGCCACAATTTGCGATATAGTCCAATTTCTGAGTAGAAATATCGTAGAGCCTAGGAAACTTCTCCCTCAAACTTAAATTACCAAGTCATCTATCCTCCCAAAATATAGTTTTATCTCAATTTTTCACACACAATCTCAGCTCCTTCAAACTTACTTCCTTACAGAACTGATTCTCACATGTACCACTAAAGATATCCTTCAATAGACCATTAGATTTTGGAGCATCATGATTATGAATAGGCTTTAGGAGTAGCACCCCATTATATGATGAAACTGTTGTCTTCCATATTGGTTTATCTTCTGTTGAATACCTCCAACACCATTTGAATAATAATCTTGCGTCTTTTATTGTAATGTTGCCAACTCCTAGACCACCATACTCTTTCGATTTTTGGATTTCACTCCAACTAACTGTAGGAAGTTTTGACTTCCCCACTTTCTCACCCCAAAAAAACCTTAACTGAATAGATACAATTTTTTTTGCCACAGCTTTGAGTAGCTTGAAGATGCTTAAGTAGTTCATAGGAAGGTTATTTATCACCGCTTTAATAATCGTAAGTCTACCCATTTTAGATAACACCCATGCTTTTCACTTGCACAACTTCTTCTCCATTTTCTCAACCATCGGCTTCCATGTATCAATCCTTTTAGGATTAGCCTCCAATGGAGTCCCCAAGTAAGTAATAGGCAATATCCCCATCGGACAATTCAGCTCTTCTGCTAGGAAAGTAGCTTCCTCATAGTGAACATTGATTGGTATAAGTGTAGACTTTTGATAATTGATCACTAAACCAGATATCATACCAAAATATGTTAGGACCCTCCTGTGGTTTCTCAGAATTCTTCTTTTTGGTGGACAGAATAGAATTGTGTCATTTGCGAACTGCAAGTGTGATAAAAGCACTTTGTCTTTCCCTACCTGTAACCCCTTCACCAAACCTCTATTTCTTGTTTTTATTAGCATTTGATTCAAAACTTCAGCCATTAATATAAATGAAAATAGAGACATTGGATCACCTTGGCATAAGCCTCGCTCCATGGGGAATAGTTCGGTTGGAGTACCATTAACAATAATGGACATTACCGCCGTGTTAACCATTCCTCTTATCCATTTTCTCCATACTTCACCAAAGCTCATGCATTCCAAGACATGGTCCATAAATACTCATCTTACTGTATCGTAAGCCTTTTTGAAGTCAACCTTGGCAATGACACCTTTCTTCTTACTTCCTTTTCACATGCAATCAGCGCACTATCTAAGATTTGTCGATGCTGGATAAAAGTCGATTGTACCTCCCCCACCAATGTACTCATCACACTCTTCATTCTGAAACCAACACATTCGAGATTACTTTGTAGACACTCCCAATCATGCTAATTGGTCTAAAATCCTTCATCTCTTCTAGCACATCTATCTTTGATGCTAATGTTACCCACGTCATATTTAGGATTCAACCTCTTTAATGTTTTTCTCTCGACATCTGTTTCCAATATTCTCCTTTTTTTCTATACCAAATTTCTACTTGACCCACAATAGCCTTCCTCCTACTCAGATTCACATCCACATCTCTACCCACATCTAGGTTCTCATCCACATTCATCATCTCTTCCTCAAATTTTCTTATCCTTTCATCAATATTTTCAAACACTTCTCTATTTCATTTCGAGATGCTTTTATTTATCACCTTCATCTTATCTTGAATCGCATATTACCCAACATACTCCATTCATTCTCAAGCATAAGGATAAAATTTGGATTGGAGAGCCACACATCCAAGGAGCAAAATGGTCTTGGCCCCTAATTCTGCTTCTCTGCCACCAACCATAAAGGGACATGGTCAGACTTTGAACATTCAACAACCTCAATCCAAGAATCTAAAAATTTATGCAGCCAAATGGGATGCACACAAACTTTATCAAGTCTTCTGGCTTGGCTCCCTTTCCTCCAAGTATATTTTTTTTCTGGAAGGAGAAGGTCCACTAAACCCATGTTATTAATCTAGTCCCCAAATTTCTTCATACCCACAACGCTACCATTGCCACTGTTTCGTTCCTCCACACTTAATACCTCAATAAAGTCTCCCACAACAATAAATAACAACATCATATTGTTTTCAGATTCATTATATCATCCCAAATCACTCTCTTTCCTTCAACTGAATGCTCACTATAGACCACCGCAAAAACAAACTCACATCTATATTGTCTTAAGTATCCACTAACGCAAATTCATCTATAACCTTTATCTCTTCTATACACATCTAGCAATTCCTTGTCTCATATGCACAGTAGTTCCTCACCACCTCCATCAGCTCCCACATAATCCTAATCAAAATCAGTATTATCCCATATTTTTTTCACCAAATTAACTGTGAAAGAATCAATTTTTGTCTCCACTAAACCAACAAACCAAGGATCACATTTTCTTATTAACTCCTTAACCGCACCTAACTTTTCCTTACTCCCCAACCCTTTACAATTCCAACATAAAATTATTGATACAAGTTTGAAGCTCTTACCTGAGCCCTTGCTCTAGATTTTTTTTCCTCTAATTCTTGTTGAAAAATTGATTTCTTCTAATACATTGCCTTCTTTTTGGTGGGTTTTGATGCAGTTTACAACCTCTTCATCATTGAAACATACCAAGTTCAGCTGCGTTCCAAGCCTCTATGTCTCCGTAGCTTCACTCTCTGAAATACTTTTTTCACTATCACTTTCGCTGACTTTAATTAGATTGACTGCATCTTTCTTCTTTTTTGAGCAACCTCTAATTTTATGTTTCTCTGTGATATCACCCTTCTTCCCCTTTTTTCTTTCTTTTACGGTTTGAGAGACCCCTATTTTTTATGGTTTTTGTATTCTCTTTTTGAGATTAATTTTTTTCTCTCTTGCTCTTTCGTAAAGGGCTTTCTTTTTTAGTTTTAATTCATTTTTGTTGATGGCTCTTCTCTTCAATTGGGCTTTCTCTTTTTCTTATTAATAGACTTGAGATATTTCTTTTAACAATATCCTCAAATCCAGGAGAAAAATCAGGTACTGAATTTGATTGAGAGCCCAAGTCTATATGTGAGGTGTTTTGCATGGCCATATCTTCCTTTGTCCTCACCTTCCTTTGGGCTGTTCTGCATGCCCATTTGTGTTTCATTAATTATTTCTTATGAATTTCTATTATCAAACAAGCACCTACACCTTGTTGAAATGAGTCCTTATTGTATTTCAAATCCTCCATTAACTGCATATTTAGGTATTCACCCCTCTATTCCTTACATTCTTCTTCTCGATACATCACTACCTCGACATAATTAATTATCACCTCCTTCTCACCATTATGTTTGTTTTTCCCACTATTAACGTCCAGGTCACCAATGCCAATGCTCCCATTCAAGTTCAGAGTGTTCATACTGTGATCGGAGCCACCCTCCACTGCCGTGTGTATCTCAATGATTTTCGCCGCTTCATGCATGTTCACCAATTTTTTTTCAAGGTTGAGATCTTCTCCAGATTCATTAACAAAAAACTTAAACTTATTACCTTCCAATTCCAACATAACCCTATTCTGGATGTATGGAGACCATGTTGTGTCAACCAAGGCCTTGACCAATGAAAGGTTCTCACTTTGAATGATCTTCAAATACAATTTAATCATCGTCTTCCAAACATCAACAATCTTAAGAAAATTCTCTTCAGACCAACCATGTAAGGAAATTCCATGTATGTTTATCAAAACTATTCTATATCTATTTGTTTCTTCTTCCATCCAAGACCTTATCTCTCCAAAATGGTTCAAAAGGAGCGAAGAGTACAAAGCTTCTTTCATACTTTCTTCCGCTTCAAAAACTAGACCAACTTAAAGGACCCCAATCTTTTAACTTCAAACAAAACATGCTAAGTTTTGAAGAGATTAGGAGTTATTTTTTCATAGTTCAACGGAAAAATAGATTCCCCAATAATACTCTTCTTTAGCTTTTCTACCATTACCGGGTCCACCCTCCCTTTTACTTCCCCTAACATCACTGGTTCTTTCTTGTCGAAGTTCTCCAAATTATTCATTTCATCCTGCTTTGGCTCCTCATATCCCACCAATACATTCTTGAACATTCTAACCCGCTGATTCTGGTGATGTTTTACCACTTCTGTCCCTTCATTTTTGTTCTCCTTTATTACTTGTTGGAACACCTCTCTTTGTTAAGTTCGGTTTTGATCCATCCCACTTCCTTTATGTTGTCCATATCTTCCATATTTGGCTTCAGTGACACAAAGTGCATAGTTATCCACAACCCATCCATGCAAGTTTTGTGTCGCACGTTGGGCATGGTTTCTAAATACATACCTTATAAATGCAAACCTCATCTGAGTTTTTATCCTATTTTTTTCCTGAAAGAAACACATCAACTACCTTTCCTCATTGCTAAAAATCTCCCATAGCCACTCCATAGTAACATTCTTAAATAAATGAGTATATACCCATTTTGGTCCTCAAAGAATTTCAGACTGGACACTTTAATCCCCAACTAAAATTAATTACTCAATTGGTCCCTAACAATTAATTCCGTCAGTCACTTAGGTCCTTTACTCCGTTAACTCTAACGAAGGACAAAATAGTCCCTGACAACTCTAACAGGGGACAAAATGGTTTCTGACAATTCTAACAAGGGACAAAATAATCCTTGACCCCTTTATTCGAAAACGATACTGTTCTTCCCCAATTTTTATCATATATCGCATAACCCTAACATTCATACTCTCCTTCTTCACCTTCACAGTCTTCTTTTCTATCTTTTTCTTCCTCCTCTTTAGCTCCAAAATTAAGCCATGGTGTAATTGTCACATGTGTCGCACCTATCTCAACATGTCATGGACCACACACTTCCTAAATCCTTGTGACTGGTACATCCACCTCCTTTGCACTTCACCCACCAAAAACTTCCACTTCCACGTTTTCAATAACATCACTTCCAACCCCGACACGTCCACGACATCCTCAAGACCAAATTCCACAACTACTCCAAGGGCATGCCTTTCTCCACTCTCCGACAAGCAATATAAATTGTTGGACATTAGGACATCATGAGAATATTCTCATTCGACATCATATGCAAATTCTTATTTAAAATAGATACCGACTGCTTTATTCCTTCTTTTCCAGAGTCCAAGTTGGCAGACAGCTTCGACCTCGCATCCAAGCTATCAATACAACGAGCAATGTCGTCGTTGCCGCTCATATGAAAACTGAAGCGATTACTAAACATTGGTTTGGAGAAGAAGCTGAAGGAAGCGATCGGAGTGGTGGACAATGTGGTCATGGAGATGATAGGGCAGAGAAAGAGGAAGATGACAACGACGACGACGGGTCTTAACAAATCAGACTTGCTGTCTAGATTCATGAGATTCGTCGAAGACGATAACTAGTTGAGAGACATAGGCATTAGTTTTCCGAGTATGAATTGGTTGAGAACAAGTTGAGGATTTTTTTCTTGTGAACATTAAATTTATAGAGTGTGCATGGTGTAGTTTGAAGTTACAGTGTTAGACTGCTAGTGTTATACGAGATATGATGAAAATTAGGAGAGAATAGTGTCATTTCCGAATAGAGGATATCAGGGACCATTTTGACCCCTGTTAGAGTTGTCAGGGACTATTTTGTCCTCCGTTAGAGTTAACAGAGTAAAGGACCTAAGTGACTGACGGAATTAATTGTTAGGGACCAATCGAGTAATTAATTTTAGTTGGGGACTAAATTGTCCAGTCTAAAATTTTTTGAGGACCAAAATGGGTATATACTCTGAATAAATTATTGACAAACATCGAGTGAGATTTCATCTCAAGATTCTTGAAATTTTTAATTGCTTCCAGTGTTTGAAATTGCGGTTATGGCGGCGCTATAACGATATGGTGTGCTAGGTTTTGACCTTGCCACCATATAGTGGGTGCAGCATTGGGGTTTTCACGGGGGCGTCATGGCAGAACGCAACTTAAATGGCCGAAATTGCAGAGTTTTTCGGATTTTCCAAAAAAATTTAAGGATGTTTCGGGTAATTTAGGAAATCTAAGTGATCCCACTAACCACTAACTCTAATAATCAGCCTCTCATTCAAAAACTCCCTCCTCTGCCTCATCTTAAAAAAAATTCTCTCCGTCTCTGTTCTCTGTGACATTACTCTCTGCGATGCTGCTTTCTGCGCCACCCATCATCGCCGCTCGTCATGCCGCTCATTGTCGCCACTGCTCGTCGCCGTCGCCGCCACTGGTGACACCAATCATCGCTACTGCTCATCACCATAGCCACTCCTTGCTACCATTGCTAACCACAGTTCCCTTTCTGTTTCGTACATCTTTTTCAACTTCTCTAGTCCTATTTTTTCTTTTCTCTCTTTCCTACTGCCTCTTTTTTATAGACATTATCAATAATTAGTGTTAAACCTCTCTTCTTCCAATTTTTATCCATTCAGTTCACTATGTCCACTTCTAGACAAGTCCTTGATTCTAATGCTCCTACCCTTGCCTCTGCTGGTCCTACTGCTGGCACTGCCCCTGTTGGTCCCGCAGCTCCTGTCCATTCTAATAGAATTGATCCAAGCTGAAAATATATTAGTACCATAGAAGAAAGAAATACCAATGACACTGTATGTTTGTAAAAAAATTATGAAAAGAGACATTACACGGGAAAAAGAACACTTAATGATCAAGCCTGAAAACATTGTTGGATGTAAAATGGTCCCAAAGGATGTTGTTGCTAAATTATGAGAGTATTACAATCAGAAAAAATCGAGAAAGACAAAGTGCCACACCGAAAAGTACCGAAAAATATAGTGTTGATGCTAAGAAACTTGACTTAGAGAGTTTGGGGTTCGAATTGTCAGAGAAAGATGCTCAAGAGATTGATGAACCTCATAATCCAACTCTAATGGCAGTAGCTAGAGGGGTGCAAGTAGTGCTAGAGGAGTTCAACTAGTATGGGAAGTCCAATGAACTTGTTTGTTAGAAGACTTGAAACTACCATTGCAAGAAACAAAAGAGAGAAATTAAGGCAGTAGAATATCAATGAAGCATGTAATAAGAAAGCAGTTCGTAGAGTTCATCGTTACATAGCACGGTGGTTCTACCAAGCTAGGATTCCATCGAACCTAGTAAAGTTGAAGAATTTTTAAGATATGTTGTGGGCTAATGGAAGCTTTGGTCCCAATTTACCTACTCTCAGTTATCATACTCTAAGGGTTCCGCTGCTTAATGAGGAGTTGGAATACACCAAAGAATTGTTGAAGGGTCATAAAGAATAATAGAAAAAGTATGGCTTCTCTATTATTTCAGATGCTTGGACGGATAAAAGGCAAAGGAGGATTAATAGTTTTCTTGTAAACTCTCCAGCTGGGACAATGTTTTTGAACTATATTGATGCTTTTAATTATGTGAAGATTGGTGAAAAATTATTTGAGCTTTTTGATGATGTGGAGAAAATTAGTGAGCAAAACGTTGTTCAAGTTGTAACTAATAATAGGAACAATTATGTTCTTGTCGATAAGTTGCTGATGGAGAAAAGACCAAATTTGTTTTGGACTCCTTGTGTTGCCCACTGTTTGGATTTGATGCTTGAGGACATTGGAAAGCTACCATTAATTCAAAAAATCATAAAAAAGGCTATTCCTTTAGTTAGCTTCACTTCTAGTCACTCTAGCACGTTGTTTATATTAAGACACTTCACAAATGGTAAGGAGTTGGTAAGGTATGCAGTCACCTAATTTGCCACTTTATTTCTCTTTTTGAAAAGGCTTTAAAAGGAGAAAGAAAATATAAGAAGAATGTTCACCTTGAATGAATGGACAAAGAATAAGTTATCAAATGAGGCAAAGGGGAGGCAGGCAATAAAGATTATTATCATGCCTCTTTTTGAAATCATGTCAAGTACACCTTTAAGATCATGGGCCCTCTTGTTCGGGTGCTTAGACTTGTTGATGGGGAGAAGAAGTCACCAATGGGATATATTTATGAAGCAATAAAGAAGGCAAATGAATGCATCATAAAAATATTTCTTAATGATGAGAGCAAGTACAATGATGTTTTTAAAATCATTGACAACAAATAGAATTGCCAACTTCATCTTCCGTTGCATGAAGCTGATCATTTTCTAAATCTCAAGTTGTTTTATAACAACCCTCGCATTGGGCTGGATTTAGAAGTTACAAAGGGGTGGTTTGAGTACAACACTAGATTAGTGTCAAGTCAAGGTGTGTAATAGAAGATATTGGAGGAGCAAACACTATACAAGGCCGGCTATGGACTTTTTAGATCAGATTTTGTAAAATTCCAAAGGAAAAAGATTTCACCGGGTAAGATTGTTATAAATTTTACAAAGTTTTATAAATTTAGTTCGATTAAAATCTTAGACAAATTTATTTAATTTTATAGTATTTTGGTAGCGGACATATGGGCATGAAGTTTTAAACATGCGAGACTTTGTTATCAAGATCTTGAGCTTGACTTGTAGTGCTTTTGGATGTGAGCGCAATTGGAGTATATTTGAGCATATTCATACTAAAAAAAATAGGCTTGGTCATGAAAGGATGGAGAGTTTGGACTTCATAAAGTATAACCAACAATTCATCGAGAGGTACAATCTTAAAGATGAAGCTGACCCTATTGCACTCAATGACATTGATGAGTGTAATGAGTGGTTAGTTGGAGAAATTGGAATTGTCATTTTTCGAGATGATGATAATGTGGATGATGATGCTAATTTGGTTCATCAAGATGATAAAACTTTGAGCTGGAACCTTGTGTTTAAAGCAATGGGGGACATGAGCCTACGATAAATATTAGGAGAAGACAACAAAATAGAAAAAGAAAAGAACCTGCAACTGCAAGGAGTGGTGCAAAGGGTGGACCAAGTGGATCTAAGGTTCAAAAAAAATAAAAAAGAAAGGCAGTAATTATGGAAGAGGAAGAAAAATCAGAATTTGAAAATGAAGAGGATTCTGAAAATGAAGAAGAACAAAAAGGGGAGATTCAATTTAATGATACTAAATCAGAGGATGATGAAGGAATACAGGGACACGATAATAATCATGTTAATTTGGATGAATTTGATGTGAGCTTGAATTTAGATGGTTTATAATTTTTATGTTTTATGTCTTCTGTTTTATGGCTTCTTTATGACTTTTGAGTTATGATTTAAACTTGATGTTATGTTTATTTGCTAAATTTGCTACTATATTTGCTACATTAATTAGATGTTTTATGTCTAAAAAATTGTTTATATAGATAAATTTTATAGTTTATTATATTTATAATTTTTGTATATTTTTTTTGTACAAATATGTATATTTTTTAGGTAATCTGCCATTTTTACTATTGTCTGCAACACCATTCACTATAACTTTATGACAAATTTTTAGTTCACCGTCACGAGCCACCATCCGCAATAAAAAACTATGATAGCTTCCAATCTTTTTGTTTCATCTATCCTCTCTCTCCTTGTGGCTAATGATTGTTTATGTGACCATGAAACTTGATGATTATTGACGTATTTATTCTTATTTCTATCTCTCACCTCAACTCATTCATGCCCCTCCTCATTCGGTCGGGCTCTTTGTTTTTTACTCTCGCTCTCACTAGTTTTCTCTCATTTATTTACATTCTGTTTGTTTCAAAGGAATATAGAGAGAAAGAAAATATAGAAAAAAATGGGTGAAAAATCAACTTTTTCGTTGTTTGGATCACTAAAAAAAATGGAGAGAAAAAGAAAAAAGTGAAGCGGAATCTACGTAAAACTTTTCTCTTCATCTTTGAGGTGAAAACTAACAAGGAGGAGAAAATAATGAGGCAATTACAAATTTTTCCTCTACTTAATAAAAAAAATCAAATTTTCCATTTTACTTTTTTCTAAATTTGAAAATCCATTTTTTGTGTTTCTTCCAGTTTTATAGCGCCATTAAACTTCATTTTTTTAAATATAATTAATGAAATTAATGATATAATCAGTGACGGATTCAGAAAATTTTGATAGTGGGACAAAATATATAATATAATAATAATTTTTATAATAAAAATATTATATATACATAAAAATCAACTATTAAAATATTCATTAATCATTATATATATTGTTTAATTTATTTTTAATGTATATTTTTTAGTTCAATATGTATATAAGTGGTTATTTTTTATGTACATATAACATAATTAGTCTTTAAAATATCTAATTTACAAATTAAAACACTAAATAATAATTTTAAATAATAACACATAATTTAGAATTTTATTATTTGTTTATATTTTTAAAAAATTAAGTAATCATTTTCTTAACAATACAATCGAAATATCTCTCTTTTTATATAGAATAATACTACACATTTAAGTTTTTTTTGTTAAATAAGCCCAATCAAATTAATCTAAGATAACAAAAATCAGTTATGACTAGCATTATTTTAAATCTTATTATTTAACTTGGTTAGACTTAGTTCATAAAAAGACTTGAATGTGTAGTATTACTCTTATATATATACATCTCAATAAATACTTATTTAAAAATTTACTTTTCATACAATTAGAAGCCAACTTTTATTGAGATTCATAGTTGAAAAAGTTCTTTCAATTAATACAGTTGTTACAAAAAAAATTAAAACTAATAACAAAAAAAGATAAATAATACTCTTTCTAGTCGATTTTAAAAAAAACACAAATTTTATTTAAATTGAGAATTGAGCATTCTAATGACATCCGATATAAAATTTTTAAATTGATTATGAAGTACTAAAAATTGAATAAAAAATTATTGTGGGGTCAAATTTAATAATTTAGTGGGAGCAAATAAATAATTATCATATACTACTCAAAAAAATTTTAAATTATAGTGGGGGCGCTTGCCCCCACAACTATGTATGTACATCAGTCCCTGGATATAATGTATATAGGGTTACACACGGATCGGATCGGATATAGTCTAAAATTCTATCCGATCTGCACTGTACTCATCGGATCGGATCGGAAACGATATCCGTATTTTTTTTTGCTGGATCCGATCCAATCCGATCCGAAAGTATCGAGTATATCCACATAATTAAAAAAAAATATTTACTCCTAAAATATTATCAATAATAGTTCTCTTGAATAACAAAAATAAAATAATAACACAAGATTTAAGTTTAATTATTCTAAGTTGAAGTACAACATAAAAAATTAAAAACAAAATATCATAAAATTCATAAAATAACACATTAAAATTCATATCACATTAGGGTTTACTTTCTTAAACTATGCTATTTATATGTGATGTGCGGATATGCAGATTTGCGGATCAGATCCACGGATATCACTGTCAAATCCGCAATCCGATCCTACCACAGTGCGGATCCGATCCGATCCGATCCGATCCGATGGCTCTACGGATCGGATAATATCCGTAAAATTTGGATCGGATGCGGATAATTACCGCAGATATGCGAATATTATCCAATCCATGTGCAGCCCTAATGTATAAGTAATTTTTATTAGTTTTTTTATAAAATTATTTATTTGTATATATTTAAAAAATAATAATACATCTTTTTATTTATCACATATAAAAAGACAATAAAAGAGGATAACTTGAAAAAAGTGTTGTTATTAACAAAAATAATATATTAAAATCTTAAAATATAATTTGAATGATTTTTTTATTAAAAATAACATGAATACATTTATAAATTATAATTTATATATAATATAAGTAAGGGTATTAATATAATTTTATGGGTTAATGTTCAAATTCGTCCCTGAAAGATCACGTGATCTTTATTTTCGTCCCCGAATAATTTTTTTAATCAAATTAATCCCTGAAAGATAAACTGTTAGTCAAATTCGTCCTTCCGTGAATCGGATGATGACATGTCACGTTAAGTGCCACGTGGCATGATGACGTGACACACCACATAGCAGGTCAGTAATACGTGGCACGCCACGTGACAGGTCATGCCACGTGTCATTTGACATATAAAAAAGTTTTTTATTTAGTCAAAATAGTCCTTGAAAGTCCATACGTAAGTCATTTTTATCCTTCAAATTTTAAAAATTAGACAAACTAATCCTTATATAATTTTTTTATAATATTAAATTTATAATATTTTTTTATACTACTAATTTTAATAATATTTTTTAAACCTTAATAAACAAAATTCTCTTTACATAAAATAATAAAAATAATTAAATTTTTATAAAGTTATTTTGTCATTTGTATTTTAAAATTTTACATTTTTAAATTATAATTTTTTATGTAAATTTTTTTATTTAAATGAGTTTATCAAATTATTATTCATTATATATTTAAAATTTTAATATTTTAAATTTTATTAAATAATATAGTAATTATTTTAAATTTTAAATCTTTTAAATTTTTTTAAAATTATAATTTTTATTATTATTTAATTTATATAATAAAACTCAATAATTGAAAAACTGGTTATAGAATCACTTTTGAATCTTAATATTCTAATATATTTTTTCAATATTTCATTTAAAACAAAAAGAATTTTATTTTAATACGAAGCATATCTATTTATATAATGTACTAGTGCGGAGTAGCCTGTGTTATGCATAGGTATAATGTTTCCTATTTCATTTTATCTCATTGATTTGTGAAATTAAAAGAAAAATTATATAATCTATCTCAAACATATGAAACACACAAAAATTTATTATGATGTTTGCACGTATTACGCTTAAGAAGCAATTCATTTATAATAATAATAATAATAATAATAATAATAATAATCCAACAAATTTTCAATATTTTGTAAAGTTTGGAATTGAAACAAAATTCGTGGATCTTCTTGAATTTTGACTTTAAGTATCACTACCATTACCTCCTATATATAAGTAATACCGTAATGAAAAAAAAAGATGTAGTAGAAAAAAAATAGTGGTATAACTTTGTTTAGGTTAACATACATAAATTTTTATTTTGAGCATATAACTTTGTTTAGGTTAATAAATACATACATTTCAATTTTGAGTATATATATATTCCAGCAAAATATAGTAATGTAACAAAAAAGGTTTTAGAATAGAAAAGAATAAGAGAGATTTTGAGAAGAATTAAATGAGAGAGATAATTTTATGAAGAAAAAATAAAAAAATTATATAAGGATTAGTTTGACTAATTTTTAAAATTTGAGGGATGAAAATGATTTACGTCTGAACTTTTAAGGACTATTTTGACTAATAGAAAACCTTTTTATATGTCAAGTGACACGTGGCACTGTCACGTGGTGTGCCACGTGTCACTGACCTGCCACGTGGTGTGTCACGTTATCATGCCATATGGCACTTAACGTGACACGTCATCATCCAATTGACGGAAGGACTAGTTTGACTAACAGTTTATCTTTCAAGAACTAATTTGATTAAAAAAATCATTCAGGGACGAAAATGAAGATCGCGTGATCTTTCAGGGACGAATTTGAACATTAACCCATAATTTTATTTTGGTATAGTTTTCTTTCTTCCTTTTTTTTTCATTCAATCAAAAAAAAATTTCTTCTATTTTTTTCATTCATTTTTTCTTCATCCAAATAATAAATAAAAAAATTAAGTTTTTTTTGTTTATTTTCTTTTCTCTCATTTTCTTTCCACCTATTTTCTTTTCTCTTATTTTTTATTTTGCTTCCAAACAATGCCTTACGAAAAACATCATTTTGTTCCACTACTTCTGTTGTCTTTATTATTGCACTGCATCTTATTTTGTTCCTTTATTTTTCTTGATGATGCCTAGTGTCCAATTTACTTTTTCTTCCTTCATCATACGATGATTTGCATAACCTTCTCTCTTCGTATCATGATTATGATTTATCTCATCATTTACATTGGACTGAAACTTTGATGTTAGAATGGTTGCTGATGCTATACAATGTGTTCTTTTATTTTGGGTATGTATCCCTAATAAACTCGTTAACATACTTTTAACTTTTAACCCAATAAAAAAGCTATCATATACTAAAATTAATTCTAGAATAACAAAACTAATTTGATACCAAAAGAATTAGATTTATATGATAAAATTAACTAAATATTAATATATGGGATTAGTTTTCTCAAACCAAATCAACGTTCTTAAATATGGAACACAAATATTTGATAAAATAGATTAAATTATTTTATTTTATATATTTTACATTTCTTAATTAATTATTGTTTTGAACAACTGTAATATTAGTGATAATAAATATATAATTATAAATGTCATATAGATCAAATTATAAACGTTAATTTAAATAATATAATTTAGGTTTACGTTGCCATTTAAATATTTAATACATAAGTGGTAATTAGTTAATTATTATTATTATTATTATTGAGATAAAATAGCGATTTTGGGAATGACATGGTGGTACTCTGAACTCACACCCGTTACTCGCATCCTCTTTTTTATTTTCGCGCGCTTTTTCTTCAACCTCCGTTCCTTTCCGATTCTCTTTCTCTCACCTTTTTCTCTGCAATTTCCTCTGAAATCACCGGTCGCCGTCGACGTCCGCTAGCAACAACAACTGCGGCGTCGCGGCGGTGCCGGCGGCGGCAACTTCACAATCCACAATAATGTATCTTCCACAACAATCATCATAACCGTCCCTTCTTTCTCACTCCATCAAGAAACAAAGAAAAAGAATGAAACCCTAAGAGAGAGAATGCCGATGCAGGAAGAGGAGCGAGTATTGGAGATCAACTTGATCTCCGCACAGGGACTCCAACCACCTTCTTCTCCGCTTCGGAAGCTCCAAACCTACGCTCTCACGTGGATCGATCCCTCAACCAAGCTCCGAACCAGACTCGATAGTCTTGGCGGTCAAAACCCTACTTGGAACGACAAGTTCCTCTTCCGCGTCACGCCGGAGTTTCTCTCCGGCGACACTTCCGCCGTCTCTGTTGCCATTTACGCCGTTGGAACATTCCGCGATCACCTCATCGGCACCGTCACTTTCTTCATCGGGAACGTCCTCTCTGGCGGCGCCGGAGTGCCTTGCTTCAGCGCGTTTCAGATTCGCCGTCCCTCCGGGAGGTTCCACGGCGTCATGAACATCGGAGCCATGGTTGCCGACGTCTCGGATTTTCCGGCGCTGCATAAGATATCGGCGATAGGGTACAGAGACCTGATGGGGATGAAGATGAAGGAGCAGAGGAAGAAAAAGAAGAATAAGAAGGCGCCGGAGGAGGAACTTTCGAGCGATTCTTGCGAGAATTCTTGTGCGGATTCGGTGGAGGAGGCGGATTCATCCTCCTCTTCGTCGTCGCTGTCTCCGAGTGCGACGGGGGCTGGGGCGGTGTTGAAGGAGTGGAACGGGGTGAGGGAATTGGCAGGAAACAAAGGACTTGCCGCTTCTGGATTCTTGTGCTGCTTCATGGTTGCCCCGAGAAGTATCCAACTGAACTAACTTGCTATATTTGCATTTTGCAATAATAATATCGTAATTCTGAGATTTCATGATTGGCTAAGTAATGCTGTGTCTCATTTCATTTGATGAACGAATTTTTCTTTCCATTTTATTGTTATTATTTGTGGGATTTACTTAAAAAGCATGCTAAATGGAAAGTTTTTAAGTATTTGACGTATACAATGTATTGAAATTTTCAAAAGCCCTTCTTTTCGATGCGAGTTTTTCTTAGCAAGATCCTAACGTATATTAGACGAATAATATATTTTTTTTCCTGGGTTGATATATTATGCAGCTGTTCCAGAGCACCATAGTTTTTGCACGAAACCAAGGAGGTTATTGAGGAAAGATGGTAACTCAATGCGAGAGATTGCATCTGAGGACTTGTCTCAAGGTGGTGCCACAGAGGAAAACGTGATGGATTGGGTCAAGCATGACAACCGAAGAATGCTTCATGTTGTATATCGTGTTGGGGACTTGGAAAGGACCATAAAGTATGTTGTAAACCTAAGTTGATTGCACTACAGAGTAGCATTGTATTTATGGATACTGGTATAATATTTCATATGGGAAAACAATCTTCTTGGTGATTTCAGATTTTATACAGAGTGCTTGGGGATGTCGGTTCTCAGAATTCGTGACTTGCCGGAGCTTAGATGTGCTAATGCCTTTCTTGGCTATGGACCTGAAGATGAAAGCTTTGTTATTGAACTGACATACAGTAAGACTCATGGCTTTTTGGCCGAGTTTTACTTTCTGAAGCCAATTCTAGTTACATGCTTCATCAGTTGATAACCTTCTGTTAGTGCTCATATTCCTTGGTTTCTGTTTCAGATTATGGGATTGATGAGTATGACATTGGAAATGGATTTGGCCATTTTGGTGTTTCTTTTGGTGATGTAAGTTTGCCTAACTTTTGTGTCAACTACCATGTGCTGTGATTTTTATAAACATCTTTGCCCTCCCAATCTGTATTCTCTTGGAAATGGAGATTGTTTTGATTAATAATTTGATTATCCTCTCTATTGTCTTTTGGCCAATCTATATGATGATGTCATCTCATTTGTTACTAGATTTCAAGCATAGTGGACATTGTAAGAGATAATAAGGATGGAAAAATAATTAGAGAGCCCGGTCCTGTCGAAGGAGGATGCTCCATAATTGCATTCATTGAAGATCCTGATGGTTATAAATTTGAACTTCTAGAAAGGGTTCTCTCTCATGAACCTTTGTGCCGAGTAATGCTTCGAGTGGGTGATCTTAATCGATCCATCGGATTTTATGAGAAGGTAGGGGTCAATGCAATTTCATGTTGGTTTATAGTCTTCTATCATATTTTCTTTTTGGATCAATTACTTATATATGTTATTGCTTGCCATTAGGCTTGTGGTATGCAGCTACTTTATACACGAGATAATCCAGAATGCCAGGTACCATGCATTCTTTAGATTATAATTTTGGCATTGAGATCCTTTTTTCATAATTAGTACGCCAAGTACTCAAAACTGGGGTAATTAATGTTTAGAGTTTATACCAACTATGGGGCTTTTAATGCCTTACCATATAATATGGAAGAATTAAGCTTGAGCAATAGAGATACAAGATACTAAAGTTAAACTGTGTCTTCTCTAGAACATTTTATTTGTGGTTTAATTGCTTTTAGATGATAATGCAACTTTTTTTTGTTCGCTGTTGTCCTTCAAAATTACCTGTAAAAGATAGGATGACAAGGTCAGTAAAGTAATCTGCCGGTGAGTTCTCACCTAACAGGAGAGCAACTTGCATTGAGAATATTTTATCTTCCTTTATTATGATGAATATGTACCCCTGTCATCACGCTTTTAAGTTTTAAGTTTTAATTTAATAATAATCTTTGTTTTGTCTTGGTGAGAAAGATTAACTTATTATGCTTTTGAATGCTAAGCTGTTCTAAGGTTCAATCTTGCTCTTGAATCAACCTGTTCTGTGTTTGCTTCACTCTGATATTTAAATGGCTTCTCTTCTTCCCTTTTTGGCAGTATACCATAGCAATCATGGGTTATGGCCCAGAAGATGAAAATGCTGTTCTGGAGTTGACATACAACTACGGAGTCACAGAATATGATAAAGGAGATGGTTATGCCCAGGTAGACATAAGCTCCCATTCTTTCTGATTATTGATATTGTTAGTCTTCTGAAGATTTCATTGCTGCAGTTATTATGAAAGGCTTTTTCTTTTTTGAATAAATGACTGGAAGTAGAGCTTGTATGTGAGGAGTCATAATTCTTTATAGGCATGATCTATCATAGTGCATATAAATGTTTATTTGACATCTCTAAGTTTGTGGGGTTTTCAATAGAAGTGCAAACTTCTCTTGTACAAGTCTCTTGGTTTTTTCCCACTAAAATGCTTGCTAACTTGTGTTTGATTCTCTATTAAAAGTTTTATGTCTGTTAATTTCTCTGATACATTTCTCATATATCTGTTCTTGACAGATTGCAATAGGCACAGATGATGTGTACAGAACTGCAGAAGCAATCAAACTTGCTGGTGGAAAGATCACCCGGGAACCTGGACCGGTACCCGGCATCGGAACGAAAATAACTGCATGCTTGGACCCTGATGGTTGGAAAACGGTATGGTTCTCTGTCTCTAGACTTTAAGCAGCACTTCTGGAAATTATGCATTTCTAACTAACTAGGTTTTTGCCTGCCTTGACTCTAATGTACAGGTTTTTGTGGATAATGTCGATTTCCTTAGGGAGTTGGAGTAAATTTTGACATAGTATTTTAATATTGAAGCTGCTTGCGTCAGAGAATATGCCATCTTCAAATCCATTTTTTTTAGATGATTGAATAATACAACAAATGTGTTCAGCTCTGTAAATGAATCATACTTGCTGATTTTGGCAATAGTCACGAAGTAACAGCTTTTCTCATGTGTTATTATTCTTATCCTTTCAAAAATGTCAAAGCACATCTATACTCTACCAATTTCTAAGATTTCTAAAGAAAAATCTAGATCATTGAATAAAATCTTGCATAGTTGCATTGCTGTAAATCAACCACCTTGACTTATTAATTATTATTCAAAGACAAGATTACATATAAATAGGGTGGCTAAAAAGAAAAATTACAAATTAAATGTCTAATAAGGGCGGGTACAACGTAAAACTCTCATTACAGATCTTCAAGAATACTATGACTAAGCTAAAATAATTATTTTGTTACCTAAATTATGGTACTTATCACATTGGTTATTCTTATTTGTGAAAATTATTTGTTGTTACAATAAGGAATCTACTGTATTCTTATATGTAGACATTTGTAAATTGTAACATGATTCATACGACTCATTATTGATGGAGCTTTTTCGGTTGCTTGCAAATGTGTCAAGCTAGAAGTGAACTTTTCATGACTTCCATTTTGATACATTATTCATCTAATTTTTTTATATTTTCATTTAATTAAATTTACTACAAATTCTTGAAGTAAGAGAACAATGACAATACCCAAAAATTTCAATTCTTCGACCCACTGACGTTTCGGATTATTAGTTAAATTTGTCAAAATTTACCAATGATATTCTAACCACATTTTTATACGAGCAGTTTGACAGTAAAAATGATTATCGATGTCTTGGCTGTCGATAAAGTCCTCAATAATAATCAATTTTTTTTAGCGATAAGCAGATAGGCTGATGCAAATAAGCTGATAAGACATAGAGATACTTATTTTAAATTTTTCTTAGATACAAAGATACTGTGTATATATAAGATAAAAAAAATTATAAAATATGTTAGATAGTTTTGTATTAACAATCAACAATACATATTTTTTCTAAACTCGTTCTAACAATACAAGGCAACAATAAGATTTTTGAAATATTATCTGAAGCTGAGTCCTAACTGCACTGTATTCAATTATTCATGGTGTCAGAAATTCTTTATGATTTTTTTAATAATAAATTTTTTTATTCCTTGAACAATACAAAGCTTCAAAATTCAAATGCATAAGAAGAAAATTATTAAAAAAATAAAATTTCAAACTCCCCTCAAAACACGCTGACTCGTGAGAAACTTTAACGGTCCACAATAACTGATTAACTAACTAACTGCCAACTGAAAACCTTTTATATTCAGAAATCAGAAGCAAATAACTAACTTTGTTACTTGCACTTCAAGCAATTCTTTGTTTATGCAACAATGGCAGAAAGAAGAAACTTTGACCTGAATCAGATCCCATTTCAGGATTCATCAGAAAGTGAAACTGAAAGTGAAGGTGGAAGTAAATCTGAATCTGAATCAGGAGCTGAAACTGAAACTGAAAGCGAAAGCGAAAGCGAAAGCGAAAGTGAAAGCGAAAGCGAAAAGGAAGAGGAAAAGGATCAGAAGAAGGATCGACGCTTTAGAATTAGGCAATATGGCAATTTCAGAGGATACTATAAGAAACGAGTATTCCTCCATTTTCTTTGTTTTTGCTTTCTTCTTTTCATTACTGTCAGCTAAAAAGATTCAAACTTTACAGTGCCCATTTGGTTTTCATGATTCCAGAATGCAGGGACTCCTGACAAGGATTCTCGTTTAGAATTCTTGAGAAAGGAATGGTTTGAAGACAAGGAGTGTCTTGATATTGGTTCCAACGATGGCACATTAATTATCTCCATTGGTATTTTCATTGACCCTCCAAAGATTCAATCTTTCCTTACTCATACTATCGGAATCTTTGAAATTTATGTTTTCTTGCTGTGCAAGTTAACTAATGAAAAAATGGCACTGGGTTTATTAGATTGTTCTTCTGCTAGCTGTTATTTCTAGGTGCTGATTCTTTGTTCTTTTCCGCAGCGAAAATGTTCCGGTGCGAGAGTATTCTTGCAATTGACATTGATCCTGGTATGATCAGTTCTTGCTTGGAAGTTAATTAGAATAGAAAAGTGTGATTGATTGTTGTTGTGGGCAATTTGCAGAACTTGTTGAGAGAGCAAATAAGAAATTGAGAAAAGCTGCTGAAAGTGGTGAGTCCTCCAAGAATCTGAATGATGTGGTCACATTCAAACAAGAGAATTTTGTGGAGAGCCAGCATCCAGAACTCTATCATACTGTTACTTGGTAAACTTTTATTTCGTATCATACATTATTATCTCCAAATTCTTGGATTACATGAAATTAAATATATTTCACCTTGTGCAATAATGCAGTTTTAGTGTAACTCAATGGATACATTTGAATTATGGAGACCGAGGGTTAATCAAATTCTTCTACAAGATTTGGGAGGTGCTTCGACCAGTAAGTAATTTTTTGATGTTAATATATGGACAAATCAAATGTTTAAAACAATTGGACTTCAAAATTACACAGATGCAGCATTTGAAAACTGTTTACATCTCGCTCCTATGCATTATTATATATGTATAGATTATAGGATTTTCAAAATATACACATAAAATCCTATAACTCATCGCAGATTATGAAGAATTTACGTTAATGCATAAACTGCTAGAAGTTATAGTGTTTTATGCACAAAAATAAAGCTACACAAAACGCTATATTGCGTACACTCGTAATAAAAACAGACAAAATTCTCTAAAATCCTCTTCAGTAGTGTAATTAGCAAAACTTTTGAAGATTACACCATATGTACAGGTATGAAAAATTTTCTTTTAATGTTTGTTTTCTCTTCCTAACTAAAGTATTATATATAATCATATTTTGGTTTAAAAAAAAAATTCGTCCAAAATTTTACCAAGTTTTAATTTGCCATAGTCAACTAGTACTTATAGTGTGGAATTGAGCTCGCAACCTGCGCTATGGACTATGAAGGATTATCTCAAACTATCTCTTTATAAACGTTATTTCTCTTCATGGATTCATTTTATTATTTTGTACATAATTTTAATATAGTGTTTTGTGTAATTTTATTTTTGTATATAAATCACTATATTTAGTAGCGGATTATATTTTAACATAAATTTTTCATAATTCGAGATAGATTATAGGGTTTGGTGTATATTTTGAAAATCCTATAATCTATAAAGATTTACATAATAAGATATATGATTCAAATGTAAACCGTTTTCAAAGGTTACTTTTGTATTAAAATTTATTTTAAACATGTGATCTACCACATATATATATATATATATATATATATATATATATATATATATATATATGTATGTGTGAATGTTGTTTAACCCTTTCTAAAATAATATGTAAGTTATTCTTTATGATGTGTCAAATTTTAATTGGTCATTATCTTAATCATAATTGGGTTATTTTATAATTTATTATTTGAGATGGATAATAATATAATTTCTTAGAATATCAAAATTTCACTCCCGTTAATTGAAGCATCTTTCCACTCCTCAATTCTTTCTTCATCGCGTAGTTTCGGTCTTTCCAAGCATCGTAGTCGCCGTCGTGACAAGAAGCGCCAAGTGCCATCCTCATCTACTACGTTCTCACGCAATCTCTCTTTTTTCTGTGTATCATTCCTTAACTACGTCGTTGAATTCTCGTCCTTCTTAGTATAGTCAGCCACATGTCATCTCACTAGATCTCTCTTTCTGTTGTGAATCACTCCTTACTAACATAATTAATGGTTAGTTTAGTTATTAAATTTTTTATTAAAAAAATATATCTTTATTTAATTACATAATAGAACAAATATTCATATGTAAAATATAATATAATAAAGTAAATCTATAATAGAACAAATATTCATATGTAAAATATAATATAATAACGTAAATCTATTTAGAGTACTTAAAATATAATTAAAATCATGAACATATAAATATAATGGTAAAATTTGTACTCTAAACAAGTAAATATACGTTTTATCATACATAAATTATTTAAAAAAATTGAATAAATTGTTAAAATTAATAACAAAAATTTAAAATGATAAAATCTAACTTTATTACTATATTTTTTATAATATTTTATTCTTTTAATTTTTAATTTATTAGTATTTTATTATTTAATTGATTAAACAAATTATTTTTATGAGAAATTATTTTTTGTATTATCTTAAAAAGAGACCAATATAACAGTTTAAAAAATAACGTAAATAATATTTTAAATAAAAAATATTTAATATTAAAATTTTTAAATATAAAAATAAATTGTATAAATATTTAAGAAATAAATATGAAATATATGCCTAAAATAAATAAAACATATAAATAGAAGTACTCTTGAGAATTATTTTTGTCTGTTTTATTTAATTTAGGAATGTGTTTTATATTTATCTCTTAAATATCTATACAATTTATTTTTGCATTTAAAAATTTTAATATTACCTATTTTTTATTTAAAATATCATTTTTACGTTATTTTTTAAACTGTTATATTGGTTTCTTTTTAAGGTAATACAAAAAATAATTTTTTATAAAAATAATTTGTTTAATTATTAATTAAATAATAAAGTACTAATAAATTAAAAATTAAAAGAACAAAAATACTATAAAAAATACTTGTAAGAATGTTAGATTTTATCATTTTAAACTTGTGTTATTAATTTTAACAATTTATTCATTTTTTAAATCATTTATGTATGATCAAAGATATGTTTGCTTGTTTAAAATATAAATTTATTATTATATTTGTATGTTTCTGATTTTAATTATATTTTTAAATATTCTGAATAGATTTATTTTATTATATTATATTTTACATACGAGTATATATTCTATCATATAATTAAATAAAGATATTTTTTAATAAAAGAATTTAATAACCAAACTAACCGTTAATTACATTTATAAGAAATGATCCACTGCAGAAAGAGGGATCGAATGAGAAGACAGGAGATAACGATAAAGTCAGCATTGACTATATTGGAAAGGACGGTGAAGTTACGGACGACGAGAATTTAACGACGTTGTTAAGGGATGATGACGACGACGTTGGCGCTTCTCGTCACAACGGCGATGGCGATACTTGGAAGGACGGAAGCTACGCCATGAAGAAAGAATGGAGGAGTGGAAAGGTAATTCAATTAACGGAAGTGAGATTTCGATATTTTAAGAAATTATATTATTACCCATTTCAAATAATAAATTACAAAATAATCTAAATGTGGTTAAGATGATGACCAATTAAAATTTAACACATCATAAAAGGTAACTTATATGTTATTTTAGAGAAGGTTGGGTAGAATTCACCATATATATATATACACACACGATAAATATTAGTGGCTAAGAGAAGAGGAGGTTGAATCTTGACTTTTTTAAATTTTGCTTTTAAACCAAAATGATGTTAAGATATTTTGAGTGAGAAACTGGAAACACTTTGATTTTGTCTCTTGGTGCAATAAGAGTCAAAACAGAGTTATGAGTAAGGTGTATTATAGTGAAGTATAGCTAGATAGAAGAATTAGGAGATATTTTTGTTTTGTATCTTAAAGTGCAAAACTAGAAACAGAGAAGAGAAAAAGAAGTAACACGGTCATATATCCTAGTTCGACTACTCAGTGCAATACAGTCTACATCCAGTCTCCATCACAACAATGATAGAATTTCACTACCTTTCAACAAAATTACATTCACTAATGCTCCCTAGGATTCTAACCAATCTTATCTGGGACAAATTCAGTTTCTAACTTAAACCGGACTTGACTACTAAGAACTTACCCTAACTTTCCACAGCAAAGTGCTAACCCAATTTGTAAGGGAATCCCCTCAAAATCATGACAACAAAACAGAAAAACTTACAAAAAATTTCTAAAATAAATATAGGCTTTTTTCCAAGTCTAACTCTCTTGCCTTTTTTCGTTCAATGACTTTTACTTACAAACCTCACAATTTTGCCTTTTATCATTGAAACACAGAAATAATAGATTGAAAAAACAAGATACTCAATGAGAACTATGAAGGAGAAGAATAAACAGTTCAATGAGCTATGGGAATCCAAACGTTGTGCTCTTACTCCTTGCTTCAATCCTTGGCCGTTCACCTCTTTAATAGAGGAGTGAAGCTTTCAGGGTTTGCAACTTTTCTTCAGCACTTGTTGACTTCTTTCCTGAAAATCAGTAGTATTGTAGTAGCAGCGGCGTTTACAGAGGTGAGATGGAGTAAAAGCAATGATTAGACAGTGCATGCAACCATATCTTCCATCTTCTCTTTCATCTTTTGTCATCTTGCCTCTTGAATCTGAACCATGCAATTGAACTTTGACTCCAAGTAATTTTTTTGAGTGTTGACTCACAACAAAGCACCATTATCTTTACTTTTTTTATTTTTTTCGATCGGTACTTACAACGCAGAGGATTTCTTCAGCAATCTTTGACGAAATACAAATATAAAAACACCTTTTTATGATTTGCCTTTTTTATTTGATTTTGCCTTTTTGCTCTAGCCTCTTTGATTTTTTCTTTTTGTTTGGATTTAAAAACTTGTTTTTGTTCTTCATTTTTGCCCTAGTTCTAAGCTTCTTTTTTCTTTCTTTTACTTCAAAGAATTCACGTCGGTGATATGAAAGAAAAAAAAAGAAAGATGAGAAAATTTGATTTCCGTGGAGTGAAGTTTAGTTCAAATAATAAAATGAAATTCAATTTCTTTAGTTAACACCAAGTAATTAGATTTGAAATGAATCACCGTTTGGACTTGTTTATGTTTTTGGGTCAATTTGCTTTCTTTCTTTTTTGTAATTCAACTACTCAATCTTTAGATCAAGAGTGATAGTATGAATATTTTGTTTAAACTGAACTATTTTTAGATTTGTATTCATATTTCTTAGACCTAATGTGACTAAATTATTTCTTACACATTAATCAAAATAAATTATACATATAATTGATTTTTAATCCAATAATATTTAATCAATAGTTTAATTTTTCAAACTCAATTATATATAAACTTTCTGTGTTATTTGTTTATTTATTTTTTCTTCTTATATTATCAGGGTGGCGTTCTTATATTGGAACCTCAGGCATGGAAGTCATATGTAATAAAGCATGATGTATCGCCTGTAATAATACCATCTTTAATATATATATATCTCTCTCTTATCATTCATTTATATTATATGATTGTGAGAATGGATCTTCTCAATTTTTTTAAATAATTGAAGGAGTAAAGTGTGATCTTCTATCATTAATTTTATAAGTGGAACTAAAAATAAATATAGAAAAAAATAATAAAAAGTTAGAAATCACATTTTATACTGTCCAATTTTTTTAATAATTAAAAAGATCCATTCCCATTGATTTTAACTGTTAAATTAATCATTTATTATGAATTATTTATACAAAATTTTATAAAGTTTAAATATGGATAAGGTTATATTCTTAAAGAACTCATATTTTCAACATATATATTCATATTTTCCCTATACATATGAGACCCTATTTAGTCAAGTTTTTTTTTTTTTTTTGGATCCCATGCATACTATATTTTTTAATGGATTGCTATATGTAATTGAGTGTGTATTTAGTATTTACTACTTTTTTTTTGGTTATAGTATTTACTACTTTAATCAATTTTGTTTAGATTCTTTTGATTTTTGGCAGTTAATGGGATCAATTTTGGGGTTGGGGGCCTTTTGGCATAACAAAGCATTATCAACTTGTTAATATTTTAATTATGCTTTTAACTCTCTTTGTCCCCAATCAATTACTTACCAAAAATAAGAGGCTACATAATCATATTACTTTCTTTTTAATAGTATTTTTTCTTTTTTTAATTTTATTGTGCAGATTACTGCTGAGAAATTTAAAGAGATTAAATTTCGTCTAAAAAATTTTCAGGAGATACTATTGAACAGGGTTTGTGTTATTTTTATTTCTTTGATGAACTGTATATCAAAATGTGATGTTTGTTCAATTAATAACAAGCATTCAGGTTGCTTTGTTATATTTATTGTGCAATTTTATCATTATATACTTGACACCTGATTTTTTTTTTCTTTTTAGATTGGCTTTAAAAGTGTAGAACATATCAATCCAAGTTGGTTAAAGGCCAAGCTTCGTTACAATAGACCTATTTTGGTTTTTAAGAAATGAGACAATAATTAATAAAAGTGTTGTACCAATTTGGATTCATTCTTTTTTTATAGTTTGATATTTAGATTCATAGGTTGCTCATGGTCATAGAGAGTATAAACAATGCATTAATGAGCAATTTTTTTTTTCTTTTTTGATGATGACTTTCATTTGCATCAAAACTGAGTTGAAGGACATATATACCTCTAAATGAGATACACTCTTTTCTTTTACTACATAAGATTTCAATTTAATTTGTATCACGCAAAATTAACAGTTTTGAAACAATGAAAGTCTCTTGTGACTTTTGTTGTCACATAATATTATTAACATGTTTGATTTTACCGATGATCATAAGATTACTTCATTGATATTTATTAAAACGTTATTTTACAATAAATAAACAAATAAATAAAAAGTTTCTAATTAAAGATAAATTTATACTTGTGAGAATTGTTTTAGCAAATAATTTATAACAAAATTATTTTTAAAAATGAATTTAATTTTGATGCACTGATAATATAAAACATTCTACTTAATTACATTTGTTCTTTTAGATGATTATTCATGTAGTTAATGTGAAATATAGTTATTTTTAGTGATGTGGTATAATATAATTAGATACACGTGTAAAACTATTTTTTATTAACTGTGTATTAAAATTAAATTAAAAAAAATCCAAAAACACTTTTTAATTTTGAAAGAATTTTTTCTTGTTAATTAATTAGTGTTAAAAGTTCAAAACTATCTTAACTTTATCCACCAAAAAAAATCACAGGTTGTAGAGTTGACTTGGTTTCAGGTGGGATTAATTAGGGCTAAGTAGGTGATGTCTAGTGGTTTGTGTGAATGACAGGAAGCAATTATAATCAATCAAATCTGAAGTAATGTTTTACCTTCCTAATTAATTGCTACTAATTGAACATCATTAAGAAAAGGACACATTTGATTCCCATTCATGGCTCTAGCCTCTATAGGCTTTACCCAAATGTTAATTCCATATGGTCTTAAGTTATCAATAATAGAGAACATACGGTCCCCACTTTATTATTATTTCATTTGAATTTTTCGACCTAAGTAAGATTAAGCTATGTTTTGAACTTTTCAATAGCCTTTTTAAGGTGCTTCTAGATGTGATTAGTGCAATTGTTTACTATTAATATATATTCTTATGAGAAAAATGCGGTGCATTATTTCATCGGCCACACTTTTTTTTTTTCCAAAATTAGGAGTGGAACTTTAATTCGCTACCTCTAGATAAATATAAAAAAATTATGTCATTTGAAATATAGTTCGTTTACTTCATCCGTTACATTTTGTTAGTTACTTAAGTTTCACATTTATAGCAATAAGATTCTTATTTTGAAAATTTAACTCTCATTTTTTTAATCACTTATAAAACTAATCCTCAAAATAAAGGGAATAAGAGTACAAGATTGAATGGTGATGGTTTCAGTGGCTAAGAGAAGGGGGCTGAATCTTAGCCCCTTTTCACTTCAGAATTTTTGCTGGTCTTTGAAACAACTTTTGGAGATTTATTTGATTTTTGTCTCGTCCCTAACCACGAGACTTTTATTTTTGTCTCGTCACTTGGCACGAGATATTTTGTAGTTTTATCTCCTGTGCAGCAAAAACAGAAAATAGAGTAGAAGAGAAAGAGAATTACATCCAGATATATCTTGGTTCAACTGCTAAGTGCATTGCAGCCTACATCCAGTCTCCATCACATCAATGATGGAATTTCACTATAATCATTCTTGATTACATACACCAATTCTCCCTAGGAACTACCCTTCCTATCTGGGCAAGTCTAGAATTCTAAACCCAATCCTAAACTTGACTTGGTCACTGCCAAGCTTTCAACTGTAAAGTGCTAACCCAACTTACATGGAAATTCCCACAGAATCATGAAACACAACACAGATGTACAAAGGAACTCTAAGGACATCTATGGCTTTTTCTTTTAATTTTGCACTCTGCCTTTTTTCGCTCTATGACTTTTTCTTACAAACCTCACTATTTACCTTTTTTCATGAGACTCAAGACAGACAAAATTAAACAAAAAAAATACAAAACGAAGAACTGCGAAGGAGAAGAAAATTCTGTTAGCTTAAGTAGCTATGTGAACACTGTGCCTTGCACTCTCACTACTTCTCCTTGCTTCAAACCCTGACTGTTCACTCTTACTTATAGAGAGAAGCCTTCAAGGTTGAAACCAAACAAACCAAGCTAAACTTCTTCTTCTTCAGAAACAGAACCGGTTCGGCCAGAGGAGAGAAGAGATAACCCATGCAATAACTAACATGCAATTACCTCTAGTCCTTCCTTGGTCATCAATCTTCATCAATCCGAGCCCTTCATATTTTCTTGCTTTCCAAGATGAACTTCTGGCCCTTCATGCTTCATGATGATGATAGCTTCATCTGCTCTTATCTCTGCCTCTTCCATCACGTAGCCACTGTAACTACCTCCTGTGATGGTTGAGCAAGATCAGAGACAAGCCATCCCTCCAAGAATCTTCTCCTTGCTGGCCGAAATCTTTTTCAACCAATTTTGGTATGGAGAAGTCAAGATCTCATCACAAAATCTTACCATAAGTGAATGAGAATCTTAGCCACAGCATACTTTTTGTTTGCTTTTTCTTGCCATCATTTTGATGGTCTTGTTGCGTGCATCTTCCTCTCTTCGGTGTCTAGTCATGACTTCCATGGTTTGCTGGGTAATGACCGAATAGAGAAGAAAGAGATGAGAGAGAGAAACGATAAATTGTGAACAATAATTAATGAAGCAAAGAAAGAGAATAAAGGTGAATTGATTTTTTACTCCCCTTGCTGAGCAACGTGTAGCTTAATGATGTCCATCAAATCAAAGACCAACTCTCTCTCATATTTCTAATGCATGTATTAACTTCACTTTAATGAAATTTGAATTCCATTAGAAATGGATTCTGTTGGAAGTTAGAAGCAATACATTTGCTTTCTTTCAAACTTGATTTCGGACCAAGCCTTGGATTATGTAGCAACAATTTTTAATTTGGGGTTGTAGCAATAATAGTTTAATTTGGCCCAAAAACAACTTGCTTCAGCCAAATAAATTAAGACAATTTGTTTCAAGGCTGAGCTACAAGTAACACATTTGGCCTTGCCAATTTTCTTTCCTTTCGACCCAATTAAAAACCTGCATCACAAAATTATTAATTTAACAAGTAAAAATTAGAATCAATTTAATTAATTATATTAATAATGTTTAGTCATCACAAATGTTAATTTAGAGTTTTCCAAACTCATCAATCTCCCCCTTGATGACAAACATTATTAAAATTGAAATAGAAAGAAATTTAAGATTTGAATAAAGAATACTCCCTTTGAAAATTTGAATTTCTCCCCCTTTTAAATTGTCACATGGCTCCCCCTTAAGATATACCATTTTTACTAAGGGAAGCTTTATACATGTAACAATTTTTATCAAACCTAAGGCAACTATGTTATTCAACATATAAAATTTTGTAATGTTGAATGGCTTGATTTATGAGCAAAGTTGAATGATAAACAAAACTAATTTGTTATCATATAAATAATTTTCTGCTCAATAGCAATAAAAAAAATTTAAGTACAGAATACATAAAAGTAAAGAAAAATATTTGATAATTCCCAAAAATCTGCTGCCAAAACATTTGATTAAATACATAACATTTTTCAGCCATCATATCAGAGCAAAATAATTATCAGTTTATAGCAAGAAAAATATTTTTAATCAAACATAATCATATCAGAGCACAAACAAAAAAAATTATCCAGCATTTATTCACATATCAGAGCATAAAGGGATTATCAAAAAATAACTATGTTCCAAAGTTCAGCAACCATTTCAACAAAACAGATCATAATCATTAGAACAAGGCACAAGGATGATCATGAATCACAAAAGATTTCAGCCCCTGTTGTTTCTTTCAACTTTTCAATTTTTCCAGTTTTCCTCTCCCTTTTGTCATCAAAGGGGAACCTGCAAAAAAATGACAATGAAATACACATAAATATAACCAAAACCAAAATATTCAAGAGTTTAACAAAATATCAGTGGTCTAGAGTATCCAAACAGCCTACAAAGTACCAAACAGAACCAGAATTCAACAAGAAACAAATAAGAGGCGCGGTTATTAACCAATGAAGGATTTTAAAAACTGAAAGTTTTGCTCCTAGAATCAAGGGATGAGGGAAGGATAAAGATTTGATTTGACAACAACTCCTTCCTACAAGATTTGATAACACAACTTCAAAAATTGTGATTAACACAAAGAGGAACTTAAAAACTGGTCAGAGTAAGGTCAAAAAAATTTGGTGGGACCCAAAATAATTAATATCTACGCAGTCTCCCCCGGTATCATGGCCTTCTCAACACAGATTGAAATTTGTCTTCTGCTTTTCTACGAAATAAAACCAGACAGAATCAAAAAATTCACAAATTATCAAGAGAGCTTAAATCTATCATTCCCAAATTTTTTCTCAAAGAACAGAATCTGTCTTCACAGAGGGGTTTTGTAAATATGTCAGCAAGTTAGTCTTCAGATTTTACATTGAATATCAATAGTACCCTTTTGCACATGTTCTCTAATGAAATGATATCTAATTTCAATGTGCTTGGTTCTTGAGTGCAGAACAGGATTTTTTGAAATGTTTATAGCACTCATATTATCACAAAATAAGGGTATACTATTGATCTTTAATTTGTAATCTTCCAACTGCATTTTTAACCAAATTAATTGAGAACAACATGCAGAGGCAAAAATATATTCAGCTTCAGCTGTGGATAGGGCTACAATTACTTTTTTTTTTCTTGACCACATGTTGAGTGATCTCCCAAAGAAGCAACACATGCTGGATGTGCTCCTTCTATCCATCCCATCTCCCGCATAATCTGCATCACAAAATCCTACTGCACAAAAATCATCAGATTTTGGATACCATAAGCCATAATCACTAGTTCCTTTAATGTATCTAATGATGCGCTTAACGGCTGAAAGATGGGATTCTTTTGGGTGAGATTGAAACCTTGAGCATACACCCACACTTTGAACAATATCCGGTCTAGAAGAGGTTAGATACATAAGTGAACTAATCATTCCTCTATACCTTGTTTCATCCACATCTTTCTCATTATCATCCTTTTCAAGTTTAGTGTTAAGATGCATTGGTGTTCCCATTGGTTTAGAATTTTCTAGGCCAAATTTCTTGATGAGTTTTAGTGCATATTTTTCTTGGTGAATAAAAGTACCACTAGAAGTTTGTTTAATTTGGAGGCTAAGAAAGAAAGTTAGCTCTCCCATTAAACTCATTTCAAACTCATTAGTCATGAATTTTCCAAACTCTTCACACAAGGACTCATTGGCTGATCCAAACACAATGTCATCCACATAAACTTGAACTAGGAGAATATCATCATTAGATGCTTTAATAAACAAAGTAGTGTTGGTGGTACCCCTTTGAAATTGATTTTCCAACAAGAAGGCACTAAGCCTTTCATACCAAGCTCTTGGAACTTGTCTAAGGCCATAAAGAGCCTTTGAGAGTTTAAAAACATGGTTTGAAAATTCTTTATCTTCAAAGCCGGGGGGTTGTGCCACAAACACTTCTCTATCACTAAATCCATTAAGGAAAGCACATTTTACATCCATTTGAAATATTTTAAAGCCCTTATGGGCAGCATAGGCAAGAAGCAACCTAATTGCTTCCATTCTAGCTACCGGAACAAAAGACTCATCAAAATCTATACCCTCTTCTTGATCGTAACCTTGGACCACTAATCTAGCCTTGTTACGAACAACTTGTCCATCCTCACCAAGTTTATTTTTAAAAACTCACTTAGTACCTGTTACCTTCTTACCATCCGGATGAGGTACTAGTGTCCAAACCTCATTCTTGTTGAATTGAGCAAGCTCTTCTTGTATGGTTTTGACCCATGATGGATCTTCAAGAGCTTGTTTCACATTGTTGGGCTCCATTTGTGACAAGAGTGCAAAATTGCTTGGTTCGGATTGCCTTTTGTTTGAGGATCTTGTTGTTACACCTTGAGAAGGATCACCAATGATAAAGTAATGAGGATAACCCCTCATGGATTTCCATTCTCTAGGCTTCCAGAGTGGTGTTGAACTTTGATGAGATTTTGTGGGTCTCACTGTTTCAGTTTCTCGTGCTGGCTGACAAACCCCATTTGTAGGGTTTATCTTGTGCTTGATTTAAGGGATTTTATAACCTTTTACCCACATTTATCCAATGAAATAGCATGGTTTTATAACTTCTCCTTTAATTGTGCTTAAGAGTGAAAACATACTTTTTAGGTCTTAAAATGAATAAATTTAATTCACCTTGATTCCATTAGATGCCTTGATATGTTTGTTAAGTGATTTAAGGTTTAGGAGGCAAGGATTGGATCAAGGGAATGAAGAAAGAAGCATGAAAAGTTGGAGAACTCATGAAGAAATGAAAGAACCGGAAAGCTGTCAAGCCGACCTCTTTGCACTTAAACGACCATAACTTGAGCTACAGAGGTCCAAATGATGCGGTTCCAGTTGGGTTAGAAAGCTAACATCCGGGGCTTCGAAACGATATAAGATTTGCCATAGTTGCTACACGTATGGTGGCGCGACGCGCATAGTACGCGCACGCGCCGTTGCTGCCACCTAGTCCACTTGAAGCAAAACGTGGCCAACGATTTTAGAAGCCTTGTGGGCCCAATCCAACTCATTTCTGATGCTATTTAACCCAAGGAGTGAAGAGGGAAACAGATGTTAGTTACCATTAGTTTAGTTTAGTAGTTAGAATTAGTTTCTAGAGAGAGAAGCTCTCACCTCTCTCTAGAATTAGGATTAGGATTAGTTCTTAGATCTAGATTTTAATTCATCTTCTTCTACTTCTATCTTCTCAATTCCTTGTTGCTACATTCATCTTCTTCTATTCTTTTATTGTAATTTCCTTTATGATTGTTCTTATACTTTGTTGTAGATCTACTATTGTTCCTTCCATTTTCTTTCAATACAATAAGAGGTAATTCATAATAATTGTTCTTCTTTGCTTTTCTATTGTTGATCTCTTGCCTTTGTAGTTAGATCTCTCTTTAATTCTTGCAATTTATGTTGTTTACTTTTATTGCCTTTTATGTGTTTGTTGAAATGCCTCTTCTAGATATAGTATAGATTTTGTTCCTCTTGGCCTAGGTAGAGTAATTAGTGACACTTGAGTTATCTAATTCCTTTGTTGATTGGTAATTGGAGAGATTGCTAATTGGTTTGGAGTGCACTAAAGCTAGTATTTCCTTGGGAGTTGGCTAGGACTTGTGGCTCAAGTCAATTCATTCACTTGACTTTCCTTTATTTAGTAAGGGTTAACTAAGTGGTAGCAATGAACAATTCTCATCACAATTGAGAAAGATAACTAGGATAGGACTTCTAATTTTCATACATTGCCAAGAGCCTTTTATAGTTGTTAGTTTATTTTCATTGCCATTTACTTTTCATGCTTCTTATCCAAAAACCCCAAAACAACTCAAACCAATAACAAGACACTTTATTGTGATTCCTAGGGAGAACGACCCGAGGTTCAATACTTCGGTTTATAAATTTAGGGGTTTGTTTTAGTGACAAACAACTTTTTGTATGAAAGGATTATTGCTTGGTTTAGAAACTATACTTCGACGAGATTTTATTTGAGAAATTCTAAACCATCAAAAAAATCCATTCGTCACTGGCTCAGGAGATAAAATGGAAATATCTCCTCCAATCTAACGAGATAAAACTGGACTGGCAAATTTTTCATTTTGAGCAGACTTGGGATTTGCACTGGTTTCCTTGACAACTTCTTCACAATCTGTGTCATCATCTATCACAGTACTAGAGATTGAATTAGAATCACAAAATGTCACATGTATGGATTTCTCTATGGTCCTATGTTCTTTGAGATAAATCCTATAGGCCTTGCTAGTAGTGGAATATCCAACAAACATTCCCTCATATGATTTTGGATCAAATTTACCAATATTTTCTTTGTTGTTTAGCACAAAACATTTGCATCCAAAAACATGAAAATACTTAAGATTTGGAGGGGTTCCTTTCCATAGCTCATAAGGAGTTTTCTTTAACCCTTTTCTAATAATGGTCCTACTCAAAATGTAGCATACTATATTTATAGCTTCAGCCCATAGGAATTTTGGAACCTCATTTTTACATAACATAGTCCTAGTCATCTCTTGAAGGCTTCTATTCCTTCTTTCAACAACCCCATTTTGTTGAGGTGTTCTAGGGCATAAAAAATTATGAGCAATTCCAAAGTCATCACAGAACTTTTCAAAGTCTTGGTTTTCAAATTCCTTCCCGTGATCACTTCTCAAATGGGCCACTTTTAAATCTTTCTCATTTTGAATTTTCTTGCAAAGGGTTGAAAAATCATGAAAAGTATCATTTTTATGAGCAAGAAAAAGTACCCAACCAAATCTAGAGTAATCATCCACCACCACTAGACCATAGTGTTTACCTCCTAAACTTTGAGTTCTTGTTGGACCAAAAAGATCAATGTGTAACATCTCTAATGGCCTTTTGGTTGAAATTCCATCTTTTGGTTTAAAAGAAGATTTTACTTGTTTGCCTAATTGGCAAGCATCACAAGTAAGATCCTTATCAAATTTGATATTTGGAATTTCTCTAACCAAATTTTTCTTGACTAGCTTAGAAATTTGGTACATGCTACCATGATCCAACTTTCTATGCCATGGCTATTTTTCAGATTCAAGAGATGTAAAACATATTATATTTTGTTCTTTCAAGTCCTCAAGAGTCAAACCATACACATTGTTGCATCTTTTAGTCTCAAATAAAATATCTCCAGTTTTTTCACAAACAACCAAACACACAAACTTTCTAAAAATAACTTCAAAGCCTAGATCACACAATTGGCTTACACTAAGTAAATTATGTTTTAAATCATTCACAAGAAGAACATCATTTATACAAGATGAAAAGCTTTTACCGACTTTCCCAATGGCCACTATCTTTCCTTTTCTATCATCACCGAAAGTGACAAGTCTTCCATCATACTCATCAAGCTTTATGAAGAAGGTTGTCTTTCCGGTCATGTGCCTAGAGCATCCACTGTCCATGTACCACATATTTTCCTTCCGTTTGGATGCTAGGCACACCTACAAAACAAGCTCAAGTAACCTTAGGTATCCAAATCTTCTTGGATCCTTTCACGTTAAACCATCTCTTATGTCCTAGTCCATTATAATCAAAAACAACTTTGTAAACTTTATCACCAATCATCCTTTCGCCAAAAAAACATTGAATGGAAAAGTGGCCACTTCGGTTGCATAGTCTACAAAACCTTAGAGTTGCTGTTTTGTTAAAGTAGGTTGGGTTTTGAAACCTTGTATCATTAGAAGATGAAGCAATATTTCCAAAACAAGGTTTTTAAACATATTTGAAAGTCTTTTGAAACCCCAAGCCAGCTTTATCAAAAAGTGGTTTTTGACTAGCCAAATTTTGATTTAAATTTTCAGAACTTTGAGTGAACTTGGCTAGGTCATTTTCAATATTTTTTATCTTTTTCAGCAACTCTTCATTCTCTTTAAAATAGTTTACATATGCAACAACAGAATGGTTACTTTCACAGCTTTTAAGTTGAGCTTTTAACTGCTTATTTTCTTCAACAAGTTCAGTAGCAGTTTCGCCTTCCTTAGCTTCTCTTTGAGAAAATTATTTTCAGCTTTAAGGATGGTGATTTGTTGTTTAAGATCTTGGTTATCAAGCAAAAAACATCTTATTTTTTCAGAAAGATAGTCTATCATAAGATGAAGATCTTCAGTGTTTGGATTATGAAAAACTACCTGTTCAATGTTATCTGCCATGAGACATGGTTGTGACTTGGTCTCAGATTCTTCATCACTGTCTGGGTCATTTTCCAAGTCCTTCCATGATGCCATCAGCCCCTTTTTCTTTTTTTTTCTTTTGTTTTCTCTTCTTTCTTCAACTTAGGACAATCTGACTTGAAGTGCCCAATTTCTTTACAGTTGTAGCATGTAACCTCGCTGAGATCCTTCCTTTGTTTTCTAAAGCTGCTTCCTTTACCTCTCTCCTTGGATTTCATCATTTTCCTGAATTTTTGGACAAACAACACAAACTCATTTTCAGAAGAATTATCACTGGATTTATCATCCAGGGGGTTAGTCACAGATGAAAAAGCAATTCCTTTCTTTTTTGAATCTTTTTTCAAATAAGTATTTTCAAAAGCAAGTAAGTTTCCTCTCAAATCATCATATGTCATGGAATCTAGACCACTGCTCTCGGAAATGATTAATAATTTTGTTTCCCACTCTTTAGTGAGACATCTCAACAATCTTCTCACAAGTACAGAATTAGAATGCGTTATTCCTATAGCATCCAAGCCAACAATGATGACGTTGAAATGTTCGAACAGTTCATCAATAGATTCTCCTTCCTTCATTGTAAACATTTCATACTCTCTGTTCAACATATCTATCCGAGTCTTCTTCACAATGGTGGTTCCTTCATGAGTGATTTGAAGTTTATCCCAGATTTTTTTTGCCATTGTACATCATGATACCCGTCGATATTTCTCGAAGCTGATAGCACAGTTGAGCAAATTGATAGCCTTGTCATTAAGCTCCACCTTCTTTCTATCCTCTTCGGTCCAGGTTGCTTCAGGTTTGAGAGAGATTACTCCTTCTGCGCTTGTGATGGTTGGGAATTGGAGACCCTCCAGGATGATCTTCCAAAGTCTGTAATCTACTACTTGCACAAAGATCTTCATTCTCTCCTTCCAATAGGTATAGTTTTTCCCATTGAAAAGAGGAGGTCTGTTGCTGGACTGTCCTTCTGTAAGGTTGTATGTCACTAGATTTGAGCCACTGTTTTCTGCCATCTGGATCTTTTCTCTAAGCTACAAAGCTTGATCTCTTTCAGACCAAGCTCTGATACCAATTGATGGTTTCAGTGGCTAAGAGAAGTGGGGGGTTGAATCTTAGCCCCTTTTCACTTCATAACTTTTGCTGATCTTTGAAACAACTTCTGGAGATTTATTTGATTTTTGTCTCGTCCCTAGCCACGAGACTTTTCTTTTTGTCTCGTCACTTGGCACAAGATATTTTGTGGTTTTATCTCCTGTGCAGCAGAAATAGAAAATGCAGTATAAGAGAAAGAGAATTACACCCAGATATATCCTGGTTCAGCTACTAAGTGCAATGCAGCCTACATCCAGTCTCCATCACAACAATGATGGAATTTTACTATAATCATTCTTGATTACATACACCAATTCTTCCTAGGAACTACCCTTCCTATCTGGGACAAGTCCAGAATTCTAAACCCAATCCTGAACTTGACTTGGTCACTGCCAAGCTTTCAACTGTAAAGTGCTAACCTAACTTACATGGAAATTCCCACAAAATCATGAAACACAACACAGATGTACAAAAGAACTCTAAGGACATCTATGGCTTTTTCTTTTAATTTTGCACTCTCTGTCTTTTTCCGCTCTATGGCTTTTTCTTACAAACCTCACTGTTTGCCTTTTTCCATGAGACTTAAGACAGACAAAATTAAACAGAAAAATACAAAATGAAGAACATTGAAGGAGAAGAAAATTTTGTTAGCTTAAGTAGCTATGTGAACACTGTACCTTGCACTATCACTCCTTCTCCTTGCTTCAAACCCTGACTGTTCACTCTTACTTATAGAGAGAAGCCTTTAAGGTTGAAACCAAACAAACCAAGCTAAACTTCTTCTTCTTAAGAAACATAACCAGTTCGGCCAAAGAGAGAGAAGAGATAACTCATGCAATAACTAACATGCAATTACCTCTAGTCCTTCCTTAGTCATCAATCTTCATCAATCCGAGCCTTTCATCTTTTCTTGCTTTCCAAGATGAACTTCTGGCCCTTGATGCTTCATGATGATGATAGTTTCATCTACTCCTATCTCTGCCTCTTCCATCACGTAGCCACTGTAGCTACCTCCTGTGGTGGTTGAACAAGATCAGAGACAAGCCATCCCTCCAAGAATCTTCTCCTTGCTGGCCGAAATCTTTTTCAACCAATTTTGGTATGGAGAAGTCAAGATCTCATCATAAAATCTTACCATAAGTAAATGAGAATTTTAGCCACAGCATACTTTTTGTTTGCTTTTTCTTGCCATCATTTTGATGGTCTTGTTGCGTGCATCTTCCTCTCTTCGGTGTCTAGTCATGGCTTCCATAGTTTGTTGGGTAATGACCGAATAGAGAAGAAAGATATGAGAGAGAGAAAAGATAAATTATGAACAATAATTAATGAAGCAAAGAAAGAGAATAAAGGTGAATTGAATTTCTACTCCCCTTGCTGAGCAACGTGTAGCTTAATGATGTCCATCAAATCAAAGACCAACTCTCTCTCATATTTCCAATGCATGTATTAACTTCACTTTAATGAAATATTCCATTAGAAATGGATTCCGTTGGAAGCTAGAAGCAATACATTTACTTTCTTTCAAACTTGGTTTCGGACCAAGTCTTGAATTATGTAGCAACAATTTTTAATTTGGGTTTGTAGCAATAATAGTTCAATTTGACCCAAAAACAACTTGTTTCAGCCAAATAAATTAAAATAATTTGTTTTAAGGCTGAGCTACAAGTAACACATTTGGGCTTACCAATTTTCTTTTCTTTCGGCCCAATTAAAAACCTATATTATAAAATTATTAATTTAACAAGTAAAAATTAGAATCAATTTAATTAATTATATTAATAATATTTAGTAATTACAAATATTAATTTAGAGTTTTCAAACTCATCAAATAGTATGGAAATCAATTGAACATGACCTTGAACTAATTAAGTCTATTTATAATATGTAAAATTGTAAATCAATGCTAATATTTATACGTATGACATCAATTATTAAAATACTTATCTATACGTTCATAGACATCACATATATAGACATCAAACACTTATTTTTGCATTTCTTCTTTTTATTTTATCTATTGTTCTTTAACAAAAAAATTCGAAAAGTTTATTTGATATCAAATTTAGGGTGTTCATATATCATTGCTCAAATTGCTCTTTGCGGACCTCATTGATAATGCATGTTCGTCAACTTTATATATATCATCGCAGATAGCTGCGGCCCCCAAGACATAAGATAATAGAGTTTAACTCTTTTTTCGGTTTATATCAACTAATTTTAAAAAATATTTTTTATTTTAAATTCTAAATTATAAATCTTAAATTTTTATACTCTAAATTTTATTTTTATACTCTAAATTTTTCAAAAAAAAAATTTAAAAAAAATTAATAAAAAAATATTTAATATTAATTAATAAAAAATTAGTTTTCTATTACTATTTTAGTCTCCAACATGTGAGCCAAATTTTAATTTAGACCCTAACATTTTAAATGTCCTATTTCAATTCTAAACTTTTAAATGGTTTAATGTTGTCTCATAAACTGCA
This sequence comes from Arachis hypogaea, assembly GCF_003086295.3. Classification (NCBI taxonomy): domain Eukaryota; kingdom Viridiplantae; phylum Streptophyta; class Magnoliopsida; order Fabales; family Fabaceae; genus Arachis; species Arachis hypogaea. The sequence goes on from NC_092040.1 coordinate 96,765,047, forward strand.
TTTGTTTTTTAGAACAGGATAAGATAAAAGAACAAAAATATAAAATTTAGTATTTTTGTATTCTGTTTAGTAATAAAGTAGAATAAATTATGAATATTTATTCTCATTTTTTTATTAAAAAATTTGAGATGAAAAATATAATAATAAAAAGTATAATTATGTAAAATGAATAAGAATAATAAAAGAAAAAATAAAAAATAAGTTGTATCCATGTTACTATGTTAATGTCTTTGTGTCCTTCCTATCATGGATACAAAATACATTAATTCAGTATTTTTAGATATAATATCTCTGTTCATGTCTTATATGCCAAATATGATTTTGTGTATCAATATTCCTATCTTAGTATTCCTAAATAAACGCATGCATAGTTATTAGTTAGATTTGACATGAATAATTATTTAAAAATCAATATAATGTTTGATTTTGGTATATAAGTAAAATCGATTTACCAATAATTACTAATGTAAAAAATTTTCTGCTAATGTAGTCAAATATATATTTTAGGGAAAAAGTATTATCAATAGTGGGGCAAAGGTATCATTGTACCTTAACATAGTAGTAGTAATTAAGCAAAAAGTTCAAATAGAATTAAGCCTAAACCCAAAATTTCTAAAACAAGGGTCCAATTGAATCATGATCATAATTAGCTTCTTACTTTATCCTTTGTCCATTTTCTTCATTTGGACCTAACATGACTTTTTTCTTATTCATAAATATGTGTATATATACAGAGCAAAATTTTTCCACCCTTCATCATCTTCAGCAATGGATTATAGAGAAAAAACAAAGAATATGATGAAACCCTTTGACTTTTTAGAACAAGAACAATTCAATAATTCTTCAGCATATTTTTCATACCCTTATTGTTCTTCCTTCATCCTCTACAATAATCCAAATCACAACATGGAACATAATGCAAGGCCTGAGGGTGAAAAGGGAAATTCCAATTCACTCACACCAATTTGTGATGAACCATACTATGAACAACATTCTTCTTGTTGTGCTAAGTCAGACACAGACTCATGCAGTGGGGGAGGTGCTAATGATGCCGCAGTCGAAGACGAAGAAGAAGAAGAAGTGAGTTTGGATGAGTTGTTGCTTGATGGAAAAGCAAAGAAGAAAATTGAAGAATTGGCTGCAATGGTTGGAGTTAGGACTACTGAGCCAGTGGTTGTGCTAACTGAAGTTGTGAGAGTCCTCAAGATCATGAAGAAGATTACTCTTTATTAATTATGTTCTTAATTGAGGTTAAGAATGTTAATTATTCTCCTTTGGTGAGCTTAATCTTTTTCTTCTTTTATTTATTTTTTACATTTTGAGATGTGACTTGTGTAAGATGTCTACTATTCCTTCTTATGTGTTTATGAAGCTAAACACTTAGAAATAATTATTGAGCTTCATAATTTATTATTATTTTTTTCTATTGATATGTTTCTAGTTTCTACTTTTTCTCATTCAAAACAAATGTTCTTCATCATAAGGTGTAATATTCAATATTTTTCGGACCCTGAAAAGTTTTGATAAATTTTATTTGGCCACCATCTCTCTAGCTCAGCTCGTCCATGCAATTTTGCGTAAACTAGAGGTGTAAAATATTTATATAAAATGACACGACACCTTCGAAAATGTGTTTTGAAGGATCTGTGATTAGTTATTATTCTAATTTTATATATTATATCAAAGATATTTTAAGAGTTTTCAACTTAAGGCATTAAATGTTTTATAAAAATTGAATTACTTTAAAAAGCATGTTCTAAATATGTGATTTTGAAAAAAAAGGAAAAGAAAAAGAAATTCATCATTTTCATTATTGCAATTTAAAAAATATTAAAATACCTTGGATCAAAGTCCTTTTGTATTCTATACATAACTATTTCAATCTAATAAATAATCTAATTGCTTATTGAATCATGCAGTTGTTATCAAAATATCATAATAAAGTTTAATCCAAGAAATATTTTACTCACACTAAATATGAAATATTTGACAAAAGTTTAACAAAAAGTAAAAAAGTTAAATAAATAATAAAGTTAAATAATCCCATATATTATTAGGGGCATGTATATTAGTAGATATGCATCCATCAAATTATTAAAGGTAGAGGATATTTTTTTCTCTCTAGTTTATCAAAAATTTCAAAAATACTTTTAAATTTTATTTTATTTTTATTCTAAAAATTTTTTACTTACATAAAATGTGTTTTTGACTGCTAAATTTTCAAGAAGTTTAGGACCAATCGCTTAACAACTAGGAATTAATGCAGAACTTTGTATCTGACTTGATTGTATTGAAGATTAGCGTCAGAAGTACATTTGATGTAAATCGAAAATTTCTCAAATAAAATTTAAGAATATTTTTAAAATTTTTGACAAACTTTAAGATCAAAAATAATTTTTTTAATTATTAAATTGAATATTATGCGAAAATATCAATAGTGTATTTTATCCTAGCTTCATTCACAGGGACCCAAACAAACAAGTGGTGCCCGAAAATCAGAAGGAACTTTTACCCCGGAACAAATATGCAGGTAGTAAAAATACATGGATTAGTTGGAAAAGAAATCCACACAACTCCCTTTTATAACCTAAATGTGATGCCTTAAACATTTTTATTTGCACGTCTAAATTTGAACTTAAGAGATACCAACATAAATCAAAGGATAGTGAAAAATCAATCAGTCTAATTAATAATTGTAGATTAAGTGTATAATTATTATTTCTCTTTCATTTGTTTTCGGCTATTTCCTTTTCTCCCTTCGAGATAAGGGTAAGGCAGTGAAAAAGGAAAAACGAAAAAAAAATAAAAGCAAAACAAAACAAAAGGATTGAATAAGGGGTTGGATGGTGACAATATTGAACTAACGAGAAGTGCAAAATAATTTAACTTTTGCTAGATAAATGACGTACAAGTTTCTACTAATTCTTTCAAAATCTCGACCATTTTTCTTCACAGAAACTAGCCTCAACGAAACTATATGACAAATCTAACCTCTGCTGCCAAGATTCTGGATCATTGTTTGGTAGCGAAGGAACTTAAACGTGTTTGGAACCTAAAACGTGACAAATCTAAGTAAACGTTTCCACTTGCATTCATTCGTTTCAGAATTTAGATTGGTATTGGTTTGGTTGGTGATCGATTCCTCATATTCCTACCACTGTCAAATGTCATTGATATTGCCATTCAAGAATCAAGTTACTCCTCTGTTTCAAGCACAATTTCCATTCACTTCACACCTCAGACTGCATTTCAATACTTGGTATTTTAAAAACACCAATGACATAACATGTGCTCTGGAATCTGAAATCTTCATGATCTCTGTTCATACCAAACACTAGTTGATCCTGGGGTATCTACTACAGTATTACAAAAGTGCTTGAATAAAAATACCTTCAAATAGTGTACACGTTTATGGCTTCAATATTCACCATGAATGCCTGATATTCTAACAAATTCTGCAGCTCCACAATAATGCAACATATGATGCATATGTCAGCAACGAATGATGGATACTCATCACATCAAAGCGAAGGAACCATGAAACTTACAATTTATCTTCGTTCAAAAACGTATTCAACTCTCAGTAATGCCCTTAACAAAACTTAATTCACGACATGAAGTTAACCACCTTCAGATGCACCAATTCTTAGAAAATCTTTACATCTGGGCAGAGAACTTCCCAGAATCAGCACCTAACTGCATCAGCCAATCATTTAGACTAGCTGAAAATGAAATTTGCAATCTGTTTACAGAGAGAATCATAGCAATTAAATATCCATATCACATCTCAGGCTCAAGAAGTCCCCGAGCACTATGTCAATCCAATCTGTCTAGAGTCATATGTTCTGGTTGATGGTGGCATTCATCACACAAATTCTAGTATACTGATATATTTCATCCTTCAGTCATGATTGAGAAAAGAAACCCTGCAAAAGAAAAAATGTGAACCGATAATTGAGCTGTTCATTTGCAATTAATTTTTCACAGGAACTTCAAATAGGCAGCAGTTTATCCTAACCTTGAACTACACAAAATTACAACTCATTCATCCCAAGAATTGTACAATCTAATCTGGCTGAGCGCCATATTTGTTCTACCTACAAGTAAAGAAGTGATTCCTGAGCATCATGGTTGAATTAAAAACTTGAATGAAATAACTATAAACCACAGGTAATTAAAAGCAACATATCTCTGAAACTTCCAACTAGAGGCAATTATTTAAAGTTAACAAGTGACACTGCCTAGAAATTTAAGATTTTTCCTAAAATATCCTCTTTAGACCAACATAAAAATTCTAAAACAAGATACAGATCTCAATAACTGAGTGGCCTCATCCCTCTGCAACATAGCAGAACATAATCATATTTTTGGGTGTTAAATAGTTGCCACCAACAACCCCATCAATATGTATTAAGAAACCATAATTTTCAGCGATCTTTCCGCTAAATATTTTTGCTAAGATTATTTTGGATATGCTAGTCAATAACACGAAGTTCAACTTACCATCTTAGGAGGTAGATTATGTCAAGACGAGAATACAGAAGCCAAACACCAATTGATAAAATATTTAAAAGCCCCCCTCCCTTTCTTTTCCCTTTTTTCTAAAGAAATTTTATTTATGGATGCTTCAAAACATGTATATATGCAGTTAAGCTACAAGGTCCTTGTATCTTATACAAATAGATAACATAATCCAGTCAAAATAAATAACAACCAGAAAAAGGCTGAGAGCTGAGATCAAATATAACTCATCAAGAGAGAAACTATGAATTCACCTGCAATTCATAACATTGTCAATCAATGCAAATCACACTGTCACCACTTATCATGGCACCAGGATAATTATCATCAAGTATAAGGGAAAATGAGGCTACATTCACACATTAATTTTACATTAAAAAAACATGAATACACAACATTGCTGTGTGCCAAATTCAAATTTGAAACCTATGTACAGGAAACGTGTGAAGCCTGGTAGTCTGTATATTAAACCAAACAATCGTTTGTAGTCACCTTTGGGAAAAAGCAACACACGATGACCTCAAAAATTGAGCTATGAAATTTATCAACCTTGTAGCACCTTTGCAGTCTTCGTGGAGAGAGTACTTGAAATATTGACTAAAAGCATACAAACGATGCAAGCCATCCACCATTAATTGCAACTTCATGTATGCAGAAGGCACTCTTCAGGACCACTTCCACATCTGGAAATACAGCAAAATATAAACAATCAAGGATCAAGGATAGGAGTGGTGAATATGGAAAATAGAAAGTAAGACAACAAAAGTAGTATGAACCAGAAAATTACCATATTGGATGTTCATTTGGCAGATGATATGCGATGCAGAGATGAAATCCAGCTACTTGAAGGGCCAACTTTACTGCCTTGCCCATGGCCAGGGTTAACAGCATCGGAGGACGGAGCAGGCTTCAAGGAGTTCCTTTTTGAGGGACCAGCATGAGAATGGGAAGTAGAGGGTATATTTGCTTCGCCAAAAATCTAGGGGAAAAAATAGAAGAAATTGAATAATTCTAGTTAAACACATTTATCTATTCTATAAATTTAAAACAGAGAAATATGTAACCAAAGAACTGTGACTTAATTATTGCACCAAGAGACTTCAACTAAGATGACTTACATTCTTGTCATTCTTGTCGAGTGGATTTTTAACAGCAGGTGATTTAAACTGAAATTTAACACCAGAGCCAGTGGCATTGCCTGATTTAATGTGCTCTGTAGCATCACCTGAAAAAACCTCAAGATCAGTATAATAGGAAATATACAAGATATTTTTTTATGCAGAAGAACATTAATTTGAGATGCATCAACCTCGATGGTTGTCAAAGTCCATTGGTGTTGCACGACTGTTGCTTGCTCCCGGGACCACCTGCAACATGACAAAATATAGTACTGCCAAAATCATATGGGAGAACTCAAAAGTACATGGTAAAAGCCCAAAAGGAGAAATTACTTACAGATGAGTGAGCCTGGACTCTATTCTTTTGTGCCTGCTGGTACTTTAAAATAGTCCAATCAAACACATAATCAAATTCAAACCCTGCGATACACCAGCAAACGGAACAGGAGGAAGTTAAACCTAAGAGCAGAGATGAAAAACATAGATGTGCCAACTTTACTACATTGGGACATGAAGTCTGCACAAGGAAAGACCATATGTGCACAAAAGGCATCTTTTAAAATCAATAGATTTTGCAGCAGCGTGAACCATGCTAGTGTTGATTAGTGGACAATAGTAAGCATTATGTGACGAGAGCATAAAGACCGCATAATCTGTAAGATTCTATCTCATGCAATATTAGGAAGATACATTATTGTTCGGAAACTTGTTTGATTTAAAATTATTCACAAAGGCCAAGAAATAGTCACCTTCCCGAGCAAATTGTTCCCGAAATAGGCGCTTCAAGAATCCATAGTCAGGTCGCTGATCGAAGGTCAGAGAGTGGCAGTAATGGAAGTATGAAGCAAACTCTACAGGATGAGATTTGCAAAGAACCTATAGAAAATAACTAGAAAATAAGAACCGTTACCAAGTAGGGGTGGACAGTACACTTCAAAACTTCAACCACTTACCTCAATAGGGGTTGACACTTTCTTCTCACATATTTTGTCATACTTCTGCTTCTTTGTTGCAGCCTTTAGACCTTGCCAAGGAAGGCTAAACACAAATATTTGGTCATTTAGAAGTTAATACATTGCATTATGCTTCTCTCTAAAGGAAGATGAGACAAATGCTAGTGTAACAAAAGAAGCAGCAGCAGAAGAAAGTTGTACCTTCCTCTGAGAAAGTAGAGAAGCACATATCCCAATGACTCCAAATCATCCCGCCGACTTTGCTCTAGAAGTAAGATAGAACAGGAAAAAGTTAATTCAGCTTGTTTGCAATGAAGCAGTTAAATAACTTCTGACGTCAGACTTACCAATCCCAAGATGTGTATTGCAACTTGCATAGCGTGCAGTCCCCGTTAAGTTTTTGTTCTCCCTGAATGGGACAACGAGGGATGAGAAGAGAGATGCAGAAGGAAAGAGATACACACAAAAATATTAAACAATCTTCAAGAAAGCTGCTTAAGAAATTGGTTGGATTCTGACAACGAACTTACAGCCAGATGAGTGACAATTTCACATCAAACCAAAATTTGAAAAGTAGAAGGGAAAAGAGAACTGAACCAAGTCAATGGAAGAATTATAGAAACCTGTAAGGGATGTGGCGATTGGTTGTAGAGTCCCGATATCGTTTTGCAAGCCCAAAATCAATTATGTAAACCTGACAAGTAGAACAATTTCATTATGCATGCATGGTGCCTTAACACTAACAAAGAGCTGAAGAACAAAAGTGCCACTCAATTGCTAAAACCTAAGTAACGCGAAACAGCGTTGCAGCAATAACCATGTAGCTACCTGGTTTGCTTTCCGACCAAGTCCCATGAGGAAGTTGTCAGGCTTTATATCTCTATGTAGAAAACCTTTGGAATGCACATATTCTATTCTAGTCATCTGCATCCCAACAAAATTAAGAAAGAGTCAATACCAAACGCACTCTTAGCATCAGAACACACAACAAGATTTATAATAGTGATGCACATGACAAAATTTTCAGCAGAACGTATAGCAGATAAAGAGTGCTAAAACAATTCATCCGTTTCAGCTGGAAAAAAATAAACAAAAATAAAACAGGTAAGTGGTTAATTTTATGGCAAAGTGGTTACCCTTATAACTAAAAAATAAAATAAAAGAAGTGAAAGATAAGCAAGGTCACCATTTGATCAGCCAACATCAATACTGTCTTCAATGAGAACTTCCTTCCACAATACACAAAGAGATCCTCAAGACTAGGCCCCAGCAAATCCATCACAAGAACATTATCCTCCCCATCTACACCAGACCATCTTATGCTAGGAATGCCGCCTACATATTAAGAAAATAAAAACACTCAAAAGTCAAAAGTCAATTCCTTTGTTTTTCTTCCTCACTCAGAAAATAGCTTAATATTTCCAAAAAGAAAAAAACCATACTTCCTCCTTGGAGAATGTTGTAAAGCTTGGCCTCATAAAGCAATTGAGGATGCTTCGTTTTAGTGTTCTCCTGCAACAACACCAAACCAAATCCCACCAAGAGAAAGTTAAGCAGCGTGAAAATACAAAAAATAGCAAAGCTTTAACAACCAGAATTGCAACAAACAACGATTAGCTCAAAGCAACAACCGTTTAAAAAAAAAACACCATGCGCAACAATCAGATACGCAAACAAAGGTCTAGCAGCTAAAATTATTCAGAAAAATAAAACGATTGAGCTGAGGAATGGAGCGTACGATCTTGACGGCGACGATCTCGAAGGTATCAACATGCGTAGCTGCGGAATCACGAATCGCAATTCAGAAAGACAGAAGATTAAAAACAAAAAAATCAGGAGAGTGAGGAATGATGAGAGAGAGACCTAGGTAGATTTCGCCGAAGGAACCGCTTCCGATCTTGCGGCCGAGCTTGTACTTGGAGGCGATGATGCGTTCCATGGTGAATGAATTAAGAACCCTAAAAGAAGGAGTTTGAAAACTATGGGATTGGGAACATCAATTAAAAGAGTGCGAAGAACAGGAAGCTAGCCACGACGATAAAACAACTTCGATCTGAGATATGAGTGAGACCCTGGTGGCTGCTGCTCACTGCATAGGGATAGTTTCGTCCTTTCATCTTGTTTCGGGATGGATCAAGTATCAGCAATACCCAATGGGCCGGGTCGATTACGTAGCTCTTCAAAATTTTTGTCTGATATTTTTATCTTTAAATAATTAAGTTAATAGTCAAAATCGTCCTTAAAACATACATTGATCTTCATTTTCGTCTCCAAAAAATAAATTTAATTAAAATCGTCTTCTAAAGATTTAAAATCAATCACATTAGTCTTTTCGTCTATTCTATTACTAACAACGTTAATTTTGTTGATATGGCACGTTAGTTTTTTTTTCTTTTTGGTCATGGGTTGTTAAGCCCAATAAACAGAAACAGAACCCTAGCTACCCAGAATCCCGACCTATCCGTACCTGCCCCAAAAATCCCTCCTCAACCCATTTGAGTAGCTTCGAGCCTCCATTCCCGTCCCACTACAACACAACCCCCACAATAGTGGTTCTTCAAGCTTCACACTGCGCATCGTCTCCAGTAACCACGATATCACGTCTTGCCTAAACGTTAACCTCCGCCATCTATCAAGAGTCTTAGAGCCCTACTCCACAGCTGCTGCCACTGCCGCATCAATGGTATAGTGCTTGCTTTCCACCCCTAATCTAATTCGGTTAGCCGCATCACAGAGCACTACTTGCGGAACGCGGTCGTCGTTGCGCCAAGGAGGACGAATTCGAACTTCCGTCGTCGTCATTGTCTTCTAAACGATATTTCTGTTCGGTCTCCGCCCCTGATCTGAGCTTCTTCGGACGTATGCTCCTCTATCCATGGCTCCTGACACCATTTGTTGCTGTCCCTGCTGCTGGTTCTGTTGACGCCGCTCAATCCTTGCTCCCCGACGACTCTCGACGTCGTGTCAGATCACTACCTTGAGTTCAGGGGCGGGTTAATCGTCCAGCATTGCTCCAGCGCTCCACCGAGTTCTATGGGTATCTTTCGTGCACCAATCTATTTTTCTCCCTTGGCGTTCAAGTGAACCCGAACCTGTTAACCTCCCCTGCCAAATGTAGGATGTCCAACAATATTGGATCAGTGTCCCCAATCCTGCTCTTTGAATTCAAATTCTGCACGAGAGAGAGAGAGAGAGAGAGAGAGAGAGAGAGAGAGAGAGAGAGAGAGAGAGAGAGGGTCAGTTTGGGGTTTGGGTGGGTTGGGGTATGGAAATAGATACTGATGGGAGTTGATGCGAAGGCGCCAATGTAGGTGACAGCGGAAAAAACGACATTGACGAGGAGCCAGCAACTGTTGGAACTAGCATGGAGGCTGAGACGCGTAGAGGATAAGGAGAGTCTGTAATCTCCGGGTTGGGTCGTTAGGTTGGGGCTCCAATTTTCTAATGGTTTGAACCTTGACAAAAAAAACTCATGTGCCACGTCAGCAAAATTAACATTGTTAGTGACAGAATAGAAGGAGGGACTAACGTGATTAATTTTAAATCTTTCGAGGACGATTTTTATTAAATTTATCTTTCGGAGACGAAAATGGAGATCGAGATATCTTTCAGGGACGATTTTGACTATTTACTCTTAAATAATTTGTTAAGAATAAAGTGACAAATAAATTCCTAAATAATAATATTTCATACAAATTAGTTCTTAAAAAAATATCAATAAGTCCTTTAAGATAACAAACGTATGTTAGTTTAAATTAAAATCTTCTACCTTAATAATAAGAGTTAATTTAAAGGTAATATATCTATATCTACTATTAAAGACGTTAATTCAAAGTGTAAATTTTCAAGAATTTATTTGTCACCTTACATATCTTTTAAACAGTTATTTTGTTAAGAGATATTAATATTTGTATAAATTTATCATTATTTTAAAAACTTAATCGAATCGACCTTCGATCAAATTAATAAAAAATTATTAAATTTTTATTTTATTTTTATTTATTATCTTATTTTTTCTCTCTTATTTTTGTTCTTATTTTATTTTTATTTTATCTTTATTTGTTCTTATCTTATTTTATTTTTATTTGTTTTTATTTTTTGTAAACAATGTTCTATATATATATAAGGAGTGCTACATATATAAGTCTTTTTGACTTACAAGTCTTACAAGTTGCTACACATACGGGCCTTTTAATGCGTTATTCAACCGTTTCCTTTTTCAAAGCGCTACACTCAGAACGGTTCTTCTTCCTCTTCCTCTTCCTCTTCCTCTTCCTCTTCCTCTTCTTCTTCTTCTTCTTCTTCTTCTTCTTCGTTTTTTTTTTTTCGATTTTCCTGTTTTCAAAGCGCTACACTCAGAACGGTTCTTCTTCTTCTTCTTCTTCGTTTTTTTTCGATTTTCATGGTTTCTTAAATTAAGCTTTGAAATCGTTTTGAAGAAGAAGAAGCAGCAGAAGATGAGGAGAAAGAGAAAGAGTTCTAAATTATGCAACGAATTTTGGGTGTATTTCTTAAATCTTTTGGGTGTATTCGTAATCCTTTGGGTGTATTTCTATAATCCTTTTTAACTTCAGAAATACACCCAAACGATTACAGAAATACACCCAACAAAAATACACCCAAACGGTTATAGGAATTCACCCAAAACGATTATAGGAATACACCCAAAGGATTACAGAAATACACCCAAAAGATTACAAAACTACACCCAAAGGATTTAAGAAATACACCCAAAATTCGTTGAAGTACATCTTATGCATAATTCAGAACTCTTTCTCTTTCTCCTCCTCATCTTCTGCTGCTTCTTTTTCTTCAAAAACGATTTCACTATGAAAAATCGAAAAAAAAATGAAAAAACAGAGAGAAAAGAACGTAAATGAAGAAGAAGAAGAAGAAGAAGAGGAAGACGAGGAAGAAGAACGTGCAGAAACGAAAGAAAAGAAGAAGAACGTGCAGCAAGAAGAAGAAGAAGGAAAAAGAGAAGGCAAAAACGAAAGAAAAGAAGAAGGAGAAGACGAAGAGAAAGAAGAATGGTTCGAAGCGCGTTTTGAGTTAGTTTTAATTGAACTCGTAAGGTTTACAAGCTTTAATCGCTTGTATGCGAAGAATAACTCATATATATATATATATATATATATATATAGAGAGAGAGAGAGAGAGAGAGTTTTACTTTCATAATTTTTAATCAACCATCAATTTTAATAAAAAAATTAACTAAAAAAATAAAAACCAACTACATTTAGTTCAAGATAAAACCAATTAATAGTGAACCGATTAAAATATAAAAAAAATGGGTCAAACAATTTGTTAACTTGTAAATTGGTTTATTTTTTAGTGATTAATCAATTTAAAATAATAAATTATAAAAAATTATATATTTTATTTTTATACATAAATATATTATTTTATTATATTCAATTCAATTTCGATTGAATTCTTATTTAATACATCTAACTCTATTAATTCAATAAAAATTTGGAATTCAAAATCTTTTAAATATTTTTATTTTTTGATATTTTCTATCCCAATATATTAAAAATTTATCAATTACGAATCTGAATTTTATTTAAAAGTCTGTGCTAGCAAAATATTATTGCATGCACAAAAAAACAGAATTCAAATCTACTTAAATAACCAATTAATCTGACTATTCCACCAACCAAAACTAGTTAATAAACTTTAAAATTTATACCAACCTTCCTCAGCTCGTCATCACCGTATCCTACCCCACTGGAGTCCATGCAATGGCTCGCTTCCAACTACCTCCACCTGCGACCAATCATCCACAACCAGCCCCCACCATTAATACTCTCATCATAAATCAGCTTCCTCCTCCCCTTCGCCTTGGCTTTTTTATTGCATCACTTTTTCATTTATACCATGGTTAAATATTATTTTACAAATGTTAAATGAGTTTTTTTTTAATTAGATTTGATGAATTTTAGTTTGCAATATTTTAGAAGTCACTCGAATTCAAATTGATAAAATTTGGTTCGGATTTAATTACATTCAAAATATATAAGCAAAATGATTCAATCAAATGTAATATAGTTTGAATTGATGAAAGAACTCAAAATTGATATAAATTAAATCAATTGAGAATAAGGCATGACCATTTTCTCCACGTAACCTTTACAAGACACAAATAAACAAAATTTTATAATTTATATGATATATTATTTCTAATTTTTTTACATTGGCAATGATAAAATTGTCTTCTTTGTCATCTTCCTAAACACAACATTTAAGGTGTTAACATCGTTGTATGTTTTTTTTTTTTTTTCTCCCCAAGAAAAATCCAAGGTTCTTTGTTAGATCTAGAAATTTGTACAATAATTAATGTTATTTCCTTGCACGCCATCTATTTTTTGTCTGCTTGCTCTAGTTTATGGGTGTGTTTGGTTATGCTTAAAAAAATTCACATATTTGTATAAGTTTATAAAATAACCAACATTTAAAAAAAAAAATTCAAAGTATTTTTTTAGAAAAGAAAAATCAAATTACAAAAGCGATTTCGAATAATTAGAACGAAACGAGTACCCTAATTAATTTGTCTACACATTTTCCTCTATTTCATTTTCAAGTCATCTTAAGCTTGGTTAGATTGTGTATGAAATTGACTCATGAGAATAGTAACGCATCATGTTGAATGTTTACATGGTTTTATTGGATTAATTGAATTCCATAATATGTTTGGAGACTGGTAAACAAATCTTATATATATAATCAAAATTTCAATACATCTTTAAATGCATTTTATCCTAAATGGTATAATAATTCAGGTGTTTAAAATTAAAGCCTGAAGCAGGTGCTAAATTCTGGTCCTACTTGATGAAATTGGAATGAAGCATACTCCTAAACCTTGATTTTGTTATTACATGCATGTTTCTGAATTTAATAAGCATTTATAGAAACATTTATAGACATCCATTAAGTGTTGTTTGGCTTTTTTAAGTGGAAAAAGTTTTTTTTTAAAGAGAAACTTTTTTAATTATATTTTAAAAACAATTATTTGTCTTTTTTAGAAACCAACAATATCTTACTTTAAAAAATAAAAATAAAAGAAGTTTCAATTATTTTTTTGCCAAAAATATCATTTACTATTATCAATAAATACATTTATATCTTTTTTTTGTCTCTTTAATCATAATTTTTTCTCCAAATTCTATTTTTTTTTCCATATTTTTACTTAATATATTCTCTTCGAATCCTAATATTCGATAATAATTATTTAATCCTAATTTTTCTTCACATATATACTTGTATATTTTTCCAAATTCTAATCTTCGATAATCATTATTCAAAAGATGAAAGATATTTTACACTTGTAAATTATACATTTAGAGTGACTTATAATAATAAAGAATAAGAGATTTTAACATACAATAAGAAGGAAATAAAGATGAAAATAACCGAAAAATTACAATGCACAAGGCAGTATTATTCAGTTCATGAACAATAATTAAATCACAAAGTCTGAACTCTGAATCCCATAAACAAATTAAAAATATTGAGACAAAAGACAAAACAAACTCCCGCATGAATAGATTCTGTCTTATAAAAATTCACATGACATATGACATATGACTTAAAATTATATTATAAATGAGTAGATAAATTGATATATTTGATTGAATTATCTAATAATTTATAATATAATATTCATATAAAGATACCATGATTGAAGTAATTATGGTTGATTTAACACTTAGAACTGTGTCTTAAAACATTCAGGAGGCACTTGACCATTGAATCTCTTGGTATCTTTGCAGTAATCATAGATCATGTAATTGTTTCTAACCCAATATAACTGACCCATCTGTGCATAGCTTAATTGCTTGTAAATGGGTGAAGTCCACCAATTAGAAGGGACATTAGAGGCACAATTGTTTATGCTAATTGGTCCATTCCATTTGCAAGCCCTTGCTCTGAAACGGTTCAACCTTGCAATGAATGGTGCATTGGTCCAATTAGTCTTCACCAAACCACCCCTTGTGGCCCAATCATCTGCATTCCATAGGCTTGTGTATACTTTCATTCCTTGCTTGTTTGGGTATGCTATGCCCTCCTCTTCATTGTTCATAAAAACTCTAATCGGTATGCTATCAATATACCACCTATTTTTTTTAAGGAAAAGGGAAAAAATAATTAAACACTTTTACATGTTTCAATTATGCTTATGAAAATTAGGTCAAACTAACTGATTCAACCGGATTAGTTTCAATTCAAAAAGCTTATTGCAAATAAGGTAAAAAATTGACAAATCGGTTAAATTGAATTGACTTTAATACAACGATGAATTCAAAAAAGTTATTTTTAAAAAATATATAATAATTTATATATCAAATTTAAGATAAATCTTAATACTTAGAAAAAAAATATAGAGAATGCAAAATTTCTTGAAAAATGACTTGCTATTAAATGAAATAAACAAATTAAAAATTTTTGGACCAGTTTAATAAATTATCCTTTTAAATCTGAATCATCAATATATATAAATAATAAAAAGTTAACATTTTGTTTAACTAACAAAAAGTATAATGGTAAAACTCAAATACAGCAACTTCATGTGAAGTTAATAACTAAAAGTTGTTAGATAAAAATTTAGTCAAATCAATCAATTATTTAACGACTTTCAACTATTAACTTTACGTAAAGTTGACTGCATCTAAATTTTTACCGTCCCATTTTCGTGACTTAATTCTCTGCTTTGTTCATCCAAAAAGTGTGATAAATGAAATTGATAAACTTACACAACTTGAGTGGGGTTCCAATGAATGGTGTAATTGTGAAAATCAGCGGTAGGGTCAAACCAAAGGTAAAATTGTTGCTCTTTGCTTCCATTTCCTTGTGTATATATGTTTGTGTGGACAATATATGGTTGTCCTGAAATGTTGCCTAAGAACTCAAAGTCTATCTCATCATGTTGACTTCCTGTAGAGGATAGCTTTACCCATTCCAACAATAAAATAAATAAAATTATTAGTGATAGATAAAACGGAACAAAATCAATAATTGTGTATCCAATGAACTACTTACATAATAGGCTGTAACAGTTCCTGCAGAATTATTAGGTACCAGTTTGATTTTCGATTCTATACTTCCAAATAAGAATGGTATCTTTGTTTGAGCAGCAGAACCTGAAATTATAACTCAACCCATGTTTTCACTTCGTTAATTACAATTTTTCTCAATATTAATTTTCAAGAGAAATGATTGAGAATTTTAAATTATTTTTAATAGATTTTTAAATAAAAATTTTAAAATATTTTTTCTTAATTGTTTTTCTTTTTTTTCTCTTTTAAAATAGCAAAATTCTGGAAATTAAATCGGTAATTGAATTAGTAAAAATGAGAGGTTCACATGTTTAAAGGTTTAAATAAGTAATTAAACCGATGAGTATATAAAATAATATGTTTATGTATAAAATATATTTTTTAGTGTTTATTTATGTATAAAATATATAATTTAAAAAATATTTTTTTATATTTTATAATTTTAAATTATTTAACCATTAAATAATTAGATTGGTTCCATAACTGATTGTTTGATCGATCTTTTTATTCTAATCGATTTATTGTTGATTGATTTTTATCTTAAATCGAACTGATTCAATAACCGATTTTCAGTTCTCAATTCAATTTTTAGAGCGATGCTAAATAGCAAGATTGTTAATTAAGCTCACAAAAATGAATTTATTTATATATCTACTTACTCCACAATAAAACAAATAATTACTCTTGATATCGTTTACAATATATTTTTTATCCTCAAACACTACATTATTCCTACGTAACCAAATAGAATAATTAACTTATTAATTAGCAAAGAAATATATATAGAATGATTAGAAATAACAATAATTGGGTGCATGAGAAGCATATATAGTAGATTATTGTATACCTGAAGTTTGATGTAACACAAGCTGAAGATCTTCACCCTGAATTGAAGCATGTTGGGTACCCCATGTGAGATACATGCTTTTACCAAAGTTTGCATCCACTATGATAATCCCTCGTGCCATGAAAAATATGAACAACAAAGCCAAAAACATTTTTTCGGATGCTGCTGCCATATGTATATGTGTTTGGTGTATGTTTTATATGGAGTTGAAAATTTGGTCGTTTGTCTTTTGGTTCCATCTAGATCACTTT
Source organism: Arachis hypogaea (assembly GCF_003086295.3). Lineage (NCBI taxonomy): Eukaryota > Viridiplantae > Streptophyta > Magnoliopsida > Fabales > Fabaceae > Arachis > Arachis hypogaea. The sequence continues at coordinate 96,781,793 of NC_092040.1, forward strand.
ATATATATAGCATGCTGCTCTATATTATAAAGATGAAAGATGAATTAAAAATTTAATTGGTTAGTTTCCATCCGAGTATATTATTAACCTTTATTTTCATAATAGTGACATTTGACATTCTAATTAAATTATTGTTATAATGTGACTATGTGATTGTGATGAGAGCACGCAGCCTAGTAATTAATAAAGAACAATTACTTAACGTAACGTGTATACTAAAACTCAGTCATTCGTATAAAATACATATTAAAATATAAAATATATACTATATAAATTGAGTTAAATAACACATGAATTTATATATATATATATATTAACTAATTTAGTAATTAATTTTTTATGTGCACGTAATATTTTTTTATAACGAATTTATGTACGTTCTAATTGTATTTCAAATTAGAAGTTTGTTTCCATATACAATTATATATTACACGGATTAGAAAAAGTGTATGTCACAATTTGATGTCTGATATCATTAGCTTCACATATCATCAATTCAATAAGCAGATGATAATATAGCAGGTATTTTTTTTGAAAAGTAAATTTTGAATATCTAGTTTTTTGTACATGATCATATTGAGATTTACTTTAGGAGATTACTATCCAAAGAGAGTTAGGCTTTCAATTTTAGTCCAAATAAAAATATGTAGAATGGTAATATTATATGATTTAATTCCGCTACGTTACTAAGAATCTGTCAACTTCTACCAATTCTTATTTATGATTGTATTTAATGGAAATATCTTTGTAAATATGTCTAATAAAAATATCTTTTTTATGGTTGTATCTAATAAAAGTATCTTTATAGATATATTTTTTAAATGTGTCTCTTTATATATGTGTTTAAAATATAATAATTAATTATTATTGTCAATAAATTGACAAATATTATATTAGTACCCTGTACTTTTCCTATACGATTTGCATGGAAAAAAGTTGGTGTGTGAAGCTGGAGAGAAGAACGCGGTGAGAGAATAAGAGAATGTCGTGCATAGGACTATAGAGTTCAATAGCTAGTTACAGCTTCTAGTGTTGAGTCTTGGGAGTGATTTTCAATTCCATCACTAGTTCACTTATTCAATTGTCTATGAAGGAATAAATTAAGTTGAAGGGTGTGTACTTAAATTAATATGGGACGTGCACGCCACATTGACCAACACAGAACATGACATACATGAAGAAAGTGAAAAACCTTTTTCCTCCGATCCTTTCTTAAACGCTGGTCATGATTCTTACATGGAATATCACCGTCGCCCCACACCGTGACCTGGGGAGTCGTCGGTCGACACTGCTTTCAGCCGTGTCACCACCGCCGTTGAAAGCTAATGCTATTTCTCTTGGAGTGTTCATTATATCTATAAATTCACAGTATTTATCTATGTTTGGTCTATATTTTACGAATATGATTCCATTAAATTCAATCTAATAAGATCGTATTGCGAATATCATATCTATATATGTATAAGATCCAATTTGTATGGCACCAAATAATAAATAAATAAATAAATAATATATATTGAATTTATATTTTATTTCAATTATATAATAATAATTAGAGGAGTGCTAGGGACCAACAGAATTTGTGAAGTTTAACCATCAATTAGCCATCATCAATATTTTTGATAGTGTAAGATAATATCTAATGATGTATGATTAATTTTTTTTTATAGTTAAGTGCTGACCAGATTTCAACAAAAGTGCTAGTCCCCTAGACTTTCTCTAATAATTATTCATATACATTGTATTTTTTTATTTTAGAAAAAATAATTTCATCATATTTTAAGAATAAATATATCAAAAAAATAAAAAAGAGATTTTATTAAAGTGAAAAAAAAGTTTTATTAAATAAACTAAAAAAATTTATTATTTCTTATAAAAATAAATTTTTTTAATATATTCTATATCTAATATCAGATCTGATTTGCAAATATATAATTTTAATTAGATCTAAATATAAAAAGTGCAAATTAAATTGAGATTTTGACTGTATTTTTTTCGATCTATGAATGCTCCTAATTGCTGTTGAGCACTTAATACAGTTTTTTAAAAATAAAACACACGGGTCGGAGGCTCAAACACGAAATAAAATTGGGTGCCCAGTTCCAAAAATAACAGAGAGAAAAGGGCCAATGGAATCATATACAAAAGATAAAAGAACATACAAGTCCAACATGCCCAATCTCTTATTTGAACCCAATTTCATCAAAAGAGGAACTTTCTCTTTTTAAAGGATAACAATAACTAATGAGCCATAGCTCACACGGCATTCCGCCCCCTCCCCATCTCAAAGGTCTCGGGTTCGAGTCCTACCAGCTGCAACCGAGAAGAAAATATTGGTAAGTATGTGAGGAGTGTGTGGGTGTGTATTGTGTACCTAGGATTGGGGGTTGTCCAATCCATTGGGGTACTTAGGATTGGGGGTTGTCCAATCCACCGACCAAAAAAAAAAAAAAAAAAAGGATAACAATAACTAAATTTAATTGGTTGGCTCATTTATTTAAATAAATACTAGTGATTTGAATTATATTTTATGTATGTAATAATTTATTGGATAATAATAAATTTTTAAATGAAATTTTGATTTGATTAGTCCAATTAGAATGAGAGATAGTGTGAGAATAATAATAATAATAATAATAATAATAATAATAATAATAATAATTAAAGGGATTCGAAAATTTGATGAATAGCATTCGAGGGAGAAATGATACCACTATCCTTTCTGAATCATTAACATAATTATTTACATTTCACGTAACACTAATATGAACTAGTTCCTCCTATGCGTTGCAACTCTCTTCTACAAGAAGTTGGACGAATTGAACTAAAATAACAAAGCATGTAATTAATTTACATTGATATACATTACTATTTTCCATCATTTTCTTTCTTTACATAAAAAAAATTGAGGAATTTGAAAACAAAAACTAGAACATAACTATTCACAAAATAGCTTCCAAGAATTCTTATATATCCTATTTCTGAATGTGTACCCACATTCCTTTGCTAGGTACCCCACGGTGGACAACAAATAGCAAGTAATATCCCGGAGGAGCAACCTCACCGGCCGGAGGCGCCACCGAGGTTAACTTAAAAACCCCCTTAATAATATCTTTAACAAAAGCTTCATTTTTGAGAACCAAAAGCCTTTGGCTCATAGACACTCCATGAGTTGTAAAAGGAGGGAAGTACATGGTAACTTTGATATCATTCTTGGTCAAATGAAATCCTCTCTTGACTGAAAATTGTGTCTCAAAGTTAACTCCATACTTCAAATCCTTGGTGGAAGTTTGTTCAATGATTTGAGGTCGAAAGTTGTCTAGCTTAGGGTCAAGATAAGGAGGAGAGAATCCTTCAACCCTAGTTTCAGTTGGGAACTTATCATGATCTTTGTAAGTGTCATGAGTGTTGCTACCAGCAACCCAAATCTTGCCATTAGGAATCACTGCGGAGGTTGAATGGTACATTCTCGCAATCGTCGTAGGCTTCATAACCTTAAATCTCTTTCCTTTCGCCTTTTCAGGACTATACAAGACCGGAGTCAAATTGGGTTGGTCTGCATCCCACCATGCAGACGTACCCACTTGCGCTCCATTAATGAACAAGATTTGTCCATTGGGGAGTATTAGGGCATCCCCCATGGTCCTCCTTGAAGGCATTCGTTCTGAGTCCCACGTAGGGTTAGGGTCTGTGATCACCATCCTATTGCAATCTTGAAGAGCTGAAAGAAAAGTTTTTCTAGTTTCGGCTAAGAAAAATGCATTGGGGTTGTTGCCGCCGCATACCATGACTTCGGCGGTAACATTATTATTATTCAGGTTTATGGGGAGAAGGGCGGACATGCCGGAGGCCGGGTAGTTTCTCGAGCCTCCGGGGAGGACGGGGAAGGTGCGGACAACCTTGTTGTTGGTTGGATTGAGAAGGAGAGAGCGATTGTTGGAGAAAAGGAAGAGATTTCCATCAGGAATAAGGTGGACAAAAGGATAGAGATTGTTTTCATCAAGGTCTGAGGTTTCATAGAGGAATGGGAAGAAGTAGGGTTTATCGGTAATTTGACCTTCTACTTTAGGGAGGAACTCATAGCTAAAAGATCTGCGACCTCCTATCACTATGAAATCACCATTCGGAAGAATTGTTTGACTTCCATACCTAATAACACAACAACATATTGTAGCTAATATATTAAGCACCAAACTTCTACTCAATAACTTGAAAAATTAATTATTCTTACTTTAACCATATTTTATAATTAGTAGTGTAGAAATAGCGTAGGGTACATACCATCTATCTTCTTTCAAAGCTTCATTATGTTCCCTCCAATCACAGTCTTTTTGGCAGTTAGGTCCACCATAGTATCTGATGGTTCTTGATCCATCTCTGAAACCGCCAGAGCTTATTAGGGTTCCATCAGGTGCAAGCCCTCCACATGAACACCATGGATCTGCCGTTACCTTCATAATCATTTCAAACATTCTTGTAAAACACACTCTAACAATAACTTATATTTAATGGGTTTTTATAAGGAAAATTCTAATTTATTTATATTAAAAAAGTAAAAATGTTATTCGTACACTAAAATTAATCACGAATTTATTTGTATATAAATACATGTGATTTAATTTATTTTCAATGTATATTTATATTCTAACATATATATTTTATATTGGTGACTAATTTTAATAATTTATTATTTTAGTGTATACATAACATAATCAATTAAAAAATAACTTCTGAATTCTTAACAAGTTATCTACAAAAAGAATGCTTTTAAATGGTGAGTTATTGAACTTATCCTTATCCATAAATTTTCTAATTATTTTTTATGCCATTAAAATTAACTTTTTATATAATTATTACTTATTTTTTGTTGGTCATACTTATATATAACTTTCAAAATCTTATAAATAAAAAAAAGCAAGTATAATTATATATGAATATTCTTAAAACATTTATGGCATAGAAATACATAGGAATTGTTCTTGAAAAGAAGAGAGAAATTAAAGAACCTTGAGTGGCCTAGCTTGATTTGTGTCAAGATCATATTCCATAGAATGAGCAAAGCAATCTTGTTTCATTTGGTGGGTGAATTCATCCATGAATGGAACACAAGGCACCCCCGGTGGATATTGGATCCTAGAGATGCGATAAATGGTGGCATCATACACAATAATCTTGTTTGTTGGCATCAAATTGATTTGCATTGCTGAAACACCCGAGTTTGGTGAAAGCAATTCCCATGCCCCATTGAAATCTGTCTCAAAATCACCCCTTGTAATTTCCTCATCAATAGTGGTATCACCACCATCACTTGTAGGGTTATTATTGTCATTATGATCATTTATAGGGTTAGTAGGGTCATTTATTGGGAAGGGTACTGGAAACCTTGGATCGGGATAAATGGGTTTGAACCTTGACTTGCGGTGGTGTTTGTTAAGTATGTTGCTATCTACGGCAACAAGGAAGAATAAAAAGAGAGTAAGAATCAAAAGAACTTTGTACAAATAATTTTCCATTGTTAGTTAGTTTGTGGGGTATGGGTTTTGTGCGGTTTTTTGTTCTTGGTACTTTAATTTAATTTTTGATGGGGATTTTTACTTTTTTTTTGTTTTTTTTGGGGGGGGGGGGATGGATTTTGATGTGTGTAGTTTTTGTTTAGTTGCTTTTAGGTTAGGGTTGTGTAAACCATTGATATGTTAAAGGAATTTTTTTTGGCCAAAATAGCAAATGATTTAAAACCCAATGTTTATTAGTAACTAGGGATGGTAACCATTTCTTTTTTAACATCAGTATTTGTGGCAGATGAATAACCATGCACATTATTTGACAAGCCTCTTGTAATGGAAAACATGCTGGGCTTTGGGACCCTCCCTTAGCTTGTTTTTCTTTTTTTTTTTTTGTGAAAGTAAATAATGGTTCTTAATTACTGGTATTATTACTATTATCATCACAACTCGAAAAATTATTTTAGTGACTATTTGTTTTGTTTTTAATGATAATGAAAATAATTGCTAATATATTTAAGGAAAAGTCTAGGGGCCAGCAGTTTTATTGAATTTTGGCCAGCATGTAATCAGCAGAGAAAGGTGAGCCATTGGATGAAATTTTACACCAATCTCACACCATCAAATCATCATTGATGGCTAGTTGATGGCTAACAATCACAAAAATTGCTGGCCCCCTAGCATTCACCAATTCGACATTAATTTGATTTCTTATACTTTATCGCTAAAAATTTTAGTGACAATTATATAATTACTAATAAAAAAATTTAATAATCACAAAAAATATATAATTGTCATTAAAAAATTTGCCATTAAAAATAATTTTTGTTATAGTATATGAATATAACTAACATGTATCCTATATGCATAATATAAGTTAAAATAATTTTATTAAAAACAAAAAAGTTTAAATTTTTAATATATTTATTATATATTTATCAAAAGAAAAAATCTAAATTAAAACTTCTATTAACAATAATCTTTTTAACATGTGTCCTTAGAAAATATGTAGACACATGATAGTTACACACTTATATTATTAGAAACTTGCTGACGAGTGTTCTTAGACACTGGTTAAAGACACTAAACAAAAAAGTTTTTATTAAAAATAAAAGTAAACATTGATTTTTAAAAGCTTTTTATTTATTTAATGTATTTAAAAATAATTTTTTTCTTTTTTTAATCAATGTTGTTAGGACACAACACCTTAACATTATTATTATTATTATTATTATTATTATTATTATTATTATTATTATTATTATTATTATTATTATTATTATTATTATTATTATTATTAAGACACAATAATACATTAGATAGTTGGCGCAATGAAAATTCACAAAATATTTCATCTATTGTGATTGAAATTTTTATATTGGCTGATGAAATTAAGGACTTGATTGGAAAGTTATGCTATACTATAATAGAAATTTGATTAGAAACTTTTAATTATATATCTAATTAAAAATTGAATGAAATTTCATCGATCAACAAAATAATTAAACTATTTTTCAAAGTAGTTTCCTATCTTCAATTTAAAAGAATGACCCTAACATGTCCAATATAAAATACCATTTGTTTTCGTAAAAAAAAATGTGTTTGATTAATTAAAAAATGCATCCATATAATTCCGTACGCACCGTAACTGTTGCATATTGGACGAATACTTTAATTAATTTAAAGGAAAACATCATGAGAATCAAATCAAACAGTATGATTTTTGTTTAGAAGCAAATGTTACCAACTAAATAGACGTATCTTTTTGGATCATCATAACTTTTTCATACTTTGTTCATAACTTTTTCTTAGACTTTGTCTTTTTAGTGACAACTATATGTCAGTGTTTTGTTTGAGTAATGTGGACACCATAACCAGATTATATTCCTTAATTTAATTAATAAATAAACTCTTAGTGGAAATTATTATGATTTAATGTTGATTGACTCACTTATGTTTAATTTACTATTATTTCTACCTTTATATGATCAATGAATAGGGTAATAATACTATATATGTATCAACCAGGACCGACAATCTTGCATCCATCACTTGTCTCAATTTATTAAAAAAATTACACTTTAATTACCTTTGTGGTGAACATTATTTTATTAAAGAAAGCGTGTTTAATTAATAATGCTTCAAAACTATAGTACACAAGAACGTAATCTATGTACATTTGTCTGTATAGTACATTATTTAGCTAGACAAAAAAGTAATCAAAACAGTTCAATTAATAAATATTAAACAAAATAAATTTGAAAATTTTTTTTATCTCCTTAATATTATCAATTTAATTAATAGTAGTATAAATGGACCGGATATAATGACCACAAATTATTTTTAATATGATGCATAAAGGTATATTACAGCAGCATGATAACGTGAATAATTATTCATATGAGTGTTAGAAATTGGTGAGGAGTGAGAGATGAGAGAAGGAGTGAGACATAGGGTGAGAAACACAGTGGGTTAGAACTAGAGAACATGTAAAAGATTACAGGATTTGAAATCGAAAAGAGTATCAACAGTTGAAAAATGAGTCTTTCTCTATTTTTGTTGATAATCTCCCCAAAAACATTTCGAAGAATGAATTATTTCATCCGTTTAATTGGATTGGACGCATTAACGACATTTATATATCACGAAAACAAAAAGGTGGTAATATGTATGTTTTTGCGTTCATCCGGTACACAACGAAAGGTGGAGCTCTGAAGGCTATAACAGAAATGAATCGTATGAGGTTGAGAGGGAAGATTGTGTACGTGGGAGAAGTGAAGTATAGACGAACAACTGAGACAAAGGTCCGAAAGACAGCTCAGAAAGAAGGTGATATTCGGAACAAGACAAATTCTCAACCTCAGGAAAGAGATAACCAAAGGCAAGTAGAGAAACTAACAAGGTATAAAAAAGAGCCAGACTCGCATGAAAATAGGTGGACAAAGAAAGTGGCAGTATCAGTGGTGAAAGAGAATCTGGAGTGGCTACAGAGAAGTCTGGTCGGCAGTACGACGAAGGCAATTGATTTAAGTTCCTTGAAAAAGATGATTGGAAAAAATCTGCCTCAAGTTGTCCAAGTACGGGAATTAGGAGCATATAAAGTTCTTTTGACTTTTGATTCTGTATTGAATGCGGAAGAAGCATATACGTTTAAAATGGATAATCTCTTGCAATTCTTCCATAGTATATGGAGATGGGATGAGACAGAGTGATGTGAAACTCGAAGAGTGTGGTTAAAATGTTACAGGGTTCCGTTACATGCGTGGTCAGCAAATACCTTTAGTATGTTAGGAGGCCAATGGGAGAAAGTAGTCGGTTGTGACAAAGTAATAGAATCGTGCATGTCTTTTAGTGTTGGACGAGTGCAAATTGATACTTGTATCATGGATATGATTAATGAATGGGTCCATATCACAATAGGTATCAGTGAATTTGATGTGCTAGTGAAAGAAGTGGGACGAGAGACTTTTGGATTGAATTGTTATGAAGAAGCTAATGAAAAAGGTGATTATAATTGTGAACAACGAAGAATATTTGCGGAAAAAGAGTGTGTGGATACGAGCATAATAAGTGCACGGGCTACAAAATCGGTAGTTTTCAACGACCAGGCTGCCGATGTGGTGATAGGGGAGCTGAGGAAAGACGGAGAAGATAAGGGCAGGTTGGTAATTCCTGAAATTATTATGAATGAGTGGATTAATGATCATTCAAAACAAAATTAGGTAAAAACAGTAACATATCAACCAATTTATGAAGGAATTGAAGGGAGAGCGGATTGTGTGGGATGTGATGATATTAATTATGAAGCTGATTCTGAAGATACAGTAACATGAATTTATGAAGGTAACTTTAATGGATTAGAAAGGAGGGGCAAAAGGAATAAGAAAAAGAAGATTTTTTGTAGGCTTTGTGCTAGGCCCAACAATTCAAAGATGTCCAAAAAAAATAGAGAAGGATCTTTGGACCCGGCTTTCTCAATCAACTGGTTCGGTGATGTTGGGTTGGGTCTAGAATTTGAGTCAGGCTTGATGGAAATAGAGCACGGTTTTCACGGTAGGAATGGGCACGCTAGAGAAGGGTTTACGACAATTGTGCAGAAAGCTGCATCTGCAAAATTGCGCTAGAAACCGGTGCGGAGAAGATCGAGGGAGACCGAATGGTGTTGAAGGAGGTAACCTAAAGGCTGACCACGGTAAAGGAGGTTCAATGTGGCAAGGAAAATGCGCAACCCTAACGCCACCTATGTTGGGTCATGAGATCGAGAAAAAGTTGGTCGCGGAGAACCAAGCCGCTACTCTTCCAGCGGTGACATTGAATGGAGGGACTGGTGGGTTGGGTGTGTATGTTGATGATGATGGTGCAGAAGACGTTGATTAAGAAACGTGTGATAGGGATGACATTGTGAATAATAGTAGCATGGGTTTCGCCACAAAGGGAACAACATTGACAAAGAGACAGGAAGATTTATCGGAACATGATGAAGAAGTAGTTGGGAAGAGGGTGGTTGATGATGGTGGTTCGAAAAAGAATGAAGGAAGTAAGGGAAACAGAAATAATATTTTGGAGGAGCAGATGCTTGAAAATAGAAAAACTTAGGACCTAGCGTTAGAATCAGGTGCAATTTTATACAATGAAGAAGATGATATTATGGCTATTCTCCAAGCACAGAATGAAGAAATTGCTCAGAAAAGATGATTAGCAAAACAGAAAGAGAAAGCAAGACGCTGCAGGCCCAAAAATAAAAACAAGGTGTGTAATAATTTATTAAAATAATTTGTTCTTGGAATGATAGGGGCTAATGGGTGATGGAAAATTGAACATGGTCAAAAACCTCAAGAAAAAATTTAAGTTGAATATGTTGGGCTTGTTTGAGATTAAGTGGCGGGTAGTAACAAAATTTGATGTAATAAGAATTCGGGAGAGTGACGCTGTAGGATGAGAATATGTTGAGTCGGAGGGTGTCTCAAGTGGTTTACTATTAATTTGGGATGAAATAATGTTTAAAACGAGTCGTTGTCATAAAAGGGAGTTTTGGTTGTGTATTGAAGGGGTCTTACTAATAATAATTTCAATTAAACTTTCTGGGGTGTATGGAGTTCATACAAGAGAAGAAAAATTTGTTGTGTGGGAGAAATTGAGTTATATTGCAGAATTATGTCAGCCTTTATGAGAGACTTCAACGAGATTGTGCAGGTGGAGGGGAGAAAGGATGCTGTCAGATTAACAGAGTTTTAGTAAGAATTGATAAAAGAAGATATGTAACTGGTAGACTTTTGCTTAGCAATCTTACAATTGGATTGACAGAGTTTTAATAAGATTAGAGTGGTTGAAGATCTTTTCACGAGCACAAAATTAGGAGTACAAAATGAAGAGTACACTATAAGAAAGAGGAGCACAAAAAATAGTTGATGAGTTTTTTTAGGATTTTTTCTTTTTTTTTAACTTTTCTATTTGCTTGTTGTTGTTCTTGCTCCACTTATTATGTTGAGCTCTGTTGTTAAAAGAAATTAATAGTAGTATAATTTGCCATTCAATCAAACTAATACCATCACTGTTAATTAAGAGTATCGAAGCAAAGCATGGTATGAATGAATTCAGGAGAACGAATTGTATTAAAAATCATAGATCAATATCTTACAAAAATCTTAGGTAGAGCCTCCTAAAAAGTAAATTTTTTTATACTTTATTATTTTAAACTAGTTAACTGTTAAAAATTATACTAATTTAATCCATTAATCAATTTTTTAACTAATTTTTTTATTTTTTAATTGGTTCATTGTCAATTAAATTTTTATCTAAACTAAACAAATTATCTAGTAATTAATTTTTAATTAATTCGATTAAATCAATTAATTTGGTTCAATTTTTAAAATCATGAGTATAATTACTATTTATTAATTACATGAATATATATGCTTCTTTTTCTTAAATTTAGGAAATAATTTATATTCTCTGAATTTGATATTAAATTTATCAAATTATCTAATAAATAATAATTTTATCAATACATCTGCAACTTGATCCTATGATTGAATATTCATTATTTTTGTTTTTGATTCATTAATTCCAGTATAAAGTGAAAGATCTTACTCTAAGTATTTATACATACTATGAAGTATGAGATTATTTATGGTTAGAAAACAAATACTTTGATTATCACAATAAATAATAAGTGTGATAGACTGATAGTTTGAAGGATCATCTTCAATTCTTGAAGTAACTGTTAAATGCATATTATTTCAAATTGTGTTGATGTTAATTGAAAAATAAATATATATGTTAATTGGAACTGAAAGGTACCAGACCAAAGAGGATAATTTGGATGAAAGAAGAGTTAAAGGGGAGAAAGTATTGACAGAGAGAACAGAGAAAAGAAAGGAAATTTCATTGATTGAACTCAGATTGAGAGAAAAGTTCGTGTACAGGGATGAGAGGGGTTGCTTATATAAAGAGGTGAGAACAGAGAAGCTGCAGGAGAAGCTTCCAGCACCTTCTAACAGTTTCTCAACTAATTAACTATCTAACAGTAATAACAGAAAGTGACAAAAAGCATGCAAGAGAAATTACACAGAAAAATTATACATATGCTATAACTCCTATTATCATCTCTAGTTATCAGCTTTTGTTGAATACTGAATATCAGTTAACACTTCAGCTCCTTTCTTCATCATCTCTGGTTGTTGTCATTCTGACTGATGATTTGTTGCTGATCACAAACACTCATCTTGCCTCAAAAATGAAGGAAGCTCTCAGAAAGGATTGCTTTTGTAAGGATATCTGCTATTTGAACTGAGCCTGGAATGTGACAAACTCGAATTGTCTTGGTGTAGACATAGTTTCGAACGAAGTGCAGATCTATTTCAAAATGCTTGGACTTGAAGTGAAGGATGGGATTGGCAGCAAGTAAAACAACACTCAAATTGTCACAATAAAGCATTGGCGAGTACCAGACCATAGAGGGTAATTTGGGTAAAAGAAGAGTTAAAGGGGAGAAGGTATTGACAGAGAGAACAGAGAGAAGAAAGGGAATTTCATTTATTGAACTCAGATTGAAAGAAAAGCTCATGTACAGTGATGAGAGGGGTTGCTTATATAGAGAGGTGAGAACAGAGAAGCTGCAGGGAAAGCTTCCAGCACCTTCTAACAGTTTCTCAACTAACTAACTATCTAACAGCAAAAACAGAAAGTGACAAAAAGAGTGAAAAAGAAATTACACAGGGAAATTACACACGTGATATAACTCCTATCAGGAACATCTTGGGAAGTTAATGTATGTTGTTTTATAAATATAGAATTATTCTCTATATACAAATATTTTTTTATATAAGTCTTTACAAGTCATTTATATTCACATGTTTTATGTTATTACTGTACGTTCTTCTTCTTCTTTTTGTTACTGCACTTCTTCTTCTTCTTCTTCTTTTTCTTCTTCTTCTTCTTCGTTATCGTCGTCTTTAACACCACTTTTTTCTCTTCCTCCTCTTCCTCCTCTTCCTCCTTTTTTCATTGAAATTTTTTCTCCTCCTTTCTTTTTCTCTTTCTCCTCCATCACCAGTTATTTCATTATTGAAGATAATGAATAATTCAGGTTCTGATTGTCAATTGAACTAGAATGAAATTAAATATTCTTTTGAATCTAATCAAGTGGCTGAGGTGTGATTTAATTCAAAAGGAAAAAATGTAGCATTAGAGGAAATATTTTTCTATATTTACAGCAAATTTGGGTGTAACACGAAGATATTTGAGTGTAACACAAAAATATATGGGTGTATTTTTATTCTGATAAATTCTGCATAATTCAAAACTATTCCTCTTCCTCATTCTCATCTTCTGCTGCTTTTTTTCTTATTCATCTTTTCTTTTTTGTTTTACCTTCTCAAGTTTCTTCTTGTTTTACTCTCTTAACAAGAATAAAAATAAAAAATCAAACAAAGAAGAAGAAAAAATACATAATGCTGCAAAATTACTTGGAAGAACATGACCTTACATTCATTTAACTAAAAGAAAGAAATAAATAAGGAAAAAAAAGAAAAAAATGCAGCATTAGAGAAAATATTTTTTTGTATTTGTAGCAAATTTGGATGTAACACGAAGATATTTGGGTATATTTTTATTCTGATAAGTTTTGCATAATTCAAAACTCTTCCTCTTTCTCCTCATCTTCTGCTGCTTCTTATTCTTCATTTTATTATTTCATATTTTCATAATTTTTTTTGGAAGGAAAAAATCAAACAAAAAAGAAAAAATACATAATGTTGTAAAATCAATAGAAAGAGGAGGAAAAAATACATCAACAATAACAGTAGTAAAAATATGACGATAAAAATGAAACACATGAAGAAAAAGGAAGAAAAACATAAAAAAAAGGAGAAGAAGAAGAAAGAGAAGGAGAAAGAAGAACGTGAAACACGCTATAAAAACCATTGAATAGCGCGTGTATTGACATGCTTGAATAGATGAGCATTGTTTTTGTTAAATTTAGTCCAATTTATATGACTTATAAATCAAAATAATTTGTATGTACAGCACTTTCCTATATATTAACTCTAATTTCTATCTGACAAATTAAACATCCACTTGGAATGATTTCTATTAACTATTTTGTGTTTATTCTTATTGTTTTCATTGATTGACAACAAATACAGTTGTTTCCCATCATTTGCTTTAAGAAGTTGAGTAAGTGACAAACCCCAATTTGACGGTTTGTTTTGTATTAAGTTTAGAGTGTTTTGATAACCTTTTGTCACATTTAGCCTATGAATTAGCATGGTTTTGTTATCTCTCCCATATTTGTGCTTAAGTGTAAAAACATGCTTTTTAAGCCTTATTTTGATGAATTCTAGTTCCTCTTTGATTCCATAAGATGCCTTGATGTGTTTGCTAGTAATTCCAGGATTGAAATAGGCTAGGCATTGATCAAAGGAAGCAAGGAAGGAAGCATGCAAGTGGAGAGAAGCACAAAAAGCCAAAGAGTTGATCTCGGCCAAGCACGCGTACGCGCACAAGGCGCTCGCGCGCACATCGCAGAATTAGCCAGGGACGCGCACGCGTACCGTGCGCGCGCGCGTCGTGGTCCGCACGTGATTCTTTTATTGCAACACGTGCCTGGCGATTTTGGAAGGTTTCAGCAACCAACTTTGGCGCCAAAATGCATATAAGAGCCAAGGATTGAAAGGGATTGACACACATTCACATCCATAGACTAATTAGGAGATCATTAGATAGATAATTAGTTTTAGAAGTAGTTTTCTAGAGAGAGAAGCTCTCACTTCTCTCTCTTTCTAGTTATGTGCTTTCATAATTGTAATTCTTCATTTTGTTTTGGATAGATTGTTGTTCCTTAGTTTTCTTTCAATAATGCAATTTGAGGTAATTCATGATAGTTGTGATTTCCTTGCTTGTTGTTGTTAATTCTTTGCAATAATTGTAGTTATATTCTATTCTTGTTATCAATTTACTATGCTTTTCTTTTATGCCTTCCAAGTGTTTGATGAAATGCTTGGTTGGGTTTTAGTGTAGGTTTTGTTCCTCTTGGCTTTGGTTGAGTAATTAGTGACTCTTGAGTTATCTAATCCTTTTGTTGATTGATAATTAGAAGTTGCTAATTGATTTGAATACCTCTAAAGCTAGTCTTTCCTTTAGGAGTTGATTAGGACTTGAGGAATCAAATTGATTCATCCACTTGACTTCCCTCCATGGTTAGAGGTTAACTAAGTGGTAGCAATAAACAATTCTCATCACAATTGAGGAGGATAACTAGGATAGGACTTCTAGTTCTCATATCTTGCCAAGAGCTTTATTAGTTGTTAGGTTATTTCCCTTGCCATTTATAATTCTTGTCTATAATCTCAAAAACCCCAAAATAACTCACAACAAATAACAAGACACTTTATTGTAAATCCTAGGGAGAACGACCCGAGGTTTAAATACTTCGGTTATTAATTTTAGGGGTTTGTACTTGTGACAAACAAATTTTTGTATGAAAGCATTATTGCTTGGTTTAGAAACTATACTTTACAACGAGATTTCATTAGTGAAATTCTAAACCGTCAAAAATCCAATCGTCAAAATGGCACCGTTGCCGGGGATTTGCAATGGTGTTATGTTATTGGTTGTTGTACATATGTGAATAGTGTAAATATCTTGCTTTTTGCTTCATTTGCTAGTGTAGAATTTTATTTTCTTTTTCCACCATGAATTCTCACTTTGGCTATGAGTTTGGTTCTAATTATGTTGTAGGTAATGAGAGCTTCAATGAGGATGGGTATCAAGGATGGAACAATCAAAGGTGGGAGGAGCCATGTGCATATGATCAATCTTCATGGCAACAACCCCCACCAATGAACTCTGAAGAAGAGTCATCCTATAATGCATATCAACCCAATGGCTATGGTGAATCACCTTGTGACTTTCAAGAACCACCACCATATGCCTATGAATCTTATCCTCAACATGAACCTCAACCATACTCACAAGCCCTTCCATACCAAGCACCTTCCTATGATCCATATCCACCATATGACCAATCATTCATGCCATATTCTTATGACCATTATGAGCGAGAACCCTTAGAACCACCACAACCCTATCAAGATTACTCCCAAAAACCACCTCAACACACACCATCTACATACCCTTACCAAGAAGAACCACCTTCCTACCATGAATCCTCTCTCCAAAATAATGAACCCCCCTACTCACCCCAAAGCCCCAATAGATGATTCTCTTACCTTGCTACTTCAAGGACAAGCGGATATGCAAAGGAACACCTTAGAGTTTGTGACTAACTTGACCAAGGTAGTGCATACTTTAGCCTACAAATGTTTGAACACTCAAGGTGCTTCCATAGCCACATATGGAGAATCAATTGAAAAGCAAAGCATGAAGGAGAGATTGAAAACTCCGGTGGGGGATGAGGGATGCTATTTTGTGTTGGAACAATTGGAGGAGCCCATGATCATTGAAGAAAAGGAAGAAGTGGTTGAAGATCTAGGGGATGTTGAAAGTCCATGGGAATGTAGCATCATGGAGCACTTTCCCAAGAAGCTTGATATTGATGTTGAGGAGGGTGCGCAACCTCCAAGGCATATCATCGTTGGAGACTTGGAAGAGGCTTATCAAAAGATGGATTCAATCATGGATGAATTTCTATCTACAATCGAATTCTCTCCCATTGGACATGAAGTTGAAATTATAGAAGAGTGTGCACAACCTCCCATACCCTTGGTAAGCAATGACAAACAGATCTACCAAGGAGAGAACGTTGGCATGGTATATATAGAAATTGAAGAATATGAAGAGGTTGATCAAGAAATGGATTTATTCATCAATGAATTTCTATCCAAAGTTGAATCACCTCCCATTGGACAAGATGAAGTTCTTGAAGACAACACCAAGCCATGTGAAAAGAGGGAAAAGGTTGAAATTGGGGAAGCCTCTCTTCCCAAGTTACCATCCATCACAACATTTAAGTGGGTAAAATCTCTATCTCTAAGCTTTAATTTCTCACTTGAATATGGTTTGATTGAAAATGATGGTCAACTTAGAACCCTTTGTGGAATTAAAAGTAAGAATGAGTTGTGTAGTGGTTGGGAAGTAGGTGTTAAGCTCATTGAGGTCAAGGCCTCAAGGTATAGGAATAATGTTGGGACAAGGATCACCTTGTATGGATCTAGAAGGAAGCATTGGTGGAGTAAAGAGAATTCTGTGCATCCACCACATTTATGTCAACCACCCATCCGACAAAATCATGAAACTCAACTAACGGATGGATGCGAAAATAAGATATGGGATCCCGGTTCGCTATGTGAAGACCAAATATGGGGACTCGTATTTTGGGTAGACCTCTGCCCAAGCTTAATAAAAATGGTTGGAAATTCTGTCAACCAATTGAGGAGCAACGATCCTTGGAGATTCAAGGATGAGTACAAACATGAGCCACCATGACAACAAGCATCTCAAAATGTCCAACTTAAGGACTTAAACTAAAAGTGCTAGGTGGGAGACACCCCACCATGGTAAACTCTTTCCAATCTTTTACATTTACTTAATAAGTGATTTGAGTTACCATTGTAGGTAGATGTTTCATACGAATTTGTTTGTACAACTTAATTGTTAGATTAATCACATGCATGTTGTGTTTAGTAGTAGATGAATAATATCGAAATTGCATTTTTGTGAACTGTATGATGGTTGAGTGAATAAGAGTTGTGAACATTAAGGGGAGCACCCAGCAATTTGTTTCTGAAAAAAAAAAAAGGGTGGACGCGCGCGCACCATGTACGCACACGCGTCCCTGTGTGGATGCACTACGAGCCACACTCCCGAGAGTTGGGCCTCCCTTGGGCAAACATTATGCCTTGAGCCCAACACGACCCACGCGAACGCGCACTCCGTGCGTGCGCACCAGCTCGATTTGAGCCAAACCCCAGAGAGTTGAGCCATTCCTGGGCTAGCTTCAGGCCCCAGGCCCAACTCGATTTGCGCGAGCGCACGCATCGCGCCAGCGCACCTCATCGCAAATCGACAATGTACGCGGACGCGCACTTGCCGCGCGCGCGTCCCTTGCGTGCTGCCACCAATTTAGGCCACGAACCCGAGAGTTGGGCGTGCCTCATGCCCATTCTAAGCCTCAGGCCCAATCTAATGTACGCGTGCGCACACTGTACGCGCACGCGCCCTTGCCTATTCTGCCACCCACGCTAGAGCGCACTGCACGCTCACGCGTGGACCTCTGAATTTTCTTACTACGCGCGGACGCGTACATGCCGCGTGCGCGCCGATCTGATAGCGCGACTTCCAGGCCATTCTCCAGAGAGTTAGGCCTGAGTTGGGCCAACTCTAAGCCCCTAGCCCAACCCCATGCACGCGTGCGCGCACTGTACGCGCACGCTTCCCTTCCTATTTTGCTCATCCACGTTTATGTGCACTGTACGCGCACGCGTGGGTGCTAAGTTCTCTCAATGTACGCGGACGCGCAAGGTGCGCGGTCGCGCCGATTCAAAAAAAAATGGGAACCCTAAGACGCGAAGAGCGTTGCGCCGCAGCGCACTTCTTCCCCCTCTCCATTTTCATCTCCTTCCTCTCATCTCCCATAACCTCCGTTCACCCCTGCTCTGCCGGCGACCGCCACCATACGGCCGCCCCTTCTCTTACCGGTCACACTCTCCCATCACCTCCCTTCTATCACCACTGCTAGCTTCCCATCCCTCAGCCTCTCCTGTCGCCGCCCGCCCCTGTAACCGCCGTCACCACCGCCGCGGCCGCCATTGTTCACCATCAACCTTCTCTCTCTCCTTTCTTCACTCGCCTCATCTTCACTCTCTCCTCCGATCTCTGCCCTGTCTCTCACCTTCACAGCGCCGGCAGCAATTTCTGCCGCCTCTATTCTGCCATAACCGCCACCGTTCACGGCGGCGCGACTGCTGCCCCATTCCCCCCCAGTTTCCTTTCCATTCTTAGGTCTTCTCTGCTCCCAGGTTCCTGCTCCATTTCTGTTATTTTTTTCTATTTTTCCTTTTTATTGTTCATTTATGCTAGTTACTGTATTGCATGTTAGTTAGTTAGACTTAGAACTTTGTATGTTAGGTTAGTTAGAAATAACTGCGGTTAGGTAGCTAGGGCTGGATAGAGGATTCTAGGCCTGATAAGTGCTCCGTTCGTGCATAATTGATGTCTGCTTATTTGGATGTTGTATGCTGATTTTGGACTGTTTTTATGCATTTCTTGCTGCCTGAATACTATACCATTGTTGCTGTACTTACTTGATGTTGTCTTCTATGCTAATTGTGCTAATTTGCTATCCGGGAACGTCCAATTTTAAGCCAGAATGCTGCCCGATTTTCAAGGAAATTAGTTTCATTTTGAGCTTTATTTCAAATTTGGGCAACTTTCTATTTCCTTTTGACTTCCCGGATTTGCACAATCATTGTGAACATGAACCATATCTTTTCTTTTCATTGCGCATAAATATCATCATATCACTAATCCACTTTTCTAACTCACTAATTTCTTTAACCATCTAACTTCCGCTCACCTTTAACCCCCTTTAACAATTCTTTCAAAAATATGATGATATTATTGCCTTTTGAATATGAGTTGTTGATTTTAATGAAGCTTGCTTTCTTGGTTTACTTGTTCACTTTTGCATATTCATTGCAACATCATGATTGTTCTTTGATAATTGTATCCTGAACATGCCTTCTTTGTTACATGCTTAATGTTTTATATATTCTATCATATTTTTCAGGATGTCGGATAAGGGCAAAGCCATTGCCGCTACCTCCAAGAAAAGAAAACTCTCTACACCCTCCATTCCTGCCATCTACAAGCATTATGCTAAGAATCCATTGAATGATGAGGAAAAAGAAAATCAGCAGTTACCTTCTACCAATCCGGAAAAATTCCCCAATCTCTACTGTGAGCTTCGGTTTTCTAGATATCGAACAACGAAGCTGAATATTAAGAAGAAGTTGCTCCTACCTAATGATGTGAGACGGTCCATTACCAGTCGGATCCTTGAGTTAGGTATCGACTTTGTTGACCGAGATTTGGGGGATATAAATATATCTTGGGTGAAGGAATTCTACTGCAACTTCTTCCGTCCGACTCTGGATTCGGTTCAGGTGCGGGGTAGAGAGATTATGATCACCGAGACTGCCATTGAGGAGGCATTACATTGCTGACACATTCCGGATGACCTGTGTGCCCATCAGCAGGCTGAGATAGCCATCCATACCATGACTTTTGACTATGAGGCGCTTCGGCGCGTGATTGGGATACCGGATGCTGCATGGGTTATGGATGCGGGCAACACCAAGCCTAAGGGGATGTTGTTTACTCATTTGACTAGGGAGGCCAGGACTTGGCAGATGATATTCGCATGCTATGTCTTACCTACCACCCACTTCTCTGAGATCCCTATGGAGATGCTTCTACTGATTGGGTGTGTTATGGAGGGGAAGGAGGTCTCTTTCCCTAGACTTATCCGACAGTGTATGTGGCGGGCGCATATTCGTGGCCTACTCCCATTTCCTACATTGGTCACGAGTATGGCGGCCCTAACTGAGGTCCCATGGCTGGATGATGATGTGCGACCACCGCCCCCTGATGCTGATGACAGGGAGGTTACTATCCCCTGGGGTGGTTGGGTGCATGAGAGACCACCTGCTAGACGCCGCTCTCGGGCTAGAGCTGTCGTGGGGACACCTTCACCATCAGCCCCTACAGCAGCCCCATCATCCTCTACAGCCACAGCCCCTTCATCATCTACAGATCCTCCAGCAGCCCCTGAGCCGACCTATCTCCTGGTCCAGCGTCTTTTCCAGTTTTTAGAGCGCGAGCGACGCCACGTCAGACGCCGTTTAGACCGGATGGACCAGGCACTTATTTCTTTGGGTGCTGAGCTACCCCCGCTTCCCGATTCTCCTGCCTCCGATGAACAGGATCCTCAGGAGGATGCGGAGGCGCCAGTTCAGCAGGATGCCCCTGACACTACAGAGCCACCACAGACTCATGAGGATCCGACCCCACAGCCAGAGCCTATCGTTGTACCTCCCACTGATCCTCCGGTTTAGCATCGAGGACGATGCTTGATTTTAAGTGTGGGGAGGGCACCGGTAGCATTATTTGGGAACCGGTGAACTTTTCAGCCTAGTTATCTTATCTTGCACATCTTTGTATATATTTTGATGCATTTCTAGTTTGCTTTGGACACTTTTATTGCTTATTTTGGATTTTAGATATTTTGATGCTTTTGGATATTTTTAGATGATTTGGATGATAGACTCCGTACTTCTAGTTGGATTTATACATTTTCGTTTATCTTTATTTTTAGTTGTGGTTGTGATTAGAAATCATATTTGAAGTGCAAATATTTAGTCACCCTTTTTGCATAAGAAATTGATTTTTGCATAAGAAATTGATTTTAACTGAAAAAAAAAGAAGAGAAAAGGGTGAACTAAGAAAATTTTTGGATTTTTCAATCACAACAATGCCTAGTCAAACATTGAAAGTTTCCAAGAAGTTTAAATATAGGGCATTTACCCAATTGATTGAAAGAAAATTTTTGGTACAACTTGCTTGAATTTCATACTTTGTGAATCATGTATTGAACTAAGAACACAAGCTTGTGAGACTTGAGCCTATTGATGTGGTTACATTTTATAACCACCTATCTTCCATTCTTGTGTGAAATTGCTCTCTTTCTATGAATGTAATCCTTGATTTGCTTGATTCTATATGTCCATTTATTTCTTGTATTTATGCATTTATATGATTGAGGCCATTACTTCATTAGCCCACTTACCCAAATAGCCAACCTTTTACTCTCCATTGTTAGCCAATTTTGAGCCTATGCTTAACCAACTTATTCTCAATCTAGCACATTACAAGCCAAGGCGGAAAACCAATAAAAGTCCTTGTTTGGATCTTTGATTAGCCTAGGCTAGTGAGAGTGTTTATTATTCAAAGTTGGTGAGGCTTGGGAACATTGGATGGGATAGAAGGGGTAGTACACTTTCATGTTTAAGAATTGGGTACATACTCATGTATTGATCAAATGAATAGACCTTATGCATTGATACTCTTGTATATAGTTTGACAAAAGAAAAAGAAATGAAAAAAAAAAGAGAGAAACAAAAGTGAAAATGAGAAAAACAAAAGAAAAAAAAGAGAATAGAAAAAAAAGAAAGAAAAAGAAGAAAAAGATAGAAAATAATAAAAAGGGGACAAATTACCCCAAAGTGAAGTCAATAAAAAGGAATCAATGCATAGATGTTATGAATCAAATAAGGATGCATGAATATGTAAGAAAAAGTGAAGAATGGGTAGTTAGAGTAGTTTGAACTTGTATAGGTCATTATATAGTTAGGTGGGGAAGTCTATGCTAATCAAAGATTCAAATCCTAGTCCACTTAACCATAAATGATCCTACCTTGACCCTAACCCCATTACAACCTAAATGAAAGACCTCATGATGAATGTATGCATGCATTGAATAAATGTTGATTGTTAGAAGAAAATCAAATTTTGGAAAGCTTGATTAGAAGAGAATTGAGTGAATTGACCCTTAAACACTTGAGTGAATAGAGCGGATACACATCCGGTGAGGGTTCAAAAGTTCAACTACATGTGTTCACCCATATTATCTATATTCTTGCAAGTTTAAACTCTTTTTGATAATTCAATACAATTGTGGTTTGGAATTAATTCCTATTGCTTAGCCCTTGTGCTTACACATGCTCTTTTGGCAATTTGATATGTTTGAATTAAGCATTTGCATTTGCTTTAGGTAGTTGCATTTAGATAGGACTCATATAGTTTAGTTGCATTTAATAAATGTCATAACCCTTAGTTCCTTCTTAATTTAGCATGAGGACATGCTAAGGCTTAAGTGTGGGGAGGTTGACAAACCCCAATTTGACGGTTTGTTTTGTATTAAGTTTAGAGTGTTTTGATAACCTTTTGTCACATTTAGCCTATGAATTAGCATGGTTTTGTTATCTCTCCCATATTTGTGCTTAAGTGTAAAAACATGCTTTTTAAGCCTTATTTTGATGAATTCTAGTTCCTCTTTGATTCCATAAGATGCCTTGATGTGTTTGCTAGTAATTCCAGGATTGAAATAGGCTAGGCATGGATCAAAGGAAGCAAGGAAGGAAGCATGCAAGTGGAGAGAAGCACGAAAAGCCAAAGAGTTGATCTCGGCCAAGCATGCGTACGCGCACAAGGCGCTCGCGCGCACATCGCAGAATTAGCCAGGGACGCGCACGCGTACCGTGCGCGCGCGCGTCGTGGTCCGCACGTGATTCTTTTATTGCAACACGTGCCTGGCGATTTTGGAAGGTTTCAGCAACCAACTTTGGCGCCAAAATGCATATAAGAGCCAAGGATTGAAGGGGATTGACACACATTCACATCCATAGACTAATTAGGAGATCATTAGATAGATAATTAGTTTTAGAAGTAGTTTTCTAGAGAGAGAAGCTCTCACTTCTCTCTAGAATTAGGATTAGGTTTAGGTTAATCTCTTTTCTTAGATCTAGATTTAATTCATGCTTTGATTCAATTTTCCTTTATCAATTCTTAATCTTCTTATCTCTCTCTTTCTAGTTATGTGCTTTCATAATTGTAATTCTTCATTTTGTTTTGGATAGATTGTTGTTCCTTAGTTTTCTTTCAATAATGCAATTTGAGGTAATTCATGATAGTTGTGATTTCCTTGCTTGTTGTTGTTAATTCTTTGCAATAATTGTAGTTATATTCTATTCTTGTTATCAATTTACTATGCTTTTCTTTTATGCCTTCCAAGTGTTTGATGAAATGCTTGGTTGGGTTTTAGTGTAGGTTTTGTTCCTCTTGGCTTTGGTTGAGTAATTAGTGACTCTTGAGTTATCTAATCCTTTTGTTGATTGATAATTAGAAGTTGCTAATTGATTTGAATACCTCTAAAGCTAGTCTTTCCTTTAGGAGTTGATTAGGAGTTGAGGAATCAAATTGATTCATCCACTTGACTTCCCTCCATGGTTAGAGGTTAACTAAGTGGTAGAAATAAACAATTCTCATCACAATTGAGGAGGATAACTAGGATAGGACTTCTAGTTCTCATATCTTGCCAAGAGCTTTATTAGTTGTTAGGTTATTTCCCTTGCCATTTATAATTCTTGTCTATAATCTCAAAAACCCCAAAATAACTCACAACAAATAACAAGACACTTTATTGTAAATCCTAGGGGGAACGACCCGAGGTTTAAATACTTCGGTTATTAATTTTAGGGGTTTGTACTTGTGACAAACAAATTTTTGTATGAAAGGATTATTGCTTGGTTTAGAAACTATACTTTACAACAAGATTTCATTAGTGAAATTCTAAACCGTCAAAAATCCAATCGTCAGTAAGTCATTGATAGCTTTAACATACTGTAAACATATATTTTGTTACAAAGTGACCAATAACTACTTTAATGGAATTCATGTTTATGTCTTATAGAAAGACACATAACCAACTGTTCGGTTGTCGGTTTCCGGACAGATCGGGGTGAGCAGGTGAAGGAGTGGGGACGCCCTTGCCTTGATCGTGCTGGGGTTGGGTTTGCCAAGTAGCCGAGCACTTGTTGCGGAGAGAGAATGAGGGGGGTGCCACCTGCAAAGACGCTCCGACGCTTAAGTCAGCATGTGCAGGCGGACAGAGTGATTAGGTGAAAGGATATGACGTACCTCGGGGAAGGACAGGTCCTTCCCTATTTATACTGTGTCAGAAATGGGCCCTGAGGGGACGAGCCCACTTTCCGCGAAGGTTCCTCCCAGCTGTGTTAGGGATATGATGAGGACGCGTGTCCAGGTGCCGTGGCAGGCGCTAAGGGCTCAATCGCCCGGGTCGGGTTCCCAATGGGTCGGGTCGACCCGTGCGTGGCTCGGGCCAGACCGTAACAGTGCCCCCACGCGCCGTTAACCTGCCGTATAGGCTGTTGGCGGCGAGCATCCTATCATTGTTGTCGTCTGGTCGGCCGTTCGTGTGGGAGACGCACTGCCCGCATGCGTGCCCGTTCGTGGTTCGGGGCGTTCCATTTCCGCCTTGTTTTTCGCGCGGGGCATTAAATGCCCATAAAAGATTGAAAAGAAACCCCATGTGTGCAAAGACGATTTTGCCCCCAGTTCTTTCGCGCTTCCATCAGAGCGGTTTTGAACGGTTTTATATTTCCACTCTTCTTCTATTTTCTTGCTTTTCTGATCATACTTTCTCATTCGTTCTTCTTGCGTCCTCATCATTCAAAAGTTATTTCCATTATTCTAGTGTGCTTCGTCCTTCTTGGAATTTCCTCAATTCATCCAGGTAACTGCTCTCTCTGTTTTTCTTATCGCTTCAATGGTTATTTGCATGTCTGCTATAATCACTTCCCATGTGCTTGTTCATGTCTGGTTGTTCATGGGTGCATTCTTGTGGATGCGCTCTCCTTTTCTTTTGTTGACCGTGGTGTGTCATGGGGGGTTTATGTTTTTGCCTTGGTTTTGGTTTGTTTGGTCTCCCCCCCGTGGTCACGACATAAGGGGTTTCTTTGGGTCTTTCCCGGGTTCCGGCCTCACGGACTAACCGCGCGGTGCCCCCACTGTAGGTATGCCTCGTGTCGTTAGCCGAGCTTCAAGCTCCGCCGCGGGTTATGACCCGTACGCGTGGGTGGTTTCCGATCTCAGGAACTCTCCCAACCAAATGGGTGAGGAAGAGCTAACGGAGTTTCGTCAGGCCGAATATCTTTGTGGGGGTACCGACGAGGAGGCGAACTATGATGTTTATGTCCCCGCCCCTCACGAACGGCTTTATGAAATTAATTTCAACGCCCCCCGGGTTGCCGATTGGATCTGGTTCTACAAGGCCATGTTCACTCAGGTCGGGGTCCGCATCCCCTTTTCCCCCTTCCAGATGAGCCTCCTTAATCGGATTTCCGTGGCGCCATCTCAATTGCATCCGAACAGCTGGGCGTCCATTCGCTGCTTTGAGATGGTGTGCGAATATCTAGAGCTACCGACCTCTGTCGACGTCTTCCTTTTTTTCTTTACTCTAACCAATCCTTCCAAGGAGGGGAAACACAGGAAGGGGTTCATGTCCTTCCGGTCTGCCCAGGGTCGGAGGATTTTTGGCTTGTTCGAGGACTCTTATCATGGGTTCAAGGACAAGTACTTTAAGGTCCGTCCGGCTAAGGGTCGTCACCCTTTTTGGTTATCTTTGGAAAAGTAGCCTCATCCCGACGTATTGGAGTTTCGGGGCGGGGTCTAATCTTTTTATCAAGGTTACTTATAAAGGGATGTCGGCCGTGGATCGGCGGGTAGCCGACATCTTGTTGGCAGTTCTTGGAAGGAATAACGTGAATCCCCATCTCCTCATGGGAAACCGTGAGGCTGCCAGAGACTATGTCTGTGAGTTCCTTTTGCCGTGTGGTCGCTTGTTTAAATTTTCCTATTGCTTCTTTTATTTGACTTGTTCGTTTTTCAAATTGTTTTGTAGTGGGGCTTTCTGCCGAAGTAACCGGCATGGACAACTTGTATCAAACCTTTCTTCAGGACGACGAGGGTGAGGAGACCGGAGGACAACAAGCGACGGTTCCTCCCGAAGTGCCCGCTGCCGACGTCGATGCGTCTGCAAAGGCCGTCACCCCGACCTCCGCCGCCACCCCGACTTCCGCGACTCAGGTTCCTCCAGAGATTGCTATTCCTGGGCAGTCTTCTTCCTCTCGTCGGGAGGAGGAGGAAGAGTTGTCCGTCATCCCTACCCCCAAGAGACAGAGGTCCCAGTCTAGTCCTGAGGGTGTTTTGACTGTTATGGAAAGGAACTTTGATGCCGAAACGTTTATAGACGCTCAACTGCTTCCGGGCACAGAGGATCATTTCCATGGTACCGACCTATCGGGGCAGGCTCGATGGATGTACCGCACCCTCCTTCGCGGCGCGGCCATAGCCCGGAAGGCGGAGTTCGAACTTTCTGGTATGGCCTCGCTTCGCCGGAAGCTCGAGTCTGCTGTTGATGCCAACAATAAGTACAAAACCAAAGTTAAAACACTTCAGGATCAGCTGGTTGAAGCGGGAAATAAGGTTGATGCTGCTGAGAAGAAAGCTGCTTCGGCGGAGGAGAAATTGAAGACTGCCGATGCCTCCGTATCCCGCCTAACGGAGCAAGAGACAACCTTGAAGAGCCAATTGAGTGCCGCGCAGAGTCGGGTGTCCGCTCTGGAGAAAGAGCGGGATGAAGCAGCGGCGGCTGCCAAGGTTGCTCGGGAGGAAGCCGAATTGTTCAAGCGGAAGCATAAGGAAGTCAAGGAGCAGGGCAAGAATGCGATTTTTATGACTGAGGAGGCCCTCAAAGCTCAGGTGAAGATCGTTTCCCCGGAGTTCGATGTGTCGGCGATCGGAGTTTTCAAGACCATTAAGGACGGCAAAGTTGTCGATATGCCGAAAAAGTGATGTTTGTATTGTTTGAAGTTTTTGAGCCTGTTACTATGACTTTGGCGCCCGTTAGTGGGTTTGTGGGCTTGTTTGCCCGTAAGTTTAACTTCGTTTCATTTGTCATCAATTTACTTCGCGTTTCCATTTACTCGCGTTAGCCGTTAATGGCGTGCGCTTTTGTTGTAGTCATTCGCCGTATTTTTCGAATTGTGGGGCTCCCGGGGTGATCAGTTCCGAGGCCTCGTATCACCGTTCTTATAGTGATCGCTCAGAAAGTTAGAATTTGGAAAATAACATAGGCAAATATAGAGAATAACGTAGGCAAAATAGCATGGGCAAATATGGAATGGAATGTAAAAAGTTAGGGGGTTCAATCATTATATCAAAGTCACTGAAGTGTTATCACGAAAATAGATGGCTCATGAATAAAACCTCCTTAAGTTATCGGCATTCCATGTTCTCGGGACCTCCTTGCCATTGAGTTTCTCTAGCTTGTATGCTCCTTTTCCGATTATCTCCTTGATTCGATATGGTCCTTCCCAGTTCGCCGCTAGTTTGCCTTCTCCCGGGGTGGATGGGCCGATGTTGTTACGCCTCAGAACGAGGTCGTTTTCCTCGAACTTCCTTTTGAGTGCTTTGGCGTTGTAGCGTAAGGCCATTCTCTGTTTTAGCGCTGCTTCTGCCAGATGGGCCATTTCCCTGGTTTCTTCTATCAGGTCTTTCTCGACGGCTTTGCCTACTCCCTTCAGGAGTAATCGTGGACTCGGCTCCCCGATCTCTACAGGTATCACTGCCTCTGACCCGTAGGTTAGTCGGAAGGGTGTCTCTTTGGTGAAGGATTGTTCGGTTGTTCGGTAGGACCATAGGACTGAGGCTAACTCGTCGGCCCAAGAGCCTTTCTTGCTATCCAGCCTCTTCTTGAGCCCTTGCAGGATGACCTTATTTGCGGACTCGACCTGCCCGTTTGTCTGTGGGTGCTCTACCGAGGAGAATCTCTGCTTTATGCCCAGGCCGGTGAGGAATTCTGTGAACTTTTTGTCGGTGAATTGTGTCCCGTTGTCCGAGATGACGACCTCCGGGATACCAAACCGTGTTATGACTTGTCTCCACATGAATTTCCTACAATTGGATGAGGATATGCTGGCCAGCGGTTCAGCCTCTATCCATTTGGTGTAATAGTCGATAGCAACTATGAGGTACTTGACTTGTCCCGGGCCGACGGGAAAAGGTCCTAAGAGGTCGATTCCCCACTGCGAGAAGGGTCGAGAAACCGTTAGCAAGTTGAGCTCAGAAGCGGGTGCTCGATGGAAGTTGGCGTTTTCTTGGCACTTGACACATTTCTTAACGAACTCCTTGGAGTCAGCCATCATCGATGGCCAGTAATATCCGGCTCGGATTAACTTCCTTGCTAGGGCTTTGCCTCCTATATGGTGGCCGCAGCACCCTTCATGGACTTCCCTAAGGACGTAGTCCGTCTGGTCGGGGTGCAAACACTTCAGTAGGGGATGATTGAATCCCTTCCTGAAAAGCTGACCTTGGATGATGGCGTATCTGACGGCTTCCCTTCTTAGCTTTTTGGCATCTTTTTCGTCGTCGGGGAGTTTGCTGCTTTCTAAGAAGTTGATAATGGGATCCAACCAGGAAGGGCTTAGCTTTGAGAGGTGTAATGTGACTGCCGGCTCTTTCAACTTTCCTTGGATTAGAGACCGGTTGCCTTCTCCCGGCTTTGTGCTGGCCAACTTCGACAAGAGATCTGCCCGTGTGTTCTTTTCTCTTGGGACGTGTTGGATCGTGACTTCTTTAAACTTTTGGCTCAAGTCTTTGACCTTTTCCAAGTATTTCTGCAGCAGTGGGTCCCTAGCTTGATAGCTCCCGTTCACTTGGGAAGTGACGATTTGCGAATCGCTGCATATCTCCAACCTTGTCGCCCCGACCTCTGCTGCTAACGTTAGGCCTCCTATGAGGGCTTCATACTCTGCTTGGTTATTTGAAACGGGGAAATCAAACTTAATTGATTGCTCGTATGCGACTCCAGCCGGGTTTTCTAGGATAACCCCGGCACCCCCGAACGTCTGGTTGGAGGCTCCGTCCACATGGAGTTTCCACCGTGTGTTCGTGTCTTCGGTTGGGTCCCCCGCTACCTCTACTAGAAAATCCGCCATCGCCTGCGCTTTGATGGCTTGCCGGGGTTCATATCGTATGTCGTATTGAGAGAGTTCAATTGACCAAGTCATCATTCTCCCCGCCAAGTCGGGCTTTTGAAGCACTTGCCGGATTCCCTGATCTGTTCTCACGATGATTTGGTGGCTTTGGAAGTATTGCTTTAGTCTCCTCGAAGAGGTCAGGAGTGCCAGAGCTAACTTCTCCAATTTGTTATATCTCAACTCTGCCCCTTGTAAGGCCCTGCTGACAAAATAGACTGGTTGTTGTGTCCTTCCTTCTTCCCGTACCAAAACTGAGGCCAAGGCTTCTCCTGTTATGGCGAGGTATAGGTATAATGGCTCCCCTTCTTCTGGCTTCCCGAGGACAGGTGGTGTCGCCAAGATTTCTTTAAAGTGTTGAAAGGCTTCCTCGCATGCGGGTGTCCATTCGAACGTTATTCTCCTCTTCATGAGATTGAAGAACGGTAGGGCCTTTGTTGCCGATGCTCCGAGAAAACGCGACAATGAGGCCAATCGACCTGCCAATCTTTGGACTTCCTTGATACTGCCTGGGCTCTTCATTTGGAGTATCGCCTGGCACTTCTCCGGGTTGGCTTCTACCCCTCTTTGGGTTATCATGAATCCGAGGAACTTCCCGGCTTCCATAGCGAAAGCACACTTGAGGGGATTCAGCCTCATACCGTGTTGCCGGAGGGACGCGAATACACTCGCCAGGTCGTTCAAATGGTCGTCAGGTCGTGTAGTTTTTGCCAGGATGTCGTCCACGTAGACTTCAACTGTTTTCCCTATGAGGTCGTGGAATATCCTGTTCATCAGCCTCTGATATGTTGCCCCCGCATTTTTTAGGCCGAATGGCATTACTTTATAGCAGAAAGTTCCTCCTGGCGTTATGAACGCCGTCTTGTCTTCGTCTGGACGGTGCATCGGAATCTGGTTGTAACCGGAGTAGGCGTCCATGAAACTTAGATATCGGTATCCCGCCGCAGCGTCGACGAGTGCATCAATGTTGGGGAGGGGGAAGCAATCTTTGGGACATGCTTTGTTAAGGTCAGAATAGTCTACGCACATTCTCCACTTGCCGTTGTGCTTTTTCACCAATACTACATTCGAGAGCCATGTCGAGTAGTCGACTTCCCGTATGAAGCCTGCTTCTAGGAGGCTGGCCGTCTGCCTGGCCACCTCCTCTGCTCTTTCCGCCGACATCTTTCTCCTCCGTTGGGCCACCGGGCGCGCTTCTGCCTTGACGGCTAAATGATGCGAGATGATTTTTGGGTCTATACCCGGCATGTCGGCTGGGGTCCAGGCAAACAAATCCCTGTTGGCTCTTATCATTTTGACCAAAGGCTCCTTCAACTCATGTGGGAGGTTCTTGTTAACGAATGTGAACTTTTCCTCTTCGTCACCGATTTTGAATTTCTCCAGATCCCCTTCCGGTTCTGGTCTCGGCTTGTCGTCTACTCTGGCATCAAGGTCGGCTAGGAACACACCGGACGCTTCCTTGGACTTCTTTCTAAGGGAGAGGCTGGCGTTGTCACAAGCGACCGCCGTCTCAAGGTCTCCCCTTATGGACCCTATGGATCCGTCGTCGGTAACGAATTTCATGACTAGCAGCTTGGTGTTGATTATGGCCTCGAAATCATTGATCGTTTTCCTTCCCAAAATGATGTTATAGGCGGTGGAGTCACGGAGGATCACGAACTCGGCCATCGCTGATCTCCTGCCCTGAGATTGTCCTACTGAGATCGGGAGGGATATTATCCCATCCGGTTTGATGAAGTGGTCGCCCAGTCCAGTGACCCCGTGTTGGTGAGTCGTTAGATCGGCATCTTTTAGTCCCAGTGCATCGAACACGTTGCGGAACATGATGTTCGAGTCCGCACCCGTATCAACAAGGATGCGCTTGACGAGACCGGTCCCTACTCGGGCCGTTATGACCATGGGTGGATTGTCCGGGACGTCGTCAAACCATTGGTCTTCTGGGCCGAAAGAAATGCATGGAGGCTTCCTAGAGTTTCGCGTCAAGGAGGAGGAGATCGACAATATCTTCGCGTCCTTCCTGTGTGCAGATCTGGATCTAGGTGCGGCGTTTTTGGCCGTTACTACGTTAATCACGGTGAG
The DNA here is from genome assembly GCF_003086295.3 of Arachis hypogaea. NCBI lineage: Eukaryota > Viridiplantae > Streptophyta > Magnoliopsida > Fabales > Fabaceae > Arachis > Arachis hypogaea. The sequence goes on from NC_092040.1 coordinate 96,813,507, forward strand.
GCCGTGTTCTCCGTCCTCTGGTTCTTGTCGCCGCTTTGCCGATCGGGTCTTGCCTTCTTCGTCTTGGTCGCGATGTCGCCTCCTCGGTTCCCTGATCAAGTGGGAGAAGGCCGCTAGCTTTCCTTCCCTTATCGCCTGTTCCAATGCATCCTTTAGATCAAAACAATCCTGCGTTAGGTGACCATAACCCTTGTGGTAGTCACAGTAAAGGTTCTTGCTCCCTCCGGTGCGGTCTTTGAGTGGTCGGGGCTTCGGCAGGATTCCTTTTTCGGCTATTTGTTGGTAGACTTCCACGATGGGGAGAGTGAGCGGAGTGTAGTTGGTGAATTTTCCAATTTGGTGGAATGTCCTTGGTGCCTTACTCAGCGCCTCTTCCCTGGATTGTCCTTTCGGCCTTTCCCCATTGCCCTGTTGCCGGACTTGATTGTAGCTGGGCTGCCGTTTGTTGGCGGCCACAACTCGGCTGACTTCCTCATCGTTTATGTACTCCTTGGCTACTGTTTGGATTTCATGCATTGTCCAAACCGGTTTCGTGGTAAGGTGTTTTCGGAAGTTCTCGTTGAGGAGGCCGTTTGTCAGGCAAAGACTGGCCACCGAATCGGTTAGGCCATCGATTTCTAGGCATTCGTCGTTGAACCGGTCTAGGTACCTCCTGGTCGGTTCTCCTTGTCTCTGGGTTACCCCTAGAAGGTTGATGGGGTGCTTCGCCTTCGCTATCCTTGTTGTGAATTGGGCTAGGAATGCGCGGCTTATGTCCGAGAAACTGTAGATGGATCCTTGTGGGAGGCCGTTAAACCATCTGATCGCTGGCCCTGCTAAGGTTACCGGGAAGGCACGGCATCTTACCTCGTCCCCCACTCCCTCCAGATTCATCCTAGCCTCAAAGGCTGTGAGGTGTTCTAGAGGGTCTTGAGTTCCGTCGTACCTCATGTCCGTTGGTTTATCAAAGTGTTTCGGCAACCGGACCTCGAGGATAGATCGGTGGAACGGGGTGACGCCCATTATCACAGGTTGTCGCGTTCTCTCGGATATCCCTTCCCCGTCTTCGCGACCTCTTGCCGCTCAACGGGTTTGCCTTCCACGGGAGTAGATGACCATGTCATTTCGTCTCCTCGGTATGGGAGACTCTTCCCGCGTGCTCTCCGCTTCCGTTCGGGATGCGGATGTACGTCGCGGGCGGCTTCTGTGAGAGTCTCCCTCCTCGCTTTCGGGGGACGGGGTGTAGCTGGGATCGGTGGTTCGTCCGTCCCGTTCCCGGTCGGCCAGCTGTCGCTCTAAGTTCTGGACCCTGTGGCGTAGCTCCTGCATTATTATGGCGCTATCGCCGCCTGTTCCCCCGAAGGGCCGCGCTCTCGTGTGCTGTTCTGCGTGTTGTCGGGGGGACCTCCGCTGCCCCCTTAGCGAGGCGACGGAAGCCGCCCCCTCCGCTCCGGCTGCTCGGGCTTGGTCTCCGGGACCCAGCGCGATTTCCATTTAGGTCGAGGAGTCCCCACAGACGGCGCCAATGTTCGGTTGTCGGTTTCCGGACAGATCGGGGTGAGCAGGTGAAGGAGTGGGGACGCCCTTGCCTTGATCGTGCTGGGGTTGGGTTTGCCGAGTAGCCGAGCACTTGTTGCGGAGAGAGAATGAGGGGGGTGCCACCTGCAAAGACGCTCCGACGCTTAAGTCAGCATGTGCAGGCGGACAGAGTGATTAGGTGAAAGGATATGACGTACCTCGGGGAAGGACAGGTCCTTCCCTATTTATACTGTGTCAGAAATGGGCCCTGAGGGGACGAGCCCACTTTCCGCGAAGGTTCCTCCCAGCTGTGTTAGGGGAATGATGAGGACGCGTGTCCAGGTGCCGTGGCAGGCGCTAAGGGCTCGATCGCCCGGGTCGGGTTCCCAATGGGTCGGGTCGACCCATGCGTGGCTCGGGCCAGACCGTAACACCAACCATCTAAAATTTCTAGAAAATCAAGCTCTTCCATGAAAAGCCTATAAATCATACAAAAAATACTATTTGAAAAATAAAATTTAATTTTTATTCAATCTTTAAATTTAATATTTATTATTTTAATTAATGATACTTTTTATTTTTAAGAAATCACTTTTATTTTTAATACTTATCACTATAAAATTTGTAATCACTTACGAAATATTAATTTTTTGCAAATCAAACCATTAAACTTGTAACAACTTTTTGTATACTAATTTTTAAAAATCAGTGAAGTTTTTAAAATAAATTAAACTCACTTCAATTTTTTGTTTAAAATATTCAAAATTCATGTAAAAAATACATATAAAATTAAATAAACAACATAAACACATTTAAAATTATGTATTAACACATCTAAGTTATTGTCATTGTAGTTTTAAATTACATATTGAGCACAGAAAAAATTAAACTGAAATACACATCCAAAATTATAAGAATGTACTCTAAATATTTTATCAACACGTTCAAAATTCATGTAAAAAAACTTATATATGTACATAAGAACATAATAAACAACATAAACACATCTAAAATTGTAAGAATGCACTCTAAATATTTTATCAACACATTCAAAACTCATGTAAAAAACTTATATATACAGAATAATAAGAAAAGTAATGGTGTCAGAAAATGCACAAAGAAAAACTCTATGAACAGAGACCCATCCAAACCTTAGGAACGTTTTTGGCGCACGCAGACGAACGGCGATGCTAATGCGGACGAACGGCAACGAGGAGGAGAAAGGCGGCGACGATGATGAGCGTCGAGGAAGAGGAAGCCGGCGTTGTGGATGAGCACCGAAGAGGAGGAAGACGGCGTCGAAGATGAGCGCTGAGGAGAACGGTGGCGCAGACGAACGGTGGCGGAGGATGACAAACCACGGATGGCGTGCGCCTCTGAGTTTACGATGTGCGGTGAATGTGACTGCTCTACTTCTTTTAGGGTTTGGTATGGTATTAGTTAATAATTAAATGGTTTAAGATTTATTTTAGAATTTTAAAATCGAAATTTTGAATTTTAACAAATTTGATTTTTGGATATACATTTAAATTGTAATATATTAATAATTAAATATATTAAATTAAAAAAAATTTAAAATTTAAAATTTATTTAATTTATATTTTAAATGTGTATTTAATTTTTAAAAAAATATTAAATTTATTTATAATTTTTTGATGTGTTTATTTTATTTTTTAAAATTATTATAAAAAAATTGAATATTGTACAACTTTTAAAAGATATACAGTTGAATTGAAATCATACCAAGTTACTAACCCAAAGTATCTTGCTCAATTAAATATAATACTAGACTACATGCCTCCGAAATGGATTTTCTCCATTTTTTTGAACACTTGAGAAAATAAAGTGTGATCTCTCATCTTTAATTTTATAAGTAAGATCAAAATTAAATAAGAGAAAAAGAACAATAAATAATAAAATTAAATATCGAACATCATCCAATTTTTTTTCAGTAAAAAAAATCCACTCTCCTCCTAACTCTCTATTTTACTACAATTTTTGAGCCAGATGGAATTAATATATATCTACAAAGAACTCTCATAAATTTAAATCTAAAATGTATAATCTTAGGATAAGATAGCATATATCTCGAAGTGAGTGTTTTATTTGATATTTATAGTACATTTTTTTGTAAATTTAAAGAAGAATTTACGTTACATCCTAATCGAATTTAGTAAGATATGATCTGATTTAGTTATTTTAGAGATTAATAATGTCCCAATAAATACATTTTGGGCCGATGAGACATTTGAAGCCCAATTTGAAATATTGAATTATAACTAGATCTAAAGTTTTAAAATATTTTGTAGCTAAGGCTTAATTCAAATAGTTATCCATGTACATCAATTTTAATATGTTGCATTTGGATTTAAATCTTGGTAAATACACCAAATATTAAAAAGGAATCTTTTAGTGTTATGTGAATAAGTATTTGGCGTAAGTGTGTTGTGATATTTAGGATTAGAAGTTGTCCAATTTATCTGACCAAACAAATTTTTTTTTAATATTTTATTGATTTTTATTTAATTAATTAAAACCGTAGATTTTGTTCGGTTCGATTGATTGTCTTTTTTTTTATTGTTAAAAGCTACTTGAATCTAGGTGCTAGGCCTTATTTTTTAGTTAATGAAATTGATCCCCAAAAAAAAAAGTAAGTAGTATTACACTAATAACAAAAGACATCTTCTAAACAAGTTTCAGGCTAGTCCAAGTTACCCAACACTTATTAATTATATAAGCCTGGTCTATTAAGAGTGTGACTTTTCCTAATTTAACATGTTTTCACACCTAACTTCATCATCAAGCTAAGGGTGAAAGCTAGATTTTGTTAGTATAGAATAAATAATAGGAGAAAAAAAAAATTAATGATAAAATTAAAAAAGTTAACTGGGAGAGAAAAGATTAATTATACTAAAATTATTAACAAGAAATATTGAAATAAACAAAACAATTATCATATAATTTGTATAAGTATACAATTATTTATCTTTTGTATTATTTTTCTCCAATTATTACTTAATTATTTCAATTCATTGTTTGTATTGGATGATCCATATGTTATCAACATATTATATATGAAACATACAAAGCAAGCTTCCATGCACAATATTTAAAATTAAATTACTTGAGACTCACGGATATATGCTAGAAAACAAAGCTAAAATCCCATATGTAACACACCATGAGAAGCGAAGTTTGAATTATAATCGGAAAAGTGGTCAAGTATATTTGATGTACGATTTTTTTTTTCAATAAAATTACCTCCAATATATAATATAGGAAAAAAGACTAATGTAAGGAACTAAAAAGAATAAGCGTATAAATTAAAGGTGCACTTATTATATTCATAAACTAGAGAAAACATAAATAATAACGAGAAAAATAATGTTTAGGAGATAATAAAAAAAAACAAGTTCAAACAGTAAAAAAATATTTTATTTAATACTTATTAATTAATATTAAAATAATTATATAATGTTAGATATAATAAATATATAATTACAGATATTATTTATATAAAATTATAAATATTATATATTATATAAAATAATTTTAGATATTCTCTTTCTAGTAAGTTACCAAAAATAGAAAAGACATTTAGATAGGTGACTAATTTATTAAACTAAACTGAACTTCATTCTCTATATTATTATATTCTTCTTTGAGGGGAAAACTGATTCAGAAAGGCACTTTAATAAAATTTTCATTATAATTAAGTTGTTTTAATTTGATTGGATCAAAATGAAGTTAACGTATGAAAACTTGAAAAGTTAAGCCTAATCTTAAACGATCTTAATAACACGTGAACAATGAGTTTCTTACGGGCTGCTATATCCATTATTATTGTTAGTCCAATTAGTGGGATTCATGTGTAGAAGGAAGCAATCCATCACAAAAATTTACAGTGCTTCAATCTTATTATTATATATTAACTACCTTTCAATCATCAAACACATTTTATGGAAAAGTATAATGTTTCATAAATGGGAAAGTAGTTTCGTTGAGGTTGCTTCTTTTGCACACATTCCATAGAAAATAAATTAAAGTGTACTGAAAACGTGTTACTTATTATTTTATTATATTTTTGGAATTTAATTTTCAGGTAGTAATTAACATTCTAAAAAGTTGGTTACAGATATTCCATCGTGAATTGTCATATTAATAAAGTAACTAATTTTAAATTTATTATTTAAAAATTTATATAAATACGTGAATTTGATTATATAATTGTATAAAATTTTTTATTAATATTTAAAATCAAATTAAAAAAAATTAAAGCGACCATTGAGTTATCTCTATACGATCTTAAGATTAAAAATTTAGAATTGTAAAATCAATTACTAATATAATTATTAGATTAAATTATTTATATTATATTTTTTGTGTGCAATATTTTTACGAATCTAAATATATTTTAACGCAAGATATTTATGCACTGAATTGACCCTCATCAAAATTAAACTTTTAGTTGGAATGGGCTAGTTAATTAATAAAGTGTGTTGAATTATCTTAACAGTAAAATCTTGGTATCTATCGTCTTATATTGGAAAGGGAAAAAAAAAGTTGTTGTCTACTTCTAATCATTAAAGGGTACATGCATGTAACCAAGTTGGTTTGGTCTAGTGGTTAGCTTACTAGTTCGCTTAAATAAATGTTGGGGTTCAAATCTCGCCTTGTGCATGCAGCAACTCATTGGCCAACGGCAAATCCTTAAATGAAGCTCAGTACTGCGACAGATTAGTCTTGGGAGATACCGTGGAAAACAAAAAAAAAGGGTACATGCATGTGAATACTCATATAAAGTCCAAAATCTAAAATCTGATGAGTCATACAATCTAAACTCTTTTTGAACAACTGAAAATAATATAAGTTGATGAGTGAAAGGCTTGCTTCCATCATCAATATCAAGGCATGCCAGAAAATTTATTAAATTTAGTTACAAAAGTAGCAAAAGTGCTTAAAGATGATGATCAACTAATAATGTAGGAATTTAGCTATAAATTGAATTCAAGTTAAATTAAGATCAATATTTAATGAGATATAAGAAACTGAATACCAATTACAGGTGATGATTAAGGAAAAGAAAAAAAAAGGTGAAACCATTAACCACTTTAAAATTTAATTTCAATTATTAAAGTGTAGTTATTAATCAAAGGGAAAATGACTATTTAAATTTACACATTATTTTCTCAATAAAATCTAAGTTCAAGAAAGCTTAACCTACTATTAATGATAATGTGGACTTTCAAAGACTTCAAAAAATGATAAATCCTTGAGTCAAGACTTCAGAGAATGCCCTTGCTGTTAGGTGTAATCGGTTTCTGTTTTCAATTTTATTTTCAAAATTTTCTGATTTTAAGAATTAAAAAAAATAAAAATAAAAATAAATAAATTTTTGTTATTATAATAAATCTTTTTAATTTTTCTTTATGCTTGTAAAATATAATCTTTTATCATACAATAGTTTTGTTGCATATTTATTCTTAGTTTCACTTAAAAAATATATAATAAGATCACACTATATATACTATATCAATTTAAAAAAACCTTAAAAAGATTCTTTTGTTTTTTTTTTTTTACAAAATCTTAAAAACAAAAATCAAGGAATATAAAAATAGATCCAAAAACCAAATAATCACACAACCTAATAATGTGGACTTAACAAAAACAAGTTTTTGTTTTCATATAGCTTTGAGAAACTATGCTAATAAAGAAGAAAGTTTGCATTTTCATTCAAAGAGTCAATCTATGTTTCAATACACAAGCTAAGGGGTGTATATGAAACTTTGAAACCAAAAACAAATTGGCCTCTTCATCATTATATTATATTGTACCTTTTGCAATTCTAATGTTATGTGATTGAATAAAATAGCACATTACAATTACTAGAACCGCAAGTGGCAGTTGATCAAAGAGATAATCTTAGCTCCAAATCTGGTTCTTGATTGTCACTTGATTCAGAGTTCTGACTGCTTGAACCATCTCTATGCTTTTTTGAGTCCTAATTCATTAAAAAAAAAAATAAAAAGAAAGAACGGAAGGTTACTTTGGATTTACAAATTACATTATAGATTAACTTGTTTTATACAATTAGTATAAAAAATTAACATCATATCAAAATTAAACTAGTAGAGTATTTGAGTGTCAAATGTATATCTTTTATATATGAGATTCATGTTGAAAAGATTCCTTACATATAGGCTAAGAAAAGGTATAGTAGTAGTGTTGTGCTGAGGCTCCATGATGGCATTTGCATGATGTTCCCATCTGAATTGGACATACATAATAAGATCTTCATCGATCTCATCAGAATTAAAAATAAAAAATAAAAATCCAACTTGTATACTTAGAGACATGTTGGTATTTGATTTATATATGAATGAGAGAAATAATAATAAAGCTAATAAGGATATGAATATGATCCAATTGTACTGGAATCCTTTTTAAGTATGTACCTTGCTGTATTAGTTGTCTGAGAATCTCCATATCTTATGTTTGTCCTTTCATATTCTTGTAGGCCCATCTGCACTACCAAACAATGTTTTCCAAAGTTTAGGACTCATCAATATTATTCATGCCATTTATATTTTTCTCTAATAATAATACTATGTACTTTCATATATGATGAACATTATATTAATGTACATGATATATGTAATCAATTTATATGATTTTTCATCCTACATCACCTAGGGTTAGCTCTATACATACCCTTTAATTTGTACTTTCAAATTCGATAATTAACCAAACATATATAGATTAGATAGCTAGCTAGTAGCTAAGTAATTACCAAGGTTCAAAAAATGCTAGGGTTATATATGCTATAATTAATTTTTTTTTTAATTGGATATATATTATTCTCATGTAATCATCATATGATGATTATCGATAAAATCATAAGGGATAGAAAAAACAAAATAAGACTATATATCCTTGATTGATTATTGCTTTTGGGCTTTATTAATTACTATGTTGTGAGTTGTGACAAATCAGAAATGACAATAGTGTAAATAAATAACACATACATGTGGAGCTAGCTATAGCTAGCATGTTCACTCATCACAAAAAAAAAGAGAGAGTAATAATGAGAAATAAAAACAAGTTAAATATATAGTACAAGCTAATTAAGCAATAGTGTAATTTAAATAAAAAGCAAATCTAATTATTGGAATCAATCAATCAAATTAAATTAGATAAAAGTCAAAATTAGACATACCACAACGTTGGGTTGGAATCCATAGGAGGGTGATGAGTATGATGTAGATGAAGATGAGTAAGAAAATGATGATGATGATGGCACTGATGAGTAGTATGGTGTTTGCACTCTTGGATCTTCCTGCATGTTCATCATAAAATTATTGCCACAAAATAATATAATCCAATTAAATCAAATTAAAAAAAAAAAAGAATAGTAAGAAGAAGAAGTGTTACATTGGTGAAATTAGAGGGGTAATTAGATGGATGATGATGATGATGAAGAGGAGGGTGATTAGGATTATTGTAAGTAGAAGCAATTTCACCATGTAATCTAATCTTTTCCAATTGAGCAACACCAAGTCCTCTTTGTGGTTGCTTTGGTTGCTTCTCTTGGTTGTTCTTCTTCCCTTTTCTTGAAGATCCTCCTCTACTACTTTCGTTGTTCATGTTTGGTTCTCCAAAATAACTGCTTCCCATGCTTCAATTCTTGCTGATTCTTCTTCCTCTTTCCTTAAGAGAGAGAGAGAAAAAAAAGAAAGAAAGAAGCTTTGCAAATCCCGGAAGAAGTGGTTCTTGTGCTTTGGAGAAAAATTAAAGGTGGGAAAATAATAATAATAATAATAATAATAATGAGGGATCTCTCTTTCTTCTAAGATGGTGATTCTTGATTTCTTCTTCTTTCTATTCCTATGATGAGAACCCCAGCATCGCTGGATCAAGATTGTGTTTAGATTTCAAACTTATGTTATATATACACCTAGATTCTCTCATCTTTATTCTCTCTCCACCCTCTCTACCCTCTATTATTCTTCTTTTTTTTAATATTAGATCACCTCTATTCTAAGTTATTTAAAAAAATTATTATCAATTACCAATATAATTAGATTATGTGTTTATCAACGTGGTGTGGTTCAGGGTACTTTTTTTAGTTTTATAATAAAATAAAGTTGTGTATTTTAAATTTAAACGCAAAATATTTGTTATGTTAAGAGAGATTCTATTTATCCGTATACAACATTAGATATATAAATATATATGTTAGTAATATTTACGGTTTTCTAAATTTTATTAAGTCTCTTCTAGAATAATTACTATACTAATGTGTTTTTCACCTTATTTTTATATTTAAAACTTAAATCCTGATTCCTTACATAAAATTGATATTATATATTATGAGTTGTCCAGTGGAAGAGATTCAAGAACTATACATAACATTTCAAGTTTAAATTTTGTTATTTTCAATGTAGTAAAAATAATACAAAAATATTTTAAAGGAAAAAAATTATTGATTTGAATTAATTTTCCTTCAAATTGTTACTATATATATATACACACACTAATTTAAAATTATTGGAGACATACGTTTTCCTTTTTAATTTTATTTTTTTGTCAGATAAAGTTAAAATGTGTGTTTTTGTAGTAATTTTATGTATATACTTGGACATATTTTTTAATTTTACAAATTAAAAGTTAATTTATTATAAATTTAAATTTTATTTAATAATTTATTATTAATCAATAAATTATTATATACATAGATATGAACTCCCAAACTATGAATCTATGACCGAATACTTGATATATTAACCAAGATTTAAGTTGTCCTAGTAAGTGATAATTTTTATTACTAGGACCTTTGTCTTCTCACAGAAGTGCAATTCACCTAATACTGCACTCAATAATCATTGGCTGCTTCTATTACTTTAATGCCATAATTTAATTAATTATAATAATGGTTACATTGTTTATTACTTTTGTGCCCATTTGATAACGTGGACTTTGGAGACTATCTCTGAAAGCGATTGTCTCTGATTTAAAATGATAAATAATGTTGTATCTGTGTGCATTTAGTAGCCACGCGCCACAAGCTAAGGTAGGTTGCAATATTAACATTGTTTAATTCTACGTTATTTATTGAATATTATTTGTATTCTTTAATTATTCATATAGATGTTTGTTCAAACTTTCTTTCTATTAAAAAAATTGATTGGTGTATGCTACGCTATTATTTTATGCCCAGGATGCATGATTATCACTCTCAGCAATCAGCATATATAGGCCATGATTAATTAATTCTATTTCATTCTTCACTATTTCATGTTCTTTTATAAGCTACTTTTCTATAAAGATTATATTCATTACACTGATGATCAAATAAAGCGATTTAGGTTGATAAAGAAATCAGTTTAGCTTCTTCATTTAAGTAAATATTAAAATATTTAAATTTTATATCATTTATTAATTAATAATAAATATTTAAATAGAATTTAAATTTATAATAAATTTATTTTTAAAATTTTAAATTAAAAGATACAATAAAAAATAAATTAAAAAAGAATTTTTTTAAAATATTATATATATAAAAAAATTAATTAAATAAACCATCATACATATTTGTGTATAAATATTAATATTATTTAATTTATTTTTAAAATATATTTTATATTTTAAAATATATTTTATATTTTAAAATATATTTTATATAAATAATTAACTTTTTATGTACACGTAATATGATTAATATTTTTAATATCAACAACTTATAAATACATCATATCCAAATTAAATAAAAAAGGTATATTTTATAATTTGAACTATAACTAAAGTTATATGTTTTACGTTCTTTTTTTTTTAATTTAAGAGTGAGACTCAAACACAAGATTTATAAATGAGAATAAAGAGACTGTACTATATATTTAACGTGTAAAAATTGTAAAATATCTAAACACATCTCACATTAAAATGTAAAAAACAACAAATATATAAATATATAAGCATGTTACTATTAATAGTATAGTTTAAAAAAAAAGTATTTTCACACATCGTTTCGAAAATAGATACAATAACTTTTTCAACACTATAAGAGAAATACCTGTAAGAGAAAACCAAAATCTCTCAAAACGAAAAATTATCACACCCATAGAAAGGGACGATATAATAAAGATATTCACAAAAGAAATTACTAACATTTCTACCAAAAATAAAGAAACAAATTAAGCAAAAGGGAAAATACCTAATCAATTAAAAAATGAAATAAAACATTTTTATTAGTAAAGAAAAGTAAGAGAAAGAGAGATTTAAAAAAATAGCAACGGTACATGATTATTAAATATAATTTTTTTAGTAATAATTTATACACATATTAATAATTTATATATGTTTTACGCATAAAAAAATATATAATTTGTATTTATATTTAATAGAATTACATACACATGAATTAATATAGTTTGTACTTATATTTTGTAAAATTTGTACACATAAATTAATAAAATTTATTTGTTAAGAACAATTTAATATTATACTAATCAAATAATGACAAAAAATACTAAAAATTGCTGAATTTCAAGATTTAAAAAAAAAATTAGAGAGAGTAGTTACCTCTTTTACAAAGTAGATATAATATAACAGTGTTTTTTTACCAAAAAAAAAGAGATATAAAAATAATTAAAAAGATAGTAAAGGCTTAATTAAGTAGGTTCCACTTTGCATGTGGTTTCCAAGTTCTCGGTCAATTTGTCTCAGCTGATAGTGTACCTGAATTGAAAAGCCCCAGCTGTAAAATTAAGCACATTATTAAGGTTCTTTTTATTATATATTTATAGTAATATTATTAATCTGATACCAAATCACGTATAGCATCCATCTCAGATCCCAAAATCTTTTTCAATTTTTCAGTTCTACAAATAATTAATAATTAATCTCTGATTGACTTGTTTCTATAAAATCTAGAAGTCATCAAGATAACAATATATTGCTTAATTACTAGTTAATGAAGCGGGGATTGACCAAGATAGTGGTAGATTGTGATAATTTAATCAAGCAAATATATATATATATAGAATAATTAAAATAAAAAAGATAAGATTATATTAATTGATTGTTAGGGATAGCAAATAATGATGTAATTGAGCTGTTTCACGCATGGTTTTGTGGGTCATATTTTATGAGTTGTGTGTGTGGTGGAAAGTGAGAATATCCTCCAAAATTTAATTTGCTAACGAGACATGTGAACCCCCCATGCAAATTACAAGAAACCCACTAACCCCACCAAAAGTAACTCATTTGTTGCCTAAACAGATGACAAATTATAAACATAAATGTCAAAAAATATAATATTTTGTTGCTTTATATTATTTGGAGATCTGTTTCTTTTTTTTTTAAGAATAAAATATTATTTTAATCTTAACATTTAGACTAAGTTTTAATTTAGTTATTAACATTTTAAATGTCTAATTTTAATTATTTTAAAAAAAATTAAACAGATTTAATATTATCTCATCGTTAAATTTAACATTAACAATTAACATATTAAAAAAATTAATAATTTAATTTTAGTATGTAAATAAAATCAACCATTAATAATTACTAATCTAAAAATTTTTTCTTTAATTTTTAAGGATGGATACTTAATTGCTAGAATTTGTGGTTTTTTTTTATAAGAAGGAGAATTAAGAAAAAAATGTTACAAAAAAAATTTTGGTTACGTTTTTTAAATATATTAAAATAAAAAGATATAACTTAACTAATAACATTGTTAGCCACCTTTAATTTATATCACTCACTTTATTAACTATTTGTAACAAATAAATTTAATAGTAAAATAACATTGAACCTGTTTAAAATTTTTTAAGATAAAAATATAATATTTAAAATATTAAAAACTATATTAAAATTTAGCACAAACATTAAATATCAAAACAATATTTTATCTTTATATATCTTTATCTTATAGTAAAATTTAAATAGGTTCGGTACTAATCAATTCATGCATCTTTGTATCTCTATTTAGAAAAATAGGACAAATAAAGATTGAATTTCAAAATTTTAGTTATAAAATAGAAGTTTTTACATCATCATTTCATGATTCTAAAAATCTAAAGTATGAGATGGAGACATATATATATAATAAAAATATATATATATATATTTACTCATAAAATAAAATACTTATAGATATTATACACCAAAGATATTTCTACAGTGACAAAAAGCATCCAAAATCACGTCATTACAAATTAAAATGTTTTAAAATTTCAATAAATTACTATTTGTACTTATTGACAAATGTACAACAAAACGATAATTGTAACTACGAAAGATAATTTTCGTGTGCCAAGAGTATCTAGATGTTGGTTACGTAATTAGTCTATTAGAATACTTTTGGCGCATAAAAACCATCTTTAGTAACTACAATTATCATTTTATTCTTATATATAAGTATATTTGTCATCGTTTATATCTTTCATATGGATATAAATGATAATTTATTCTTTAAAATTTTATATTATCACCTATATTAGCTAGATCTGTATATATAGTTGGTTTTTATTTTATGTTTAACAAATCTTTATTTACCTTTTCTATTGTTCTTCTTGTTCTTCTAATATTCTTGGACACTACATATATAGAGTTGTGTGGCTGATGGAATTGCTGACCTAAAAGGCACTACTTATTTATATTAGTTTTGGTTTTCCATTGCTTCCTCCACTTTGAAACTAATAATCAGCTGGTGATGACTTCAAAATGCAAAAACTTGATTAGTTTAAAGTTTAAACTGCACCAATCAATTTAGGGAACAAAAGTAATTGATACATTAAACTATTAAAATATGGAACAAAGTTGAATATCAATAATGCTCGAAAGACAGTAAAAAATCATTATCTTATTTAATATTAAATAATTATTTATAAAATAATTATTATATAATTTTAAATATAATAAATATATCATTATAAATATTTTTGTGATGAGCAAAGAAGCATAAAATTATAAATATTATATTATATAAAATAATTTTGAATATTATTTTTTCTATCATCACCTACTAATATTTTGTTTGTGTGTGAAACAACTTGGCTATAAATTCCAAGCTTTCAATAGTCAATACCAAAATGAACAGCCAGTAAAAGTCAATAAATAGAAGGCACCATTTTGAATTAATGTATGATATTTTTTATAAATTTAACTTCAATATATTTATATAAAAAATTATTTAATTATCATTAAAAATAATTGACTCTCATAGAACAACATATGATTGAATGATATTATAAAATATTTTAATATTAATTATACATCAAAATTAAATAATTAAACATATTAAAAGAAAGGAGAGAAAAAAGTATTAATTCAGCAAAATTGTTGGAATTTAATTTTTATATCTAGCATTCCTCTCTCTATTTGTCTTTTTAAATTTCTTTCCACTGCCACTGTATATATATATATATATATATATATATATATATATATATATATATATATATATATATATATATATATATTCAGTCTACTCCGCTATGACATTCTTTATTGGGTAAGCTTATTTAATCATATTGTTAGACATGGTTCATTATTTGTCACTGGAATTCAAACCACTTATTAAACCAGTAAAAAAAAAAAAAAAAAAAACTTATTAAACCAGTTATATGTTGTTACTCTGATTTTCTTCCTCAATTTTTTGTTTGGTTAAACCATCGGATTTCTCATATAATGTTAAAACACCTTAAACGATATAAAAGTATATGATAAAGAGGAGGTGTATAAGTTAGGGTTATCAAACGGGCTAGTTCGCTCCATTTAGACCTGATTCGTTAAGTATATGGGTTAAATGGACTGACCCGTTTAATTTTGTTTTATTTATGGGTCAGAATTTTTTAGTTTGGATCGTTTATGATCAGTCTGATGGGTTAAACGGACCAGCTCGTTTATCATTTAATTTTATTTTTTAAAAAATATTTTGACAAAAAATATCACTTTTAAGTAAAAACTTTTAAAATAATATTTTTTTAGTTGATAGGTCGGATCAAGAGAAATATTAGCTAAAATTACTACTTTTTTTTGAAAAAATGTAAAAAAAAAATAAACAGGTCACCCGTTTAGTCCACGAGCTAACCCGTTTAATCCGTCATTTTTTTTTCGAAATTATCGGGCTCAGCCCGTTTAGCCCGAAACTTCAACGGACTTAATTTTAGAGACAAAATCTACCTATTTAAATGGGTAAATGGACTAACTTGATAGATTTAGACCATTTTAACAGACTACGTATAACTTTACCCTATTTTATATATATATATATATATATCAATTAATTAAGTAACAAATTAAATGTAGTACGTATACCTTATTTTTTAATAATAAAAAATTATAATAAAATAAATTTGTCATAGAATATGCCAATATATTATATGTTTAAACTTAATTGGAAGTAGACAAAATTATATAAACACTAGATAAAATTTTTATCTGTTTTATGTTAGAATTTATTTCATTTTTATATTATTTTTATCTACATATTTACTATTATGCTTTGTAGATAATTGTTACATTATAAAATTTTATATATTTATCTAGTTAATTATATGAGAATTTAGTTACAAATAGTAATATTTAGCGGTGATTAAAAATATAATAAAACATAAATATTTAAACTTAAATAAATTAAAAGAAATTAGGTCAAATGATCATACTTCGGTCTTAAAATGCAAAGTACTATACCGCAAAAATTACTATTTATCAATATATTAATAATAAAGAATTTGAATAGTGAACAATTTAAAGAAATTTTATATATTTTAATTGTGTAATAGAAAGTGGGAATTTTGAAACAAGTATATAAAAATAAAAATTTATTTATGAGGGAATGGTAATAGAAAATAAAGAGACGATCTCGAAATAATAAAAAATGATGTTAGATGTTTTGTGTTAGTTTAAATTAAAGCTAAGTATGGTTTGGTTTGGAATGAAGAGGTTTATAAATATAAATAAATAATTATATAGTCCCCTTGCCACAGTCCAAGATTTCTCCCTTAATGTCAATATTATTTGTAAATTGGGTCACTAATTTAAGCTTCATTTTCAGCATCCGAAAAGAAATAAATTTGTCTTTCTGCTGGTGTTCATGTTTTGATAACATTAAATAATAATATTCTTCTAAGTACTACGTGTGAAAACAAATGTAATGATTCTGGGTGTTGAATGTATAGTTCTCAATTGAGATAATAGCATAGAATAAACATTGATGTTGATTAGTTTTGGAAAACGATGGTCATGCTTCCCCATCTCAATTATTGCTTACAATTCAAGGCATTGAATAATGTGTAAAAAACATAGAAAATTAAGGTCTTAAGAGTTAAGAGTTATTAGTAACCAAAATCATCAATAATTAAAGCAAAATGATCAAAACGGACCGCTTACATATTAAAGTAAGAACTAAGAACTGAATAACTAACTAATAACATGTATTTTTTATTTTGAATATGTGTGTATTTTAATCCGTTTTGTGTGTAAGACCATGATGCAGGGACTCCCACAAATCGTTATCCTCGTCCTCACTCTACGAAAACCTCAAATATGTGAAATGTCTAAACTACCCTTAATCAATGTAAATTTTTTCTTCACCAAGAATCTAGCCACCATTGTCGTGCTTTCCTGCCAACCGCTCTGCCTGCGTTATTGTTGCCATTGTGTCACATCATCGGTCTTCTTTTGATACCTAGTTTAAATATTTGTGATACAAAAAGTTTAAGTATTATTTAAAAATTATTAGTTTATATTTTTAAAATATTTAATTTAATTTAATTTATTTTGATTTTGTTTATTTAATTACTAAATTAAGTTTTATATTTGTCGGTTTAGAATTTTCTTTAATTTAACTTAATAAGAAGTTTTAAATAGGATTAAGCATGATTTTGGTTCTAAGATATAAGTCAAAAGTTTTTTTGTCTCCAATTATATAAAATCGTTTAAAACAAAATTTTAAAATTATACTTTTTACTTAAATTTTAAAATTTTGGACCAAATTACTCATAATAAAAAAATTATAAAATAAAAATAAAAAAAGTGTTTCTGCTCTTATAAAGGAGAAAGAAAAGAAGAAAAAAAGAGAAAAAAAGAAGTTACCCACAATCTATCTCTACCTCAACTTCTGCTGCCACTTCGTACGATTTTAGTTGCCAAAGTCAAGACAATTTTAAAACTAAGTTAAATATTAAAGACGATTTTGTATGCAAAAAAGGGTTAAAAACAAAATTTTTTTTTGACATATATCTTAAAAACTAAAATCATACTTAACCTTTATAAGCACTTCATATATTATTATAGTCGTCATACGGATCGGAGAGATTAGAGGAGTGCCAAAACACTTTTTAGTTTCGTGATGAAGCCCTGGTGTGAATAAGTAAGGTTGAATGAATCCCTCTTTTATTACATCGAAAAATTGAATAGAAAATTAATAAGTCTTTTCGATTTAATTTTCAAACTATAATTTAAACAAATTAAATTAAAAAATTATTTTCTTATTATATCAAAAAATTAGATAAAAAATAAATAATTATTTTTATATTTAATTTCAATCTATTCTTTTATTTTTTACAATTTCAATTCATCTTTCTCTATTCCAATTCTTATCTTTATGTTTATTATTAGTTATCATTTCGTATTACCGTTTTTTCATATAGTTACGAAATCGTCATTCTTCACTGTACTGGAACGCGATTGGAACAGGGAACTAAGCAAGAAGACATCTCCTTCATCCGTCTTATCCTGTTGATATCCTTAGTCGTTTATAAATGTAATTATTTGTCAATCTTTTAGATGAACTTTTATTATTACTTAAAGAATTTTTTTTAAATAATTTTTTTTAATATTTGAAAAAATAAGAGTTGTTTGTTCTTTGAATATAATATTAAAAGATCTTATTTTACCTTTGAATATTTTTATATGATTGTCAAAAAGATATTTGTTAGATGATGAAAATGGTTACTTTTAAAAAAAATTGCTCCTTTTTAAATATTTTTTTTAGTAATTCTATTTTTTATTAAAAATCATTTTTCAAACATATTTAAAATTTGCTTATTAAAAGAATATTTTCATATTTCAATAGAATAATGACGCTCAAATAAATACTTGATAACTTTTATTCTGTGGAAAAAAAATTATGATTAATGATAAAGACTGAATATTCTTTTCTTTCAATTTAAGTAAAAATCTTTAGCATATATAATATAAATGAGAAACTGTATGTCATTCATTGTTTTAATTTTTTTTTATACTATTATCCATGACCATATCCTATATATATATATATATATATATATATTAGTCTATTAGTATGAATCTTATCAATTTAGTTCAAAAAAATGTGTGGGGTTGTCTTTTCGATTCTCTCTTTTTTTTTTCTTCTTAATTTGTCTCTATGACTTTATAAATGCAATGTTGGTATATTATATTTTTTAAAAGAATTTAATTTTAATATACTGATAATATAAAACACTTTATACAGTTATGTAATCATATTCATTTTTTTAGATGATCATTCACATAGCTAATATAAAAAATAGCTATTTTTATTAACATAATATTATATAATTAAATACACATTTAAAATTATTTTATACTGATAATATATTAAAATTAAATTCTTTTTAAAACTCTACCTAGTTTGAATCGAGTTTGTGTCGGTCAATCATCATTGAAAAAAAGTTATCAATTTTATTGAAAAATAAATACATACTCAAAACTGATGAGGTCGTGCTATATGTGAACAAGCACTAAATTAAATCACTCACATTCAATAAAAGAAGGGTAGTGCTAGGGAGTCAATGGCTTAAGTGTACAATGTGTACAATGGGCTAAACCTTTGGTCCATGAATAAAATAAACATCACCTACACTATCCAGAATAACCATCCGAATACCAGGGATAATAAACATCTCATCCTAAAAACTTAAGTTAATTTTGGAGTTCACCAAGGATCGAACATTTGACCTTCCGGATCTAGAATTCTAATATCATGTCATGAACCCACTCATTTCAAAAACGTAACCTGACAGGACAATGTAACACTAATGATCATATCTCTAATACTTCCTAAACTTCCATTGTACACATTGTATGCTTAGACCATTGGCTCCCTATACTTTTCCATAAAAAGAATTTTACGTTATCAATTTTACGTTCCCATAAATTCATGTAATGTGCATTTCCTTAAGATTTAATATTTTGATTCCATTATATATATTACAAAATGGCTGAAATGAAGTTCTAGCCAATTTTATTTTATTAAAAAAATAAAAGAATTTCTGTATAAAGTTATAAACTCAGAAAAGAGAAATCAAGACACAATCACAATCTCATCATCCATAATAATGATATAATTAAAGTAGGGATGAAAAGAAGGGATTATGTTGATTGGGATTTGATTTTGTTTTCTAGGGTTTATTTAATTAGTGCTTTGGTAATATAAGAAGAAAAAAAAAAAAAACGAAGACAAGAGGAAGTGGAAAGAGATGTAGGGAATATATGGTATCTACTGTAGATTTATAGGCACATGCAAACTCTTACACATGCTTTATATTAAGAGAAAACCAAATATTAAAATGATATAATGTTAGAGAGATTAAAAAAAATAGTTAAAATTTAAAATAATTAATAAATATTAAATAAAATAAATTTTAATATTTTAACTATTTTTAGTTAATTTTTTTGTTATAAAATATTTGTGATATATAAAACACTTCCAAAATAAAAAAATATTTATTACAATAATAGTAATGAATTAATGATAGTAATAAAACTATAAAAGTTTTCCACCACGTAGCACCACCACCAGTTCCAAATCCAAACAACTCAACCAAAATCCCATTTAATTAGTATATTATATATCATCAGATTCTCATAATTTAATTTTATTTATTTTAATTGGATTCGGATATGTGTATATTATACACACGGGGACTTGAGCCTAACTTTCAATATCTCATAATTGTTAAGGTTGAGAGTTATTAAGAATTATTGAGTTTTTAAAGTAGCAATATTAATATTTGGTATATTTTTAAAATTAAATTATAATTTTTTAAAAATTATTTAAAAATTTATAAAAAAATTAAAAAAATAATTTTTTATAATATTATTATTTTTATTATATTTTTGTAAAATAAATATTTTTAAAATAAAAAATTCAAATATAAAATAATTTATTTATAAATTATTTTTAATATAATTATTTATTATTTAAATTATTTTATCAAAATAAATTTAATTAAGTTATTTACTTAAACTGCACAAAATAATATTTGACAGATCCTTATGCCACAACTGTACTTTTGGAGATATACTGATATACAGAGAAAAAAAAGAAAAAAGAAAAAGAAGAATAACAGAAAGAATCTTCCAAAATCCTTTTAAGAACATATATCGACCCTGAATCAATATCATCGTTCCTCACTGTAACTAGATCTAACATCAACTCCGATCCTCTATTTTCTAGGATCAAATTGGCGGATAACAATTAATTTTAAAAAAAAAGGAAAAACTTGCATAAAACAGATAGTTATAAATTGTCACAATTTTATTTTTAAAAACAAGGAAAAAATAGTAGTGGTTATACTAGAGATTAATGCAAATAGGTATGAAATCCTTTATTAACTTAAGGTGTTTCATCGAGTGTCATAAACTGTTTAGTGATAGTTTGAAACCGTCACAAAACTCTTATAAAATCGTGACAATTATTTTAGGTTCCTGTAATGTATTTTTAGTAATAAAAATTGAATTTGAAACTCATATATATCGTAAATATATTTTATATATAATTCGCCAATAGAATCGGAGCAAATTGGTCGATCAAACCACTAGTTCAACAAAAAAACGATATTTAATATGATTTGGTCTTTAACCAAAACTATCCCAGCATTAATGAACCAATGAAAAGCTAAAAAATCGATGGAGAATAAATAAATCAAACGAAACTAAAACTTAGATTTTAGGTGATCCGTTTAGTTTTTAATAGTGTTTTGGATAAGATTTGGAGTAGACTAACAAGTTGGAAAGGAAGTTTATTCAATTATTTGCTATTTGGAGAAGATATCTCTTAACCTCGAATGTGGGTTAACGAGATGTTATTTGTGGGATGGATTGTGTAGAAGCATTTAATCTTGTTACTAATCACTAAGATGGTTTTGGGTTTATTGATCAATTGGTGCTCAAAATAAGAGATATCATGCACTTGAATCAGCGTGTTGACTTTTGTTTGATTATGAGAAATGCAAACATGGTGGCAGACACTATGACAAAGATGGCGATGAAATTACAACTTCCTCATGTGGAACTTTTTTCACCTTGTGAGGAGTTTAAGAATAGTCTTAAACAAGATTATTTCTCTATTTAAACAGTTTTTTTATTTTGTTTTTCTTTATTTAGTTTATTTAAGTCCAAAAAAAATTAGAACTTAGATGATGCTTGAATTTAACAAAAAAAAAAAGGGACAAAAAGATTTCCAACCCTAACCCATCTACCCACCAAACTCATTCTTAACATCCTTGAACAATACCTCTTTCTACTTTGTTTCTCTAAGACTCCGTCACATCTCCTCTTGTCAGGAGTAGAATAAAAACACATATTTTTAAAAGACTAGAAGCTCAACAACAAATTGATTACAAATCAGAGAGTGGCAAACACTATGACCTCAAATGCGTACGTTGAGAGAGAACAAAATGAATAAGGTACATAAAGATATGTGGACAACAACGACATATACATGAGTGGAATAGAGAGGCAGAGTAATAATGAGTGAGCCTAAGAGGGAGAAGGTAGCAGAGCAACGAGAATGACTTGAAAGGATAGACGATGAAAGAAGGAAGACAGTGGACATCCATAAGGGAGAAGTGAAGTTGTGAGGGAGAGGAAAGAATAAGAGTAAATGATTAAATTAGTCTTTAAAAAATTACTTGTTTTTTAAATTGGTCTTTAAAAAATTTTTTTAATTAAATTTATCTTTAAATATTTTAAATTAGTCATGTTAGTACTTCCATAACTTTATTTGTTAATTGTGTCAAAATTTACTAATGTGACACGTTAAGTGACACTATAACACATATTTAGAAGTTGTAATTGACTATTAACATAATTAATTTATAAAATTAGATAAAATGAATATCGAATTGAGGAATTCCAATTATATCAAGTTCTCCTCCTAAGTAGGTTTTGATTTGATCTAATTTTATAAACTTATTATGTTAATAGTCAATTAAGACTCATAACTATGTATTGGAGTGTCACATATAAATTGACATTATTAATAAATAAAGTGACAGAAGGACTAACATGACTAATTTAAAAATTTTAAAAGACGAATTTGACTAAAAAAAATTTTTGGAGACCAATTTAAAGAATGAGTGATATTTTAGAAATTAATTTGACCATTTACTCGTAAGAATAATGGTGAGATGGACTAAGTTTTTTTTAAAAAATTTTTTTTTATATACTTCAAACGAAACTCAACCCATGAAAGAGGAGTAGAAGAATCAGAAGTAGATAGACTATTCCTTTTGGTATTACCAAAAGAAAAAAGAAAATGAGCCACTCAGATAAAAACGCTGAAAATGTCTTTTTATAAAGATGTTTTTTAATAATTAAAATTTAACATCTATAATTGATTAAATCATGTTATTTTTGTCAAAATTATGCTAGACAAATTGATTTGACCGAAAAATGGTGAATCAGATCTTGAACTGGTCTAAATTAATATTATTTTTAATAAAAAATTACTACAATACCCTTATTATAGAAAATGATTAAAATTAATATAGAATTTTCAAAATTAATATATATAATAGAAGTATTTTAGTTATTTTCTATAATAAGGTATTGTAGTTATTTTCTATAAAAAATAATATTAATTAATTTAGACCAGTTCAAAATTTAATTCACTATTTTTTAGTCAAATTAATTTGTCTAACTTAATTTTGACAAAAATAACACAATTTAATCAATTATAGGTGTTAAATTATAATTATTGAAAAATATCGTTATAAAAAGACATTTTCAACGTCTTTATCTGAGTGGCTCCCAAAAAGAAAATGCAAACAAGCAAAGCAAAAACAAAATTACAATTAATATAGCACTTCCAGCCACCTATTTGTATCACCATGGAGTTGTCCTGTAGCCACTTTTATTCACCTTCATGATTCTAATGGACTCAATGTTCACTGTACTCTTTTGCCTTTTTTTTTTCTTTGAATATGTTAGTGTCCATGAACTTCACTCCCACATTTTGTATTACTTGCCGAACCATATGTGTTTTATTTTTCACTATTTTCAGGTCCCAACTTGTTCCTATTTTGCCATTCATCCAATCTAGAATATCTTTGTTCTCTAGTATAAACGCCACTTTTTTTTTTCTTTTAGTCTCACATCCTCAATTATAAATTGTAGTACTATTTCCAGACTTGCAAAAATAACTTTTTTATTAGATTTTTTCAGTAATTATACCTCTCAAAAAATATTTAACTAAATCATGTGAGTTATTAACCAATTTGAATTAGTTCAGTGGTGAGCTCACTTATCTGCTTAAGCAAGTACTTCTCTCCTTAATAGCTTCTCCTTTATATTCAAACCATCCAAAATTGCAAACCATGTCATCATCTATCCTTGGTATAATTAGTCATCTCTAAAATCCGTCAAAGATATGCTTCCTATTTGAAATTTCATGTATTTTTTCAAGGGCAGCATCATAGAATGACTTAACAGTTGTACTCACCATCTGTATTATGTGTCCATGTCATGTTATCTTTGTAACCTACACAAAGAAAAACAGAATTTAAAATACTCTCTAATCTTTTAATTTGTGCTTTTTCCCTCTCGAAAACTTCTCTCTTCCATTAAAGTTGTTAGACCTATGATGATCCAATCTACGTACCACACTCACTAATATTACAATTCTTTTGATTTGAGACTCTATACAAGGTTAAAAATTTCGTCTCTAACTTTTTGTCTCAAATCTATACGTAATTATTGCAACAATTAATAAATACTAAATAAGGCAAGTTATAACTGTTTTTGACTGATTTTCTTTAGTTACCAAACATTTTCATACAACCTCAATCACAAAACTAGGATTTCTCTTCACACATTTAATGTCAATTGGCATTTGAGCTTAATAAAACCTTTATTTTTGGTAATATCTATTTTCTCTTTAGACTTCATATAAAACACTTATTTCTTTTTCATAAGGCTTGATTTATTTTTGGTAATATCTTTTTTTTTATCTTGAATTACACTTGTCCCTAAAATACTAATACAATACATATAATTTAAAATAAATTTATGGTAAAAAAGATATGAGATATAATTTTGTTTGAAGAAAAAAATAAAAATACTATTAAATTAATAAAGATATTTTCTCAGTAATATATTATTCTTTATTAATTATTCTATAATATATAACATATAATATTATGAATTATATATGTATAAAGTTAAATATATTATTTTATTATAAATTAGATATTTTAATCAATTGACTTCTAAATCTATGAACGAATAACATGAGCTATTAGTGGGGAAAGAATGTGTCGTCCATGGATCAGATTTCACTGTCATTCATCATTTCAATGGTGGTTCTCAATCAACTCTGAACTAGGAATCCGTCAATTCTAAGATTTTTTTTTTCATTTCGGTTTTGGTGATGAAGATATCATCTGCCAAACTATTGCATGTGCAAAAAAACATGGGGTTAGCCTGAATAATAATAATAATAATAATAATAATAATAATAATAATAATAATAATAATAATAATAATAATAATAATAATAATAATATATGTTGAATTTAATTTGCAGTTGCACCCATAAGGTGTATTACGAGATTCTAATAATAATGTGAAACATTTTATATTGATATAATGATATTCAATTAAACTTATTCATTAATAAATGATTACTGACTTATGAAACACGAAAAGATAACATTTAATGAGATATCTGTATAAAATTTGTATAAATTAAATTAAATAAAATTATTTATTTATTTATTGGATATAAACTTTGGATGTCTGATCTCTCAATCAATGAGGTCCCCCCCATTTCCCCTGCCATGCTCTTTAATTAAAATGCATGATTGATCCATATGTCTAATTTAAAATTTGCAGGATACCTTATAATATAACCTAGAACTCTGTATATTATTTAAGATGTTAAGAAATATTTTGATGCTCATGCAATCCATGTTTTGCTTTAATGGAAGATTTTCTTGGAATATAATATAAGCATAGGAAGTCTCTATGTACTATTATACACATTATTATACTATGATAATAATAACAATAATTAGGAGTATACGTATTGGAACAACTGGAATTGGGACCTTGGAAGCTACAAGGAAATGGTGATGACCCACATGTTGCAAAATTCAAACATTTTGTTTGCAATTTAGATATGAAAACCTTATTATAAAAATATTCGTAAGGTCCCACTGATTACTTGGAAATGTGGCACCATTAATGCAATTGGGCCTCCTTGTCTAAGAAAACCAACATCCCCCAGTGCTCTTATAATCTATCTTGGATATCATTTTCTATACACTTCATTCTTATCATATCAACCATTATTATTATTATTATTATTATTATTATTATTATTATTATTAGGTAAAAACTCAGGTGCATTTGATTCTACGTAAAGTTGATAGTTAAGAACGTTAAATAAAAATTTAATCAAATCAGTTAAATTATTTAATGACTCTTAGTTATCAACTTCACGTAAAGTCGACTGTACCTGAGTTTTCACCTTATTATTAACTTAATCTCCCATCTTTAAATTTCTTTTTTTTTGTACGCTTTAAATTTCATTTCTTATGTGCGCTGGATTGATTTGGAGAGCGCAATATCCGCTTTGCATTATATTATTCTTGTGTGGATCAATTATTATTATCTTTTCTTTAAAGAAGCTAAATTTATCATGATGTATTTGTGTTTATTTTAATTATACTATGTATATATAAAAAAATTAGTTATTAAATCAGATATATATATAAAATATATATTAAAATATAAAATATATATTAAAAATAAATTAAACAACATATAAATATATGTTTAATTTGAAATGTACCTTTGCAGTCGTACAATAATTAATGATAATATTGTTATATTGTTCTCAATTTGGATTAACATTGTTCTAACTTCTTATTGGTACTTGCTTGAAAGTTAAATCATATTTAAAAAAAAATTAATATATATTTTTTATTTAGACCTAGACTTCATTAGCATTAAGAATTTTTGTGAATGTTTTTAAAATTCTTATGAGTAAATTAAAAAATTTTAGTTTATATATCATACATTCTGAAAATATATATAGAATAATTATCAAAATACATCTAATATATTTACTTATATATTTTTCATTATTATTTTGAACGAAATTAATAATTTTACAAAATCTTATCTCGAGACTGAGGTATTATTTAATCCCTATGGAAATAAGATGTTAAAATATGAACATTTAAAAAAAATTTCTTGATAGATTTAATTAATAACCGGTATATTTTTTTCCATGTCTCGAAATGATATAAGAATATATATATATATATATATATATATATATTTCTAAGGTATTATTAATATAGAGGAATAAGCTTAAAAAATTTAAAACTAACACCGGACATGGGTGAGTTTGTTGCACCATAGAAAAATAGATTAGTCTAAATTATTACTTAAACCAAATTGACTTGAAGTCAATAGAATAAACCAATTTAAAAAAGAGTTTGTTGCACTCATTATATATTTATATTGAAAGAAATAGTGTTATCAACATAAATATATGGTGATGAATTGCTGTGTCAATGTAAGGCAGGATTATTATATTTCATCCCATAATATAAAAAAAAATGAGTTATTATATTTACATATGGCATTTTCATATAAGAGAATTATGGCATATATGGAAGAATCTTGGTCTGCTTGAACATCACTATATATATTGATTAAGTTATTATTCTCCCTTGCTAGCACTGGTAGCTATTAGGACGATGGCAATACCATCTGAATTTGCGGGTATTTATTTTGTTTTTATTTATTTGGGATAGTCTTTTATAGAGCGGATTTTTGAGAAAAACGAAACGGAATCGGGTTTAGGTAATATCCGTTTTTATGTGTTCCGTTATATATATAATATATATAATTTTAATATATAATATATATAATATATGTAAAATAATTAGTAAATAATTAATAATATTGTATCATATTTAAATTTTTACTTTAATTTATATTATATATGTAATAATGGTTATATAAATTTTAAAATTTAATTTAATTTATTGAATTTTAATAATTATAAGGACGAGTAGGGACGGGACGGGTATCTATAGGGATGGATTAGAGTTCAACGTTTTACTATTTACAAGTAAAAGATGAACAGATTTTATGCGGATTACTGTACGGTAGGATGGGGTCGGATAAAGCAAAAACCTGTCTTTACCCGCCCCGTTGCCACCCCTAGTAGCTATATAGCTTATTATAGTTAGAGCAACTCCAATGAGTAAGAAGTTGAAGCCCTATTTCTGACACAAATAGCACCGTTGGAGAGATGGGAGAATGAGTTCCTGCACAGTTTTTGAGAAGGAAAAGTCCCTCTGAATGGGGATTCATATTCACCAATAATAACTTGCTATTTGGCAAGTTATTATAAAAATAAATAATTATATAAAATCTAAAATAATTAAATAATTATATTAAATAATTAAATAATAATTAAATCAATGATAATTATAATAAATAATTATATTAATTATTTAAATAATAATTATATTAATTATTTAAATAATAATTATATTAATTATTTAAATAATAATTAAATAAATAAATAAATTATAATTAATTTATTGATAATTATAATAATTAATTTAATTAAATATTTAAATTTTTGTTTAATTAATAATTTATATTAATTATTTATTTCATAATTAATATTGAATATTATTTATATTATTATATTAAATTATAATTAATTAAATTTATCTATATTAAAAAATTAAATTTAATATATTGTGTATTATTATTATATATAACTTTTTTTAATATTAACATCTTTTAATAGTGAATTATTTTTAAATTTATAAATTTAAATAATATTATTAAAAAGATAATTACATTAATTTTAAATATTTTAATTAATTAGTTAAGTGAGATTATAATAGAGACTAAAATTAATTCTTTTTAATTGAAAAGAAATGGATGTTTTAAATTTCTATTTACTGTTTATAACACAAAAATTAATGTGAAATTATTTTTTATAACAAGTGAATTATACATAAGAACTGAAATGAGTTCCCAATAAAGATGGTCTTACGAGTCTTGTTGCACTTCTTGTTTCTTCAGAGAAAGTCGTTACATGCATTAAGATTTTGAATTTTCTCGTTCAGTATCAAGAATCTTTATCATCAACCACCACGACAAAAAAGAAAAAAGAAAAAAAAAATACCTTTGTTATCATCATTTTTTGACACCTTCTATTCTTGTTCCAATTATATATATATTACACACACACAAGCTTAACAAGTATTAATTAAATTCTTTTACCCTCTTTAGTAGTAAAAATGAAAAATAAAAAAAAGTGGGAGCCAATAAATAAAATAATTTGAAATCAAGAAATGCTATTCATCCTTTGAAAATAATTTTTAACATTTGAATCTAATAATAATTTAATTATAATAATTTTAAAATTGATTTGTTTAATGTTAGAGAGAAAAAAAACGTCAAATCAATATATATTTATTGTAATTATATATTTGAAATTATTGTAAAAATGGCTGAAAAATAGAAGAGTTTAATGAATACTTAATCGTATTGTTTTGATTAATCAGTTACGTCTAGTATTTGAATCTTGACTCACGAAGCATCCACGTCCCTTCTTTTCACGTGCGTTTAGATTTTCTTCTCATGTATGATGTATACTTCAATTTGGTCTGTTTAAAAATCATATCTACCAACAAAAAAAGAAAAGAAAAAAAAAAGAAAAGAAATCAAAGCGTCTAACTTATAAAGTTTAATTTAGTTGGATAAATTTAAATGACAAATTGGTACTTACACTTAAATTAACAAAATCTCAACCATATGGATGATGTCATTTCCTTTAACGGTGAAATTCTTAATTATTATTCAAGAGTTTTTAAAAACATGGATGCTTTATGCTTAGTTTTGATTAGTTTATTAGTTCCGGTGCCTAACAAAACCAAACCATACTTAGCTTCCTCTTAATAAAGTCTTGATTATTATTATTCCATGCATGCATGTGCTCATCATACTCTTATCTCTTTTACTATTTTGTGGCTATTTTTCAACCTACTTGTTAAATAAAGCTGGACATTGATTAATATATGTATATATTCTTTTCTTTCATTTTTATATGATCGAATAAAAATAATAATATTTAGAAGACAATGAAAAAATTAACTTAAACAATTCAAAATTATTTCATTTAGCATTTATTAATTATCGTAAGAATAATTATATAAGTTTAGATGTAGTAAATACATAATTATACATATTATGTGTATAAAATTATAGATATGTTATATAAGATAATTTTAGATATTATTTTCTTAACATTATTGAGTAAATGTGACAAATAATAGAGAACACTATAATGTTATTAATTTTGCTAGATAATTAAGTAGGGTATTAGTCAACTACAACCAATTAGTAGAAAGATTGTAAAAGAAATTTAACAAAGAGAAAAACAAACTAAATCCACACACCGCAGTCCAAAATCGCGTGGCTGCGCCACGTCGCCCACCACCTTCCCTTGCTCAAAAGTTGTCCACGCCGCCCACCACTATCTGCGGCTCGGAATTATCTGCGTTGTCCATCACTGACTGTTAAGTCCTTTTTTTAATTTTCTCTTTGAAGGGAACGCGAATTTAAATTATCATGAGAAATATTTAAAACCAAATAAAAAGAAACATCCAAAATCTAAAAATAATCAAAAGTCAAATGAAAACAAACATCCAAAGACTAAGAAAAAAAATCTCAAACTATTAAAAAAAAATTGCCCATAACCTAAAAAGAAAAAACATTTAAAACATAAGAAAACAAAATCCAAAACATATAAAAAAGACACAACCAAAACATAGGAGAAAGAAATATCCATAACTAGTAAAATGAATCATCCAAAACCTACAAGAACAAGAAAGAGGAGAAAAAGAAGAAGAACGTCGTGTGTGGCAAAACCATCACTACAAGAAAAATGCTGAATACGTCAGATTTACCGTCAGAATTACCATCGAAAATAATCGGACGGTACAAACCTCGCCAGTAAATATTTACCATCAAATTTTCTTCGTTCGGCGGAATGTAGTGAATACGAAAATGAATCATGTTAAGCGTTACTGTCGAAAATTTCTGACAGTAATATTTGGCGCCACATCATTCCTTCTCCTGTAACATTACCATCGGATTCATCCGATGGTAATGCCGGAGATATATTCTTAAAAATAATGTTACTGTCGGAATATTTTGACGGTAGATTTTTTTATTATCTTTTCCGTCAATCTATAGTGTACCATAATAATTAACAATTGAGATAATGCTTTAAACCTGATGTGAAGCACAAAAAATATAAATTACAAATACTGAATGATGGTAACTGAAATATCTGAAACAATGCTAACTATTTTAGAATCACAAAACTATGTTTACAGTCACTGAAATATTTAATACAAATACAATTAGGTTTTTAAAGAAATACATATTACAGAACAATGTTTATATTAACCCTAATCAGATTCTCATCTTCTTCCTCTGGTTCATCATCCTCCTCTTCAAATGTAGTTTCTTTATTATCATCGAACTCGTCTTGCTCTTCTTCGTCGCCATTGACCCCGTCTTCTTCTTGAAGATCTTTGTCCTGTGGTGGAAGTGCGTGGACATCTAGTCCAAGGTCAATGATGTCATCATCCATAACAGCAGAGCTAAGGGTGATGGGTTCACCAGTATTAACCACCATTTTCGTAGGAGTAGGGTCATCAATCTGGTAAGGTTGTTGACCCTATGTCCTATCCTTAGACTCGATATGGCCTCTTGGGTTAGTCTTAATCACAATTAGCCAACTAGACTTGCATGAACCTGGATAAGACAAATAGTATACCTGTCGTGCATTTTGAGGAGAATAAAAAGATCATAGTGCCTATATTTCCTGGTTATATTAACTTCAGGGATACCGTAGTCCTTGTGCTTTCGTGTCCTTGTCACGAACTGGGATCATACCATTCACATTTAAATACGCACACCTTGTATGTAGTGCGACAGAAATACTCTAACTCTATGTTGTGAAAGACACCAAACTAATCAGAGTGACCCCACCTGAATTTCTGCAAATCCAAACTCTAGTGTTAACTATTTTCTTTCCGATCGACCACTGTAAGGTATGTAACTGATATCCATTAACAGTGTACATCGGGTAGCTAGTGTCCTTATTCATTGTGTCCTAACTAAGTACAACTAGTTTCGAATCTATTGTGTCAGTTAGCTGCACCTTGACGTATTCTTTGAACCAATGTAAAAAGTTGTTTAATGAGGTATCAGGATTTGCATCTTGGAATAACCTGCATGATTCATTAGAGGATAAAGAAGTTTTAATTAGATTAAGAAGTTAGTATCTTACTGATCGCAGTATTTGCCAAGACTTAAAAAACTCACATGAGGTAGGATAAAATTTGGTCACAGTTACGCAACACATGAAGATGTGCAGCATCAATTTCCTTCTACTCTATCCAATAGTCACTACCCGTACTCGTTGCAGCTCCTTCCAGCAAAAAGATTGGGTATGTTGTTCCACTTGACGAGGAATCTTCCCTTTCATTATTTCTTGCAACCCTTGTTCTACATGACTCTACATGAGACTGAAAATAGAATGAACAAAATGTAGATATTTTCTTAGTTAGGAATGCTTCGCATATGCTGCCTCAATCCAATATTTGTACTTCACGGTGCGCTTGAAGGAACCAATCATCCTCTCAAATGGGTACATTCGCCTAAATTGGACCGACCAACATAGTATTGCCTCGTACGGTAGGTGGACTGCTAAGTGTTTCATAATGTTAAATAATCTATTTTGTGAAATAATTTACCTCTACAATGAGAGGAACTTAACTTGTCCCGACCCTTGGGGGAAGGGCCCGAGAAGGTCGAGTCCCCACTTTGCGAATGACTAAGGTGATGTTATGCTAATGAGCTCCTCTGGTGGGGCGATATGGAAGTTGGCATGTTTCTGACATGGTGAACACGTCTTAACATACTCGGTGGTTTCTTTTTGCAAAGTCGGCCAAAAGAATCCGGCTCGGAGTACTTTTTTGATAAGGGCTCGTGCTCCAAGATGGTTTTCACAGGTGCCATTGTGTATCTCTTCCAAGACCTCTTTTGTGTTAGAGGTCGGTACACATTTTAGCAGAGGTGTCGAAATTCCTCTCTTGTATAGAATGTCGTTTATGATGGTGTAATAATGTGCCTCTCGCTTTAACCTCTTTGCCTCCTTCTTATCTGTAGGGAGTATCTCTAATTTGAGGTAGTTGATTATGGGAGTCATCCATCCTTGATCCTGGCTTGATTTGGCTAGGAGTTTTTCTTCTTCTGAGATTGACGGGTTCCGCAGTACTTCCTGGATGAGGCTCCTATTATTGCCCCCGGGTTTGGTGCTGGCTAATCTTTAGAGTGCGTTAGCTCGAGCATTCTGTTCCTGAGGTATATGTTGGATCTTATATTCCTGGAATTGCCCGAGTTGTTCCCTGGTTTTGTCCAGGTATTTTTTCATAGCAGGATCTTTGGCTTCATAGGTCCCTGCTATTTATGAGGTGACAACCTATGAATCGCTAAAGATGACAAGTTTTTGGGCTCTGACTTCTTTAGCCAGCTTCAAACCAGCTAATAGCGCCTCATACGCAGCCTGGTTATTGGAAGTAGGGAACTCGAATTTTAGTGAGAGTTCGATTTGGGTTCCCTGATTACTTTCTATTATCACACCTGCTCCACTCCCGGTTTTATTTGAGGAGCCGTCCACGTAAAGATTCCAATTTGTAGGGGTTTCTGGGGTGTCAGTGTACTCTTCAATGAAGTCGGCCATATACTGTGATTTGATCGCCGTCCGAGCTTCATATTGGAGGTCGAATTCGGATAACTTGACTGCCCACTGTAGGATTCTCTCCGCTAAATCTGTTTTCTGTAGAATACCTTTTATAGGCTGGTTGGTCTGAATTTTGATGGTGTGAGCCTGGAAGTATGGGCGAAGTCGTCGAGAGGTTAATATGAGAGCGTATGTGAACTTCTCTATCTTTTGATAATTCAGTTCAGACCCTTGTAGCATTTTGCTGATGAAGTATATAGGTTGCTGTCCGCTTTCATCCTCTCTGATTCGTGCTGAAGCTACTGCCCGGCTTCCTACTGCGAGGTATAATATGAGTGTTTCTCATTCTCGAGGTCGGGTAAGAATGGATGGTTGTCCTAGGAATCTTTTGAAATCCTAGAAAGCTAGCTCGCACTTTGGTGTCCATTCAAACTTCTTTCCCTTCCTTAGCGTAGCATAGAAGGGGAGAGATCTTATGGCTGATCTGGCTAGAAATCTGGACAAGGCTTCCAGTCGCCCGTTGAGTTGTTGCACTTATTTGACACAGGTCGGGCTTTTCATGTCGAGTATGGCCTGGCACTTGTTCGGGTTTGCTTCGATTCCTCTTTGTGTGAGTATGAATCCCAAGAATTTGCCAGCTTCTACTGCGAAGGTACATTTCGCAGGGTTAAGTCGCATGCCATGCTTTCTTATGGTATTGAACACTTGGGCGAGGTCAGATAGTAATGGTTCCTCGCTTTGTGTTTTTACTAACATATCATCCACGTATACCTCCATTAGTTTTCCAATGTGATCTGCGAAGATTTTGTTCATTAACCTTTGGTAGGTAGCTCCTGCGTTTTTGAGCCCGAATGGCATGACGACGTAGCAGTAGTTTGCCTTGGGTGTTAAGAATGAGGTTTTTTCTTGATCAGGTGGGTACATCGGGATTTGATTGTATCCTAAATAAGCGTCCATAAATGAGAGATACTTGTATCCGGAGGAGGCGTCTACTAGAGTGTCGATACTTGGGAGTGGATAAGGATCTTTTGGGCAAGCTTTGTTGAGATCGGTGTAATCAGTGCATATCCGCCACTTCCCATTTGACTTTTTCACCACGACGACATTGGCTAGCCATAGTGGATACTTGACTTCTCTGATGAATCCTGCCTCTAGTAGAGCTTGTACCTGTTTTTTCACAGCTTGGGATCTTTCTGATCTGAGCTTTCTACGCCGCTGCTGTACTGACCGAGATCCTGGATATACTGCCAGCTTGTGGCACATTAGCTTGGGGTCTATGCCCGGTATGTCTGCGACCTTCCAAGCGAAGAGGTTGGCATTATCTTTTAAGAACTGTTTGAGGGAATTTTTTACTTCTCCCTTTAGGATTGCGCCAATATTGGTCGTTTTATCTGGGACATCTCCGATCTGAACTTTTTCTATCTCGCCTTTAGGTTGTGGACGGAGTTCTTCCCGACCTCGAATTCCCCCGAGTTCAATGGCGTGGATTTCTTCTCCTTTGCCCCTAAGGTTCAGACTTTCATTGTAACAACGGCGTGCTGTTTTCTGGTCTCCTTTTATCGTAGCGATCCCTTCTGTAGTTGGAAACTTCATGCATAGATGTGGAGTCGAGACTACTGCCTCGAGCTGATTTACTGTTGTCTGTCCTATTAAGGCATTGTAGGCTGAGCTCACGTCGACCATAATATAGTCTATGTTGAGTGTCCTTGATCGGTTTTCATTTCCAAAGATTGTGTGTAGTGAGATGTATCCAAGTGGTTGGATTCGAGTGTCTCATAATCCAAATAAGCTGTTCGAATATGCTCTGAGCTCTTTTTTCTTCCAGGCCGAGTTTGTCGAAGGCGGTTTTGAACAAGATGTCAGCCGAACTTCCTTGGTCCACCAGTGTACAGTGGAGGTTAGCGTTGGCCAATATGATAGTGATGACCATGGGATCGTCATATCCTGAGATGACGCCGGCTGCGTCCTCTTTAGTGAAAGTAATAGTAGGGAGGTCGGGTGCTTCTTCTCCTCCCTAGATGTGATATACTTCTTTGAGGTGTCTTTTGTGAGATGATTTGGAGATTCTTCCTCCCGCAAATCCTCCATGTATCATGTGAACATTCCTCTCCGGGGTACGAGGTGGTCGTTCTGTTCGCCCGATCTCTTCGTCTCTTCTTCTCTTTCTGGGCTCATCTGTTTTACTGGCTAGGTACCGATCTAGTCTCCCTTCTCATACTAATTTCTCTATGACATTCTTCAAGTTGAAGCACTCGTTGGTGGGATGTCCATAGATTCGATGGTATTCGCAGTATTTCGTCCGATTTCCTCCTCCTTTTTTGCTTTTAAGTGGGCGAGGTGGTGGGATCTTCTCAGTGTGGCATACTTCTCGGTATACTTTCACGAGAGACACCCGGAGAGGGGTGTAATTATGGTATTTCTTAATCTTCTCTCCATGCTGATCTTCTTTTTTTTGGACTCTTTATCCTTATCTCAAGAGGAGTAAAAGGACCCAGATTTCGTGGTCTCTCCTAGTCGAGAATTTTTCTCCATGTTGATGTACTTTTCTGCTCGTTCTTGTACTTCATTCAGATATGTGGGATGTTTTTTTAATATGGAATGACTAAAAGGTCCCTCTTGTAAGCCATTGATGAGACCCATAATGGCTGCTTCACTTGGTAGACTTTATATGTCCAGACATACTTTGTTGAATCTTTCCATGTAGTTGCAAAGACTTTCCCGATCTCCTTGCTTGATCCCTAACAAGCTTGGGGAGTGCTTGGCTTTGTCCTTCTGGATGGAGAATCTAGCAAGGAATTTCTTGGCTATGTCGTCAAAACTTGCGATGGATCTGGGCGACAAACTGTCAAACCACTTGATTGCTGTTTTTGTTAAGGTAGTTGGGAAGGCTTTGCATCGAATTGCATCTGAGGCATCGGTAAGATACTTTCTGCTTCTGAAATTACTGAGATGATGGCTTGGATCTGATGTGCCGTCGTACGGGGTCATGTCGGGAGCTTTGAAGTCCTTTGTGACTTTGGCTTTCATAATCTCTTTGGTGAATGGGTCTTGGTCTTTGCGGGAGTTATCTTCGTGGTTGGATTGAGTAGTCTTGGCTTTTAGATCTGCTTCAAGTTGTAATAGTTTTTCTTCCAACTCTTTATGTCGCCTAGTTTCCCTTCTGAGGTCCTTCTCGGCTTCTCGTTGATGCTCGGCCTCTTTTTCGAGTTGAGGCATTCTTCTTGAACCTGAAGTGCCACTAGGATTTCTGCATTTGGTGGAATCTTATCCTTGTTTGGTTAAGGAGTATCCTTTGTTATGGCGTCCGCGTTCTTGTGCGTCGTTCTGTTCTCTAGATCAGAGTCGTGGTCGTTGTCAAGATTGTCCGTCATGATGATGGGATGACTTCCAGGTCCCCGGCAACGGCGCCAATGTTCTGAGGGTTACCTGAAACTGTAGGTCGATCTCGGACGAGATCTTCTGTACTGGTCGGAGCTGTTGTGTCCGACTTGATGATGGTGGCCGGAGCTGCCGTGTTTGACTTATTGGACTTGGTGGTGATGCTGATCCTTTGTTACCGGAGGATGGTGGTACTTGCAAGGGACTTCGATGCTTAAGTTAGCAAGGGTATTAAGCAGGTTTTTAGTAGAATCAGAGTATGACTTATACCTGGGTGCTCCAGTGTATTTATAATGTTGTAGAGTGACCTTTTCTGGAGATAAGATAGTTATCTTATCTTATCTTTAAGCGGGGTTATCTTATCTTTAAGGGAACCGCCCTTATCCTTTTAGGCTTGGGCTGCCTTTGGACTTGGGTCGTATTTCTCTGTTTGGGCCCTTTTTGGGCTCTCCTAGTGATTTGACCTATCTCTTTGAGAAGAGATCGGGTAGTCTTGTCCTGAGAAGGTCGGTCAACTCAGCCCGGGTCGTACATCTCGACCCAGGGCATGAACAGTTACTACATAGACAACAAAAGAAGAAAACTTCTATTGAGCTTAGAGGCAATTGCTCCATCCTAACAAAAAAGATTACTTATAAAATTCATAAGCTGAAACTAATTCGATAATTAATTTAAAAATACATAAAACTCATTCTTCTAATTAATTAAAATCTAATTCTTAATTTAACCAAACTAATAGGAGGCATGACAAATTTAATTTTCACTTACCTAAAATTAACACAACAATTCCTAATAATATACTTCATTAAGCAAATTTAACCACTGATTTAATAGTAACTAACCATAACAAAACGTTAAACTAACAAAATAGTATAATAAACTATAATAACCATACCAACAAACCAATTTGATGATAGTGGCTGCAGTCTCTCATTGATATCGTGGTGACAGAGGCGGTGGTAATGGCAACGTGAACCTCAACTGCGATGGAAGATTAGACCGGGACAGCGGCAGTAGCAAATTCGTTGAGCATGTGCAGTGGCAGGGACAATGGGTGCTTCCTCCCCGGTGGCAATGTCGGTGGCAAGCTCTGGCGGTGGCCACGTTGATGGCTGCCTGTGGAGGTGTTGTTAGCAG
Organism: Arachis hypogaea; assembly: GCF_003086295.3. Classification (NCBI taxonomy): domain Eukaryota; kingdom Viridiplantae; phylum Streptophyta; class Magnoliopsida; order Fabales; family Fabaceae; genus Arachis; species Arachis hypogaea. The sequence continues at coordinate 96,851,608 of NC_092040.1, forward strand.
ATGAGAGAGAGAGAGAAAGAGAGAGAGAGAGAGAGAGAGAGAGAGAGAGAGAGAGAAGAGAGAAAGCAAATAGCTTCGTAAAGTGAGGGAGAAGGGCTTCGTGTTTTGAATTTAGCCCAAATTTACCGTTAGATTTAATCCGACGGTAATTCGCATGCCCAAAATGCAACGTTTTACTAAACAACGTTACCGTCGAATCTAGCCTCCGGTAAATCTGACGGTAGTAAGTGCACCAAAACTTATTTTCTTCTTGCCAAATATTACTGTAGATGTTACTGTTAGAACATTAATTTCAGGTGACGAATTTATTATGAAATTCGACGAAAAACTTATTACTAACGTCCGACACTAAATCTGATGGTAAATCCAACGGTACTCATCATTTTTCCTGTAGTACGTGGCAGTCAATCTCTCATGCATCGTCGACCGTGGAGGACGCGTTGCTTCTGCCAATGGATGATTGGTGCCCGACGAACGCTGATGGGCAGCATGGCACTGTCGCGCAAATTTAGTGTGGCGCAGCGGATGCGCGGGGTGGAGGAGAGACACTAAATGGCATAGTAGCGAGAGGATTTCCACACGATGGCATCACAACAGGGCAAGAGAGTTGGAGAAAGATGGGGCGGCATCATGACGAGAAGGATTGGAAGAGAGGATGCGGCGTCACAGAGAGAATATTAAGAAAGGAGAGGCTCGATGGCACAACAACAACAGAAGACAAACTAGGAGGGCACATCAGCACGGCGGCACGACTTGGAGAAGAAGGGCGCGGTGTCGTGACAACAGGAGTTAGAGGGGAAGATCCCAGCGTTACATCGCTATGGATTGGAGTAGTAGTGCGTGTGTTTTTTTGAGAGCAGACTTAGTTTTTGAAAATTAGGTTTTTTGAAAAGTCAGCTACTAAATTAACCACTTGACTACATATAGAGTTGGTTATTGTTCATACCCTGGGTCGAGCTGTCCGACCCGGGATGTTCTACAGACAAAGTGACCGACCTCTTCAGGCTAGGACAACCCGGCCTCTTCTTAAAGAGCTCGGCCAAGTCACAGGAAAGTCCAATAAAAGGACCCAAACAGAGGAACACGACCCGAATCCAAGGGCAGCCCAAGCCTATAGAGATAAAGGCGGTTCCCTTAAAGATAAGATGACCTCGCTCGAAGATAAAGATAAGATAAGATAACTAACTTATCTTATCTAAGAAGGTCACTCTACGCCATTATAAATACATTGGAGCACCCAGGTATAACTCAAACTCTGATTCTACTCAATACCTGCTTAATACCCTTGCTAACTTAAGCATCGGAGTCCCTTGCAGGTACCCCCCACTTTCCGGGGATGAAGGATCAGCATTATCACCAAGTCTCACACGTCGGACACCGCGACTCCAAACACCCCCGTAGGATCGGACTCAGCAGCTCCGATCAATATAAAAGATCTCGTCCGAGACCGACCTCTAGTTTCAGGTAACCCTCGGAACATTGGCGCCATTGCCGGGAAACCTGGAAGTCATCCCATTACCATGGCAGACGACCATGACAACGATCACACCTCAGATCTAGAAGAAAGAACGTCGCACAAAAACGTGGGCACAACACCAAAGGATGCTCCTCAAATCAATGATAAAAACTCCCCAAACGAGGGAGCCCTGGAGGCATTCCAAAGTCGGTTAAAGCAACTCGAGGAAAACGCTCTACGTCAACGAGAGGCCGAAAAGGATCTACAAAGAGAAATAAGACGACGCCGGAAATTAGAGAACAAACTCCTAAAACTTGAGGCCGATGTCAAGACTAAAGCTAGCCATCCCACCCCCGAAGATAGCATCCGCAAGGAACCAGATCCATTCACCAGGGAGATCATGAAAACAAGAATCCCAAAAGACTTCGAACTCCCAGACATGACCTTGTACGACGGCACAACGGATCCCAGCCATCATCTCAGCAACTTCGGAAGCAGAATGTACCTCACCGATGCCTTAGATGCAGTTCGTTGCAAAGCCTTTCCAACCACTTTAACAAAAACAGCAATTAGATGGTTCGACAACCTCCCTCCTAGGTCCATCTCAAGTTTTGACGACTTGGCTAAAAAAATCCCTGGACAGATTCTCCATCCAAAAGGACAAAGCAAAACACGCTCCGAGCTTACTAGGAATCAGACAAGGGGAGCGGGAAACCCTGCGAAACTACATGGAGAGATTCAACAAGACATGCATGGATATACAAAACCTCCCAACAGAAGCTGCCATCATGGGTCTCATTAATGGTCTGCAAGAAGGGCCTTTCAGTCAATCCATATCAAAGAAGTATCCCACATCTCTAGGTGCAGGAGCAAGCAGAAAAGTACATCAACATGGAGAAAAACTCCCGATTATGAGAGACTTCAAAACCAGGGTTCACCCCTTGGGATAAAGACAAAGATTCCAGAAAAAAGGAAGATCGACATGGAGAAAAAATAAAAAAGTACCACAATTACACCCCTCTTCGGGTGTCTCTTGTGGATGTCTACAGAGAAGTTTGCAACACAGAAAAAATACCACCAGCTCGACCACTCAAAGGCAAAAAAGGAGGAGGAACACGGCATGAATACTGTGAATATCATCGGATCCGCGGACACTCCACAAATGAGTGTTTTGATTTAAAAAATGTCATAGAAAAGCTCGTACGAGAAGGAAGGTTAGATCGATACCTGGCCACCCACGAAGATGAACAAAGAAAAAGAAGAAGAGCAGAAGATGTCGGACCTACTATGCGATCATCCCGGACACCAGAAAAACACATCCACATGATACACGGCGGATTCGCCGGAGGAGGAATCTCCAAGTCATCCCGAAAAAGACACCTCAAAGACATATATCACGTCGCAGAAAGGAAGGAAGCACTTGACATCCCGGCGATCACTTTTAGCAAAGAAGACGCATCCGGCATCACATCAGGAGATGACGATCCCATGGTCATCACAATCATACTGGAAAATGCAAATCTCCATCGCACACTGATAGACCAGGGGAGCTCTGCCGATATCTTATTAAAAACCGCCTTCGACAAACTCGGCTTGGAAGAAAAGGAACTCAGAGCATATTCGGACAGCCTGTTCGGGTTAGGAGATACCCCTGTCCAACCAATGGGATACATTCCTCTCCACACAAATTTTGGAAAGGGAAGTTAGTCAAGAACACTTAAAATAGACTACATCGTCGTTAACGTAAGTTCAGCCTACAATGCTCTAATAGGTCAGACAACGTTAAACCAACTCGGCGCAATAGTCTTGACTCCGCATCTATGCATGAAATTCCTAACCACAGAAGGAATAGCCACAGTAAAGGCAGACTAGAAAATGGCGCGCCGTTGTTACAATGAAAGTCTAAACCTCAGAGGCAAAGGTGAAGAATTCCACACAATCGAGCTTGGTGGAGCTCGGAGGCGGGAGGAGCTTTGCCCACAACCTGAAGGAGAAATAGAGAAAATCCAGATCGGAAACACCCCAGACCAAATAACCAACATCGGCACACTCCTAAAAGGGGACACAAGAGAATCACTCATACAGTTCCTACGCGATAATGCTGACCTCTTTGCGTGGAAGGCCGCAGACATGCCAGGTATAGATCCCAAACTAATGTGCCATAAGCTAGCAGTCTACTCAGGATCTCGGCTGGTACAACAAAGGCACAGAAAGCTAGGACCAGAATGCTCTCAAGCGGTGGAAGAACAGGTACGAGCTCTACTGGAGGCAGGTTTCATAAGAGAAGTCAAATACCTGCTATGGCTTGCTAATGTCGTTTTGGTAAAAAAGTCAAATGGGAAGTGGAGAATGTGCACCGACTATACCGATCTCAACAAGGCTTGCCCAAAAGATCCTTATCCGCTCCCAAACAAATACATCTCCTTTATGGACGCATACTCGGGATATAACCAAATCCCAATGTACCCACCCGACCAAGAAAAAACCTCTTTCTTAAGCCCAAAGGCAAATTACTCTTACATTGTTATGCCTTTCGGTCTCAAAAATGCGGGAGTCACTTACCAAAGACTAATGAACAAAATTTTTTCGAATCACATCAAAAAAATCATGGAGGTCTATGTAGACGACATGCTAGTGAAGTCACAAAATGAAGAGATGTTACTATCCGACCTGACGCAAGTAGTCGACACCATAAGACGACACGGCATGCGACTCAATCCCGCAAAATGTACCTTCGCAGTAGAAGCCCGTAAATTTTTTGGTTTTATGATCACACAGAGAGGAATCGAAGCAAACCGGGACAAGTGCAGGGCCGTACTCGACATGAAAAGTTCGACTTGTATCAAAGAGGTGCAACAACTCAACGGGCGGCTGGCAGCCTTGTCCAAATTCCTGGCGGGATCTGCAATAAGATCTCTCCCCTTCTACGCCACTCTAAGGAAGGGAAAGGAATTTGAATGGACAGTCGAATGTGAGCAAGTCTTCCAAGACTTTAAAAAGTTTCTGGGACAACCACCTATATTAAGTCGGCCTCGGAAATCAAAACCGCTCATCTTGTACCTCGCAGTGGGAAATCGGGCAATAGCTTCAGCACTGGTACGAGAGGACAACAGTGGACAGCAACCCATATACTTTGTCAGCAAAGCATTGCAGGGATCCGAGCTGAACTACCAGAAGATAGAAAAATTTGCTTACGCTCTCATAATAACATCTCGTCGACTTCGCCCATATTTCCAGTCTCACACCATTAAAGTTCGAACTAACCAGCCCATAAAAGGAATCTTACAGAAAACAGACTTGGCAGAAAGAATCTTGTAATGGGCAGTCGAGCTGTCCGAATTCGACCTTCAATACGAAGCTTGGACAACAATCAAATCTCAATACCTGGCCGACTTCATTGCGGAATTTACAGACACACTGGAAGCCCCCACAGAATGGAATTTATACGTGGACGGATCCTCAAATAAAATGGGAAGTGGTGCAGGCATAATAATCGAAAGCGACCAGGGGACCAGATCGAACTCTCCCTCAAATTTGGGTTCCCCGCCTCGAATAATCAAGCGGAATATGAAGCACTACTAGTAGGTTTGAAGATGGCTAAAGAGGTCGGAGCTCAAAAACTTATCATCTTCAGTGATTCACAGGTAGTCACTTCACAAATAATAGGCAGCTACCAAGCCAAGGATCCCACTATGAAAAAGTACCTGGATAAAACCAGGGAACAGCTCGGACAACTCGGAGAATATGAGATTCGACACATACCCCAAGAACAGAATGCCTGGGCCGATGCACTCTCAAAACTAGCCAGCACCAAACCAGGAGGTAACAATAGAAGCCTTATCCAAGAAATTCTACAGAAGCCATCAATCTCGGAAGAAGAAAATGTCCTAGCCATAACAGGTCGTGATCAGGGATGGATGACCCCCATAATTAAATACCTCACAACAGAGGCCCTCCCTACAGATGAGAAAGAGGCAAAGAAGTTAAAACGGGAAGCACAATACTATTCCATCATAAATAACACTTTATACAAAAGAGGGATTTCAACACCATTGCTAAAATGCGTGTCAACTTACAATACTAAGGACATCTTAGAAGAAGTACACAGTGGTATTTGTGGCAATCACCTCGGAGCACAAGCACATGCCAAAAAAGTACTGCGGGCCGGATTCTATTGGCTAACCCTACAAAAAGAAGCCATAGACTTCGTAAGGACATGTTCGCCATGTCAGAAGCATGCCAACTTCCACACCGCTCCGCCCGAGAAACTCATCAGCATAACCTCACCGTGGCCATTCACAAAATGGGGACTCGATCTCCTCGGACCCTTTCCCCAAGGATCCGGACAGGTCAAATTCCTCATAGTATGAATAGACTACTTCACAAAATGGATCGAGGCAGAACCCCTAGCCAATGCCACATCTCAAAGAAGTCGAAAATTCCTGTATCGAAATATCGTCACAAGGTTCGGAGTTCCATACTCCATCACTACAGACAATGGTACCCAGTTCACAGACGCAGGCTTCAGAAAACTAGCGGCCGACCTGAATATAAAACAACAATTCACCTCTGTTGAGCATCCCCAAGTCAATGGGCAAGCCGAAGCTGCCAACAAAGTTATATTAGCAGGGATAAAATGGAGATTGCAGGATGCAAAGGGAGCCTGGGCTGAGGAGCTCCCACAAGTCCTATGGGCATATCGAACGACCCCACATTCCACAACAAGGGAATCACCTTTCCGATTAGCTTACGGAATGGAGGCTATGATCCCAGTAGAGGTTGATGAAAGATCCCCTAGAGTGATCTACTATAGTGAAGAAGCCAATCCCCAACTTCAAAGGGAAGAGCTCGAATTACTCCCAGAAGTCTGAGAAAGAGCTCGGATAAGGGAAGAAGCATTGAAACGACGAATGGCTTCCAGATACAATCAAAAAGTAATACAATGGACCTTCATGAAGAATGACCTCATTCTAATCCGAAATGACATTGGAACAACTCAACTTGGAGAAGGAAAGCTGGTTGCAAATTGGAAAGGACCCTACCGAGTCATAGAAGTGCTAGGGAAGGGCTACTACAGGCTTTCCGAACTCGACGGGCAAGAGCTGCCAAGGTCATGGCACGCCTGCAACTTAAGAAGGTACTACAGTTAGGGAGGATAAGGGACCTTGGGACAAGGCACACTCTTTTTCCTGAAAAGGTTTTTTAACGAGGTGCCAGGCCCAAGACCTACAAACTAACCCCCACGTGTATATATTTGCATGTCTCTTAAATAAAATTTTTTCAGATTTTCTACAAACGTTCAAGTCGCATTATTCTAAAAACAATCATCACCCGATTATAAAGCTACAGATCGACAGAAAGTGAAAACCAAATTCACTGTACAATCACGATAAAAACGAGGGTTAAAACCCAAAATTCTACAAAATCGGCAAAGATGAAAATAGAATAATACAAGAAGCTATAGAAAGTGATCCATAGAAAGGACCTGACGAGGTCCTAATAAAATGGATTGCTATGAAATAGCTTAAAGCCTGGCCGACACCTAAAGTCGGCCAGCCCCAACAAACCAAGTTATAAGTAAAGCCCTGGAAAGAGGTCTGGCCAACCCTATAAAAGAGCATTACTATAACTTCGAAGAGCCTGACGTGACGAAGTCGGACTCCTACAGAAGGTTACAAAGATAATCCCTAAAAGAGACCTGAACAAGGTCCAAGAAAGAGGATTACCAAGTAACTCGACAGCGCCCAACATGACCAAGTCGGCCTAGAAAGATAAAGTTACAAAGATAATCCCTGAAAGAGACCTAAACAAGGTCCAAGAAAGAGGATTATCAAGTAACTCGACAGGGCCCGACATGACAAAGTCGGCCAGGATAGATTAAGGTTACAAAGATAATCCCTAAAAGAGACCTGAACAAGGTCCAAGAAAGAGGATTACCAAGTAACTCGACAGCGCCCGACATGACCAAGTCGGCCCAGAAAGATAAAGTTACAAAGATAATCCCTGAAAGAAACCTAAACAAGGTCCAAAAAAGAGGATTATCAAGTAACTCGACAGGGCCCGACATGACGAGGTCGGCCCGGATAGATTAAAGTTACAAAAGATAAATTCCTGAAAGAGACCTGAACAAAGTCCAAGAAAGAGGATTATCAAGTAACTCGACAAAGCCTGATATGACGAAGTCGGCCCAGAAAAGATAAAGTTACAAAAGAGATCTGAACAAGATCCAAGAAAAAACGATTACCTAGTGACGGAACAAGGACCGACGTGAAAAAGTCAGACTAAAGTTACAAAAAGTTATAAAAAGTAATCCCAAGGGGTTGCTAGAAATAACTCAAGAAAAGATCAACTGTGAAAATCAGCCAACAGAGAGGAGATTGCTTGACCCGATAGACCTCGACCTCGCCAAAAGTAATCAAAAGAGGATGAATAAAAAACAACTCTGAAAGATTCCAGATAAATGCTAAAGAAAGCTGCAAGCAAGTATATCGTGAAAAACAAGGCAGTTACCATAAAACAAGGACTCAAGAGGCCGCTTGAAGCCAACCCCAAGAGCAAGAGAAACTATTTTGTTTTTCAAAATAAAGTTGCTAAAAGTAGCAACTATCAATAGTCAACAAAATACCATTTACAAAAAAGAGTTCAAAACCCACAGGCCGGGCTATACACAAATCTATCAAGGATAATCAAAGAGAGTCCAAAGGCTTCCCAGTAGCAGCATCAACATCAGGTGAAGGAGGACGAGTCTGGAGAGGCACCGCATCCACTGTCCGGTCGCCTCGATTCAAGATCTGACAGTCAGGATCTGCCTCAACTACGAGGGGGCTGAAGGAACTGGCGGGGCAGAGGCTTTAACAGGAGGCGCAGGAGGAAGTTCAAAATCATCATCGGGATCATCCGGGACAATCTTGCCATCCCTTACTACGTTATCAAGACTAATGAGAGTCAAATCGGCACCAGGGGTAACAATCCGGAACTGCTCTATCAGGTTCTCATAGGCGGCAGTCACGCTACCCACAAGATGACCCTGAAGCTCGGCATAATCAACCCGAGCAGTTTTCAAGTCATCTCGGAGACGCACCAACTCCCTATAAGCCGAGACATAGCTATCCTTGTGCTTCAATGCCATGTCCTCGGCCAACTTCAAAGAAGCCGCCAAGGCGATAGAGCTAGCCTTCTCACCCTCCAGTTCCTTTTCTACCTTTGCCAACTTCACCTCCAATTCCTCCTTTAGACCCTTGATCCGATCAAACTCCGATTTAGCCTCCTCCATGAAAGATTTAGTAGCATGAATCGGGATATCCTGAACAGTCCGGAAAATGGCCGCACCCATATGTGCCATCTTCACACTATTTTTGGTAATGAAATCTAGGTGCTGAAGAAGGGACACGTCATCCATGGAAAGCCCACCATAAGGGGCAATTTGCTGGTCAACAAACTCGACAGCATCAAAATCCGGGACATCCAGGTTAAAGGGCTCAGATGTTTTCTGCTTTTTCGAGGGAGGAGCACCAGCAGGAGTTTGTGGGGGATCTGCCAGGCGAACCCGAGGAGTAGGGATCACCCTCCTCGGCCCAGAGAAACTCGGCATGGGCGGCTTCATGGTGGTTTGAGAAGACCCCTCCCAACCGCCTTGATCGAGATGTTTTGTGCAGCGGCTGCCTTCCTGGCCTTTTTAAAAGCCTTCATGGAGTCATTGTTCTTCGACATTTCTGAAAAACAGGAAAGACAGAATCAACAAACAAAGTCATGGAGCACAGGGAAAAATAACAAAAACTAAAAACACGTCAGTCAGTACCCAACACATTTCGGACTAAAGATGGGTCCCCCAGAAATTTCTTAGTATCCAGATGCGAGGGCTCCCCCCAAATATCCTCCAACACACTCACAAAGGCCTGTTCGACCTCGTCCAACATCTCCCAAATATACCAGGACACTATGACATTCCTTTGCCACTCAAGAGAAAAGCGGGTTCATCATTTTCATCAATAAAAAAGGGGCGAACACCCTCAACAGCTCGAAATTTAAAGAAATAGTTTTTGAAGTTCTTAAAAGACTCGTCATACATGGAAAAGACTTTGTGCCCCTGAGCAGATCTAAAGGAAACCCAAGAAGCTTTCTTTTTTGAAGAGGCCCCAGGCTTGACCGAAACAAACAAATAGAAGAAAAGAGTTAGAGAAGGCTTGATGCCTAACTCTTGACACAGCAGCTGAAAATTTTTTATAAAACCCCACGAATTGGGATGAAGCTGGGATGTAGCAATGTTACATGACCACAACAAGTCAGTCTCAAAGGCAGAAAAAGGAAAAATAACGTTCAACTGATTAAAGAAATACTCGTAAGCATAGAAGAAGGGACGCTCTCCCTCGAGTGAAGTGGGAAAACAAACTCTCTCGTCAGAACTAGGCGCTACAAGCTCATAATCCTTCTCCTGGGCATCACTACCACAAACCCTATGATGCTTTCGCAGCTCTATACAAAAATCTGAGTCCACCACAGAAATACACAGAAGAACCATAGAATCCAACCAATCAGCCATGCCCTCAGGGACTTGGGAAGACGTCTCAACAATATTTTTGCGAGAAGCCATGAGGCCAACTAGTCCTACAATAAGAAAAGAATATTGGATTACTAAAACACATCTCGGACAACAGCAGAATAACTCGGCTACACAATCAAGCACGGTATGAGGAACAAAAGGAGACCCAGGACCTACACGAAAGAACCAGGGGCATCCTTTGGAGGCAACCACAGAACAAAGAACACAAAGAACCTACAAGTTCACACCCCAGCAACGACCCTTCATTCTTAACCAGAAACCATCAAGAAATCATCATCTCCGTCAAAAAGAAAAACTTTCCACAAAACAAAGCCACCAAAGGAGCAACCTTTTTTCAAAAACGCAGCAACTTGCAAAACCCTAAAGGCACTAAACCACTAGAAAATCCAGCCGAAAGCATACAAAAAGACAAAAAGAAAATCAGAAACATACATCCTAGCGACAGTCAAGCATAGTGGTACGAAAAGATTCAAGCTTTCCAACAGCAACTCAGGCAAAATAAAAACTTTATTGAAGAATCACATTCCAAAGTAAAAATAGAAACGAAGAAAAGGTTCAAGCTTTCCAAACATACAAAATCAAGACGTCATCAAAAGGATCAAAAGCAAAAGTAGCAGAAATAAAAAGGTGAGGAAGAAAGCACAACCTACCTGGAAGAAGGAAGAAAACTTTGAAAAGCGAGTAAGCAGAGAATCGATCACAAAGCAGAAGCACCAAGCGAAGGCCAAAGCTTCACAGAGAGACGAGAAGTGCAGAACAGGAAATGGCGAAAGAAAAGGGAAGTTACAGGGAAAGAAAAACCGTCTCTTGGATACAAAAATTTGAAAAGAGAAAATCAAGAGAAACGGAACAAATTAATGGGGTCATTAAAAACCCTCACACATTTCCCAAGGAAAACGCTAAAAGGCAAAAGCGTGCACTTTCAGAAGAAACGGAACAGAAACGTTCCACATTCAAGAAAGAGCTCTACGGAAGATAAAGCGACAAAATGCTCGAGTTCGGCTTTACCCGAGAAGGCTCAAAGTCCTAAAACCAAGACTCGACCGCCAACTAAAAGACCAAGCTCGAGCAGGGGCACTGTTCATACCCTGGGTCGAGCTGTCCGACCCGGGATGTTCTACAGACAAAGCGACCGACCTCTTCAGGCTAGGACAACCCGGCCTCTTCTTAAAGAGCTCGGCCAAGTCACAGGAAAGCCCAATAAAAGGGCCCAAGCAGAGGAACACGACCCGAATCCAAGGGCAGCCCAAGCCTATAAAGATAAAGGCGGTTCCCTTAAAGATAAGATGACCTCGCTCGAAGATAAAGATAAGATAAGATAACTAACTTATCTTATCTAAAAAGGTCACGCCTCATCACTATAAATACACTGGAGCACTTAAGTATAACTCATACTCTGATTCTACTCAATACCTGCTTAATACCCTTGCTAACTTAAGTATCGGAGTCCCTTGCAGGTACCCCCCACCTTCCGGGGACGAAGGATCAGCATTATCACCAAATCTCACACGTCGGACATCGCGACTCCAAACACCCCCGTAAGATCGGACTCAGCAGCTCCGATCAATATAAAAGATCTCGTCCGAGATCGACCTCTAGTTTCAGGTAACCCTCGGAACAGTTATCTATACTTTCTTTAATGTTATACAGGAAGCGAGAACGATAATAATTTTTGCTAATTGAAAACAAAAGGTGGACATAAATATATGAAAATAAATTACATCACATCAATATAGTCTTTTACATATCCAGCATTGATAAACCCTAGCCCCGCCGGCCAACCTGAGAATGATGCCGGCAAACCTTAGCTTATTGTTGGACTCGGTCGGCTCGGACGATGCTAGGCTATTGGCATGTAGTAGTTTGGTGCCGGCCAACAATATCCTGATATACAGTGGACAGTGGTGGAGAATTGAGTAATATAATTATAATATAATAAATATTAAAAATATAAAATCCTAAACTTGAATCAATTCAATTTTCATTAATTTACAATTCAAACATAAAAAATAGTTTTTTAACTTAATTCAATTATCATTTTATATGATTTATTCCAAATATAATAACTGATTCACAATCCACCAATTTATTTCAATTTAAATTAATTCAAGAAGAACAAATGTTTTTATAAGAATATATATAGAGGTTTTTTTAAATGCATTGTAATGGATGAATATAAAAAATCTTGCTATCATTTCTATATCAAAAACAAAATCGTGAAATTCGAAGTGCCAAAACAGATAATAATAATCACAAAAAGGTGGATTTAGCCATTACAAATACAGAATTGATGTGTCAACAAAGATATTAAATCCCATTATGGAGTAGAATGTGAATTCTGAGATTGATTTAAAAAATAAAATAAAATATGTCTTATAAAAATATATTTTTTTTTTTGATAAATGTGTTTTGATGGATGAACTCTAAGACCTAAAATATCAAAATGAACATCATCTTTAGAATAGTTAGAACATTATATAGTAGTCAGTAGACTTACCGAATATATACATGTACTCAGCACTAAAGTTCATCAGTTTCATCATTCTTGTGACTCAAGTCATCACGTGCACCTTCCAACAACTCTGATAATCACATTTCATCCTTCAAAAGTTCTATTCAATTCTCTCAAAATCTCAACAGTAGTTATACTTAAGTAATTAAAATGGCAATAATATACAACAGTAGCAAACATTTTCTAACTACCTAATTAGAACGTACTTTCATTTTTCTTTATTCTTTTGATATACAAAAATCTAGATAAGTTGTACCTTGGTTATCCTACTAAATTGTGGTATGTTTCTATTTTTGCTATTCAAATTTAGATAAGTTGTATTATTTTATTCGTTGGTTTAAATAATGAATGTGAAAGATTTAAATTACGTTTATATATATATATATATATATATATATATATATATATATATATATATATATATATATATATATATAAGTCTTCAATAAATTAGACATTAACTTATTTGAATAGAAATATCGTAAAAAAAAAAAAAAACTCACATTATTGGAGACAACATAAATTTTAGAACGTTCCACTCCAATTTATAGCTGTTACATACCATTATTATATATTTATAACATGAAATTCCCTATCGTAGAAGTGAAGTTCGTCATCACTTTTGAACTAATCCCTTTAAAAATATAGGGTTTTAGAATGTACGTATAAGGAAAAGTATAAAAAAACAATGTATACAGTGAAATAATGTGAACAGTGATTTTAAGAAAAAAAGTAAATTTAAAATTAAAATTTAGATTTTTAATTAATTAAATAATTATTATCAAATTTAAAAATTTTAAAAAAATTAGGATTAGCACTTAAACCACTAGGTACGATTACACATTTATATACATATGGTACGTTTTGCACTCCATCAGCCCCTCAATAGCGTCGATCTCTCATGCAATTGTCACTGTTGTTGCCGCAAAGCTCTTGACACCGCCATCTCCCTCACCGTCACTCCAGGTTCTCCACCAACCCTGTTACTGACGTTGTTTTGCACCTCTCATCGCCGTCAATCTCTTCCGCAACAGTCATTGTCGTCGCCACAAAACTCTTGACGTCGTCGCCTCTCACCGCCACACCAGGTACTCTTCCAACTTTGTTAGTGGCGCCGTTTTTACAACCCCTGACCTCCTTATCCATGTCAATGTGGTTCCTGTTAATGGCGACTATTATGAACTTGTCGCACTCGCGCTCCATCCATGTCGTTACGAACGATGCCAGATTCAACCTGGGTTTCTGTCCAACGTGAGTTCATCGTTTATTATCTGGTAGGCTTTTTTTTGGGTTGTTTTAGTAAATATGCGAATGATTATTTTAATTCTTTGTCAGATAGTCATTTTAGTATGTGTGCGGATGGTTATTTTAATTCTTATGTAGATGGTTATTTGATTGGAATGGATTTAACTAGATACATTTTTTTTGTGACAGTTAGATACAATTAAAATATATTGAATGTTCAAATTTACTAGATATATAAATAATTAAATTTTTAAATTATTGAATGGATTTTTGGTTAGGTAATTTGGGAGACTTTTTTTAATTTTATTGAGTCAAATTTTCATTGTACACGTTATTCAAATTCTCAGTTGAGGATACACTAATTAAGGGTTAGAATATGGAGTCTTTTCCACCCAATTAAATATCATTTTCATGTAAGAAGCAAAATATATATATATCATGTTTTCACACTAATTAACTTTGGTTAATAAATTTTTGAAAAATTGAGATCTCCATCATATTGTAATAGAAACACAACTTTGAAGAACAGTTAAAACAAAATTAAAGTGTTTAGAACAAAACATCTAACTAGCTAGCTCATAGATAAATTTGATCATTGTAGGTAGCTCATAGTAAATATTTTTTTAGAATATGGTGTGAATTAAAATCACGTTTAAATTCAAATTGAGATATTGACAAAATAAATCCAAAAATTTAATTTTGATATGCAGGACCTAAATTTTATACAATTTTTTAATTATTTTATTGTGTTAATTTTTTATTACATAAAAATAATTTATGTATGATATGTAATGAATTACTCATTTTTAAAGGTTTTTATCACAATATATATATATATATATATATATATATATATATATATATAATATAGATTTTTTAATAATTTTATTTTTTATATGAGAATTACATAAAAAAATATAACAATATCAATAATACTCTATAAAATATAAGATATCAATATTTGTATAGTATACTTAGTTGAAAAATTATTACATATATTTTTAATTAAGATTAGTTCTTTTAAAAGTTTTAAAAATTTAAAAATAAATTATAAATTATTAATTATCTTAAAGATACTCTTATTCTTATAAATATAAAATACAACTCTTAAAATAAAATTATAGTCGAAATAAATTATCATAAAAAAGTAAGATAACAATATAAGTTTAGAAGAAATTTAGTATTTTTATTAAAAAAAAATATCTAAAGTAGATAATAAGATTATTAAAATAAAATGATGTAAGTCATTATATCTATAAAGATAAGTGTATAGAAATTACTTTAAAAAAATATAAAAACTTCAGTGTATAATAAAAAATTAATTAAGTAAAAATACCAATGAAAAAATACTTGAAATTTAAATTCATCACATTATTAAAAATAATTACATATAAATTTATTAAATATTTTGTATTTTATCAAGTACATATCTTTTATATATATATATATATTTCAAAATTTTGAACGATCAAGACCACTACTTGCCCCTTTGAATCCATTTCTAAATACTGATGTAAATTCTTTTCTTATAAATTAGGTAGATTTATATCTGAAAGAAGTTTATAATAAATTCTTTTAAAATTAATTATTTGTTATATGAATAAAACTCTACAACTAAGTAAAAAATTTAACCAAATTCAACCAAGTTGTTATTAAGAGTTTTAAATTTATGTGCACACTCTTCTTCACCTCTGTTACTTTTTCTTCTTCTTCTTCTTAATATTTTAGATTCATTCGTGCACGTTATTCTTCACCCCTTCGTTCTTCTTCTTCTTCTTCTCCACATTTTTCGTCATCTTTCTCTTTTATTATCGTTATCGCCATCACCTACCATTACCACCTCCTCTTCTTCCTCTTCTCCCTTCTTCTTTTTTCATTTGAATTTCTTCTCCTCCTCCATTATCATCATCATGATGACAATCATCGTTATCGTCATCATCGTTATCTTCTTATACATATCGTTATTATCATTATCGTTATTGTCGAATTTTTGCCATATTGATGATGTTGTTTGATCCAAATTGATTTGGATGTGTTTTTGTTCATGACTCAGTCTTGTTTGTGTGCTTTTTTTCGTACTAATTTTATGCGTCGCAATCATTAAATAATTTCGATACATTTGTGAGTTAATTGAGGTGCATTTAGTCTTATCACTTGAATTTGGTGTAATTAGGTCATCAAATATAATTATAGCGGTTCTTGTATCATTTAAGCCATATTGATGACGTTGTTTAAGCCAAAATTGATTTTGGATATGTTTTTGTTTATGATTTATTCTTATTTGTCTACTTGTTTTCAAATTAAGTTTGTGTGTCATACTCATTAAGTAATTTTGTTGCATAAGAACCAACAACATCAACCACAAAATCATATATCAAAGTAACCACACAAAATATACAACACCGAAAATAATTCTTGTATGAAAAGCAATACTCCTAAAAGAAGAAATAAGAACAAAAAAAAAAGAAGAATAAAAATAAGGAAAATAATGTAACATTAAAGAAGACATTTTTGTACTTTTGTAACAAAATTTCAGTGTTAAAACTAAAAAATTTATCTGTTATTGTTAAAATTTTTGATGTTATTTTTCTGGTAAATTCTACATAATTCAAAACTCTTTTCCCTCTTCTTCCTCATCTTCTACTACTTCTTCCTCTTCTTCTTTTTCATCTTTTTCTTTTATCTTCTCCTTATTTTATTTTCTTATAATTCTTCGTGTTTCATTCTCTTAAGAGGAACAAAATAAAATAAGACAAAAAAATCAAATAAAAAAAAATAAATAACTATAATTACACATGAGAAAGATAAGGAGGAGAAGAAGAAGAAACAAAAATTTCGATTTTATTTTTCGATAAATCTTCACACTTTAAAATTCTCCTTCTTCCTCATCCTCTTCTTCTTTATCATCATCATCTTCTCCTTCTTCTTGTTTCATATTCTCATTATTCTTGTTTTACCTTCTTAACAGGAACTTGTGTCACGGTTAAAAAATTTCGGTGTCAAAATTGAGAAACTTCTGTCTCAATGCTTAAAAAATTTTGGTGTTATTTTTTTTTGATAAATTCTACATAACTCAAAATTCATCATCATCATGATCTTCTTTTTTTTCTTATTCATCTTCTCCTTCTTGTTTTACATTTTCATAATTCTTCTTATTTTATCCTCTTAATAAGAATTAAAAAAAATTGAATAAAAAAGAAGAAGTACATAATGCTGCAAAATCACCAGGAAGAAAAGAAAAAAAAACGCAATAATAACAGTAGTAATAAGAATGACGATGAGGAGAAAACACATGAAAAAGAAGAAAAAACGCAAAGAATAAGAAGAAGCTGAAAAGTTGGAGCGTATAGACACGTTCTTTCTAATGAAATTGATTTTTATTAGATTTGGATCAACTTGGTTAAATTTAGTTGCCAAAAAGACTTGGATGTGTAGTATGATATATCTCGAAAAAGATCTTTTTTAATTGATGTTTTTTTAGAAGATCTTTTACAAAAGTAAAAGTGATTTTATGTTTGGATATCTTATGTAAAAAGTTCTTTTTATCTATCAATTATGTTTGGATAAAATAAGATAAAATACTTTTTTTTGTTCATTTATTATGTGAAAAATATTTTTTTTTTAAGAAAAAAATCTTTTAAAAAAAATATAAATTATAAATTCTCAAAAAAGATATTTTTTTATTTTTATAGTGTTTTTATTTTTACTATTAAAAATTTACCAAATACACTAAAAAATAAAAAAGCATTATATATACCTAATGATTTTATGTTTGGATATCTCATGTAAAACGATTTTTTTATTTATCAATTATGTTTGAATAAAATAAGATAAAAATATTTTTTATTTATTTATTATGTGAAAAATATTTTTTTTGAATTCTTTTAAAAAAAGATATAAATTGTAACTTTTTAAAAAAATATATTTTTTAATTTTTTTAATGCTTATATTTTTATTTTTTTGTTTTTTTTACTAATTTTTTTTATCGATTTAATGACATGAAACAAACACTATTATATATATCTCACAATATGAAACTGTCGGTGTATTCGTGTTTATTTTATTATCCAAACTAAGCTATTCAGTTTTAGCAAAAATATTTTTTTATTTTCAAAACTTGAAAACAGAATCTTTTAGTTAAGAAATGAAGACACTTAACCATATCAATTTTATAGTATATATGCCTATCAAAATCTAGCTAGACCATTAATTTTTTGATAAATGTTCTCACCCTACTTCAAAAGAGCCTTTATTAAATTTTAGATAATACTAATACTAAAATCATTTCACTATGTAGCCGAAGCAATTAGTTAACTAAAGTTTGATATAGTGCTTCTATCATTCTATGACATGATGTATCATACGCTCTCACGTTTTTAATATGTGCATTGATCATAGACATATACAGATTGGGAAAATTCTTCGTTCTGAAATCTAAAACCTAGTTGAATAATCCTAACTATACAAATTCAATAACTTGATGTTGGAGCTATTCTTCTATGAGATCAATTTTATATAATATCATGTTCGATAAGTTTAAGCGATGTCCAAATCATGAGATATTATACATGTGATAACATGACAAAACATCAATAATAATAATAATAATAATAATAATAATAATAATAATAATAATAATAATAAATCCTTTAATATAACTCTAAAACGTCATCAATAATAATAAATAAAAAATATTATATAATCAACAAAATTTATATTTTTTGTCAATACGTGGCTAATTCTAAATTGTAATATATCTAAAATATTGGCTAAATATTAATTTAAAAATATTGGTTCTCAACATTTTTCATAATAAATTGTAGCTAGCTATTAGGTTCAAGTCATGATTTAATTAATTAATGTATACATCCATAAAATGTAGGTATTATTTCAACATCTTAACTAACTCGCTTGCGGATGGCACATTGAATAATGAATATCGTATATATCCGTGTTTGGTAGATTATTATATGCATTATTTTGTGCACATGTTGATAACTTCGACTATTTTATATATGAATAATGCTAAGTGTTCACTAAAATTAGTCATTCGTATAAAATATATATTAAAATATAAATATATATTAAAAATAAATTAAACCACACATATATTTATACACAAATATATTAGTGATTGATTTTAGTATAGAAATAATATTTTTATTTATATATTTGCTATATCACTATATACTCCACGGAAAACAATTGATTGACCAGAAAATTCTAGTGTCATGGCAACGCAAATGATGGGATTATGAAACTGCCGTTTTTGTTCAAACTGAAACCTTTGCAATCGTTTTTCATTAGCAGCAACTCCAAACCTAAAAATCGTAGCATTTTATAGTTTATATCATGAAAATTATGGCGTTTCGTAATCCGTGCAATTGTTGATATATTAATAGATGAGAAAACGCATTTGTGTATATATTAAAACTAAGCTAATATATATATTGAAAAATTTTTAAAAAGTGAAAAAAATATTTGTTGCGCACAATAATTAAGTTTTTTTTCCTAAAAATAGAGAGACTCGAATTCACAACCTCTTAAGTGAGTATGAAAAGATTATGTTATTTGAATTATAACTTGTTCATACAATAATTAAGTTACTACAATAATTCTTGGTTATCGTTATCATATTTAAAATAAAGAAAATTGATATTTGACATAAAATTAAAAAAATAAATTTAGCACGTAAAACATGAAATGATAACAATATATAAATCATAAAATTGTTTTACCTAATATAAATTTTAAAATTAATTACCAACTTGGTGAGATAATGTGTTAATGACCAGTTTGACTAAACTTTTTAAATAATTTTTTTTGAAAAAGGAGTTTAAAATATAAGAACTTTTATTAATAATAACTTTTAAATAAATTATTTTGTGTTTGAAAAATTATTATAGAAGTTCTTATTTTAAAGTTGTACATTAAATAGAAGTGAAAAATAACTTTTGAAAACAGAAGAAATCACATTTTTTAACTTTTTTTAAAGTTTTTAAATAATTTTTTAAAAAATTAAAAATTTATTTAAAAAATTATACTAAACACTATTAATATAACTTTTTATAAATCAAAAACTGAAAAAAATAAATTTTTTATGTTTTTCAAAGGAATCCTTAGTCTTTTAAGCAGGTTCAAATTTTGGATTGTGCACGGAGCAGCAAATTTGGAAGGGTTGCCCCTTATATTATACACACGGCCTCTACGGTAACCAAATCTGGATTAGTCAGTCCAAAAGCATGGATAAATAACGGATGAAAAACCAAAAAAATTTCAGAATCTATTAATGTATTCATATAGTAATATAGAAAAATTTTGAGATTAAATAAAAATTTTAATAACATTATTGTTTATATTACTCATTGCTAAGGTTTGAAGCCTCCATTGTTTGACGCAGGGGCAATTTAATATTGTCAATAAAATTGTGTTTATTTATAGGCACAAAAAATATAAATAAAGAGACACAAAATTGACATAAATATAAATATTGTGTTTAAATATATAAAATTAGTATATTTTGTGTTCTTAACTTATTTTTTTATTTTTTCTTTCATTATTTCTATTAATGTTTCATAGTTATATTTTTTATCAATATATTTCTTCTTAAATTTTTGTAAAAAAAAGGTAAATTGAATCTTTATAATTTTTTCTTTTTTTATTTAATTTATAACTAAATAAAATACAAAATTATTAATTTTTATGTTTTTATATTTTATTTTTATATTCTATTTTATTCTATTTTCAGAACTAATTGCAGCTTAATAGATTCACATTATGACCGTTAAAAACTGCTATTCTCCATCAAAACCAAATCCGGCAGCATATTATGGAAGTTCCTAACCACCGTTATCAGCTTACAGTTGAGTCCCACCTTAACAACCATTATTGGATGGAATTCCAAACCATTATTTTTTCATCCAACAAAAATAATCATAACATACCGTTCTTCCATAGACATAATAGGGTTTAGTCTTAAATTCTTAATAAGACTAAACAAATGAATGCAATTTGTTGAAAATTCTAACAAATTGGTGTATAATAAATGCCCTTTTATTAATTTGATGTCAATATAAAAATTTTACATGGTCCTTAAATCATATGCATGAGTTTAGATAATTTTTTAAATAATAAATTTAAAAATTAATTATTTTTATTAATATGATAATATACAATTGATATAATGCAAAAAATAATTTTTTATTAATCAATCTAATTTTTTGAAAAAAAAATCCCTAAAACTTAAGTATGGGAAAGGAAGAATCAGATGCTCAATTTTTTGGTTTGTAGCTAGCTTATTTGTATATACAGAGTGGGATTTAAACGTCCGATATTTGTTTAACCGGACGAGCGAATTGACTAGTCCATCGACTTAAAGTTGATTTTTTTTTTTGTCGGGTAACCCAAGTTGGTTGATGCCCAATTTTATTTGCTGTTTAACTTTGTGCTACGATATTAACAAAAAAAAAATTGTACTACGATAAAGGCCCAAAATACCAACTCAATGGGCCATATATACATGGGCCTGTCTCTAAGCTGAAGAAGCCCATTGATCAGAACAAAAGGAAGAAGAAGACAAAACAGAGGAAGAAGAACATCGTTTCAGCACGAAGATAAGGATTTAAAGCCTCGCCATTCATTTCCCTCCTTCCACTTCCCCACTTTATCGTCAACACCCATTCCCAGTTGCACCATAAAGACTCCGTTTTTGCAATTTCTTGTGTTTCTGAACTTCAGGGACCCAACTTTCTGTGAAAATTTTTATTGGCCCTTTGAAGCTTCTTAGGTACTGTTTCTGCTTCACACACTGATGCTTGTTAATATTTCCGTTTGGCCTGTGAAGTTTCTTATCACTGTGGTGTTTTTGGTGATGTGTTTTCATTGCTTAATTGAACTTCGGTTACTGTTGCAAGCTCTATCTATAGCAAATTGGAAAAAAGGATGGTGCTTTTTCTAGCTTAATTCACTATTCTAGCTTCTAATTTTGCTGAAGCACTCTGAGGTTTCATGGTCTCATCAATTATCTGCATGATTTGCTGCTCTATGAAATTGATAAAAGAAAATAATAAATAAAGCTTTGTTTATTGATTTATTTGGTTTAGTTGTAAGCATTATTTGCAGTCTACACTTTCCTATCTTTCTTTTTCTTTTTCATAAAATTTAAAAGAATATAATTTGTGAGGTGGAAATTCAGATTGTACTTAACTCATGGTAATTTTGATATGTGGTGTCATTTAGCATCATGTTGTTGTGCTACATTGTGACTTGTGATGGAATTTCAAATACCCAGGTTGATAATTGTGCTTTTCTTATTTCGAAAATGACTTTGATGGAGAAAATAATTGGACTTGGAGTTTGAACATTTCTAAGCATCATGCTTGAATGAAGTGATAAGATGTATATAAATCATGTGTAAGCTTAATATAAAATATTGTAAAGAAAATTATATCACCATTAACCACATTCATCGGGTTAGCGTAGACGAAATTGAAGTCTTTGTATGTAGAATTTGTCTTGTAGGTTGAAGAGTTAATTGACCATCTTTCTAATATCAACTCTTACGCTGCAATGTTAAGTTTTCCATGGGGTTATGCCAACTTTGATGTAGCCAGTGTTAGTATCTACTCATGATTGTTATGTCCTGTGGATTATGCATTTGTAAGATTTTGGTTGCTGAACCAATTAAATGATTTCTATCCGAAAGCGTCATTATTTTATTTTCATATATAGTGGATACTTGTTATATAGCTTCTGATGTAAGGCATACTGACAATTCACATCTTTAATATGTTTTCTGAAGGTAACACAATATGAACAGATTTTGATATATATATACTAAGTTCTACAATTTAAGCCAACATGAATTCTGTAATCCCATGCTCTGTCGGCAATGTTTCGCTAGTTCCTGGAATTGCCTTTTCGACAAGGAAGAGTAATTCTTCAACCAGGCTCAGTTTGCCGAGGAGTTCCGTAAAACAAGGATCATCAACTTGGAGATATCGCTTACCCTCATTTGTTGCCAGTGGAGTATTTTCACATAACACAAGGAGATGCAGTTTTCATAAAAAATCAAGAACTTCCATATCAGCCACGGAAACAGATGTAGTAGTAGAGGAACCAGGTTCAACTGTGACGGATGAAGTTTCTGATGGAACTCCTCCTGATGAAGTTGGAACAACTGAAGATTCATCTTCTAAGACTGATGCCAATCCTGCTTCAGCTAAATCCAGACGTTCAAGACCCCCAAGGAAAAGTGAGATGCCTCCGGTAAAGAATGAGGATTTAATTCCCGGGGCAACTTTTACCGGGAAAGTAAAATCTATCCAGCCATTTGGTGCCTTTGTTGATTTTGGGGCTTTCACAGATGGGCTTGTTCATGTTTCTATGTTAAGTGATAGCTTCGTTAAGGATGTTAATAGTGTTGTTTCTTTAGGACAAGAAGTGAAGGTGAAGCTTGTTGAAGTGAACTCCGAAACTCAGCGTATTTCTCTCTCTATGCGTGAAAATGCTGCCCCTAGTAAGCAACGTAAAGATACACCAACTAATACTACCAATAAACCTGAACCTGGGAAGAGGAGCACTCCAAAACCAAGTCAGAAGAGAGATGCTGCGAGGAAAAGCACAAAATTCGTCAAAGGGCAGGATTTGCAAGGTACAGTGAAGAATTTGACAAGGAGTGGTGCTTTTATATCTCTTCCTGAAGGGGAGGAAGGATTTCTACCCATATCGGAGGAATTGGATGAAATTGGGAGTGCTATGGGAACCACATCACTGGAGGTTGGTCAAGAAGTCGACGTACGTGTTTTGCGTACAAATAGAGGACAAGTAACATTGACTATGAAGAAAGAGGAAGATGTTATAGAGTCAGACTCACTTATTGGCCAAGGGGTTACACACACTGCAACAAATCCTTTTGCTTTGGCCTTTCGTAAGAATAAGGATATTGCTGCATTTTTGGATGAGAGGGACAAAAGTCAAAATGAAGTTGAGGAACCAGAAACTAAAAGCATTCCACAAGAAATCGAGGGAGCTGTCGAGCAGGGGGAAACTGTGTCAGATGTTTCTGATGTGCAGGTTGAACCAGAAAGTGCAGGTAAGTTGACAGAAGATGTTCCTGCTGCAGAAAAGCTTGCTGAAGATGATGTTTCTGAAAGTGAGAAAGACGTAGAAGCCAGTGCACAGGATGGTTCCTCAACAGCTGTTGTGGATGACGAAAGCAATGTCTCAATCCCAACTTCAGGTATAGATGTTACCACTGAGACGGAAACAGAGGTGGCTTCCGAAAGTTTGGCTACTGCTGAGAATCTATCTAACACAAATACAGTTATCGATGAAGCTATCCAGGCAGATGACACAGAAAGCAATGTAAAAGATGACTCGTCCGTTGACATTGTTAATGAGAACATTGTAGAAAGTGGAGTTGATCTTGCAGAAGAGGAAAAAGAGTCACAAAGTTCTAATGAAAAGGAAGAAGTTGCTGCTTCAGCATCAACTGTCAGTGATGTATCAAGTGCACCAGTTTTCCAAGAAAGTTCAGGTTCTGTGTATTCTGTGCACTTTCTCTGCTGAACAAATCCATGTCTAGTTCTATGCCTTACTTATATTTATATGTGGTAATACTGATTGTAAGCCCACTCACAAAATGGTAACTGAAATCAAACATATTTTGTGCTATAGCATATGCATGTACAAGAGCATTCTGTTTATTTTATTAATTATTGAATAATATTTTCATTGCATCAAAATAGATGACGATGTTGAACAAATGTTATGCATCAATTTCTTTTCTATTAAAATTGTTATATTTATCTTTATATATTACATGATATTAGACCACCACTGTTGTTTCAGTGTGAACACAATGAAATACTTTTATGTTACTGGAACAATTGATCTCATCATTATTAGCATAGTTAACAAGTGGAGGATTTTCTTTTTCCCCATTTAATTAAAAACAGATGGAACAGAAGAAAGTGATCAAATTCCTTCTCCTGAAAGTCCTGCCACTGAGGTTGTGGAAAACCTCATTGATGAACCTAAAGAAGATGTGCAAGAGCAAATCTCTGCCACAGAGAATGGAACTGTTCCCGAGAACAAAGACGTTGATACTGTTTTGATTGGACAAAATGGCGAGTTGTCTCCTGAGGACAGCTCGAATACAGGTTATGATTCAATTTCTTTTCAATTCCTGCTTGTCTAATTTGCTTTCGTCTAATGAATTAATAAAATTGGTTGTAAGTTCTCTGGAATTAGTGTTTATTTTATCTCCATACATTATATATTAACTAACCTCTTCATAGAGATTATATGATATATTGATTTTACCCGAGTCCCTGCCATTTGTAAAAGTATGCACTAATCTCCCTCGAGATTTAGACTGTTTGAGGTTTGGTTATGTGACACTTATCTCCTCTATAAACGTGATTTTGATCTTTCATGGGGAGGTAACTGTAAGCATAACAAATCAAGGAAGGGTGCTGTGTACACTATCGCATAATGTCAAGGGAGGTCAACGTAATTTATGCTCTCTATTAATCACAGTACATGTGATTCATTCTTTTCATTTTGAATGTGATCCCAATGAGTTATTTTGATCTAACTGAAGCTATTTTATATTGGCATATTTATCAAGCAGAATTTCCCCCCTATCTGTATCTTTGTTAAAGACAATAAAAGGGAGTGTGTCTTGAAATGTTAATCCTCTTTCAACAGATGGAACTGAAGAAAAAGATCAAGTTCCCTCTCCTGAAAGTCCTGTCACTGAAGTTGTGAAGGCTTCCATCGATGCACAAGTTGAAGATAAAGAAGTTGCAATCCCATCTGAGCAAAGCAGCACCTTTTCTAATTCTAATGGACAAGATGGCGCTAATGCTTCAGATCAAGCCTCAACTAAAGGTTAAAACTTCATCTTATTCGCATCCTGTTGCATTCGACATGTTTTTGTGTGTCAAATTGGCATAAACATCACAAAAATATTTGAGCTTGTACATGCATTTAGCTTTTACTGTCAAAATTTCAAATTTGAAATTCTAAAGCATTTCGGATATAGTAAAGTATATAATAGGTGAAGAGTTGCATGGTTGCTATAAATTTGACATATCATGGCTGTGCGTTACATGTATACTTAGACTTCTCATTTTTCCATCTTTTACATTGTTTCACTATTTGTGATTGGATATAATGTAACATGGTCCTATTGTAGTTTAGGTCAATCAATGCACATGCTTCGCAATTCAATGTTGATCAATGGGCTAACTTTGATATATTAAATAGATCAGAAATTTGACCAACAATCCTACACTGATATTTCATGGTTTTCCAGCCTTTGTATGTTCTGCTTCGCATTCTCACATAGGATGTCTAATAGCAAAATTCCTGTCCCTTTCTTATGGAGTGCAGCAACTATATCTCCGGCACTTGTAAAGCAACTTCGAGAAGAAACAGGAGCTGGAATGATGGACTGCAAAAAGGCTCTTTCCGAGACTGGAGGGGACATTATTAAAGCACAAGAGTATCTTCGAAAGAAGGGGTTATCAAGCGCAGAAAAGAAAGCAAGCAGAGTAACCGCCGAAGGAAGAATAGGCTCTTACATTCATGACAGCCGAATTGGTATCTTGGTAGAGGTAAACTGTGAGACCGATTTTGTCTCCCGAGGCGAAATTTTCAAAGAGCTGGTTGATGACATAGCCATGCAAGTAGCCGCGTGTCCTCAAGTTGAGTATCTTGTCACCGAAGATGTTCCTGAGGAAATTGTGAACAAAGAAAAAGAGATAGAAATGCAGAAAGATGATCTCTTGTCAAGACCAGAGCAGATAAGATCGAAGATTGTTGAAGGGCGTATAAGAAAAAGACTTGAGGAGCTGTCATTGCTTGAGCAGCCCTACATTAAAAATGATAAACTTGTAGTAAAGGACTGGATCAAGCAGACTATTGCAACTATTGGAGAAAACATCAAAGTTAAGAGGTTTGTGAGGTTCAACCTCGGAGAGGGTTTGGAGAAGAAAAGCCAGGATTTTGCTGCCGAAGTAGCTGCACAAACTGCGGCAAAAGAAGCTCCTACACCAGCCAAAGAGCAACCAGCTGCCGTGGAAGCCAAGGAGACTGAACAAAAGTAAGCAGTTTATTACTTTTCACAAATTAAATTCAGGAAAGAATCTACTTGAGTTGAACTTAATGGTGCTAAAAATTGCATAATTATGTTAATGGCTTCTCATTTTGCTACAAATCTTTGAAGTACTAAAATGTAGGTTTACATTAGAAAAAGATCCTCTAAAGTGAGAAGTAGTAAAGTGATAAAGTGATTCGCACTATCTTAATTAAGAGTGATTAAATACTTACTTTCTCACTTTACTAACCTCCTCACTTTAGAGGAACTTGATCCAGCTCAATAATAACGGGGTGGAAGCAACAGTATAACACACTTGTTTTTCTTCGCTTCTGTAGTCACATATGATATAAGTTACTCTCTTTATGAAAACTAGTGTATTAATGTGCACTAGTGTCCCTCTTAATGCACCTTTTTATAAATTAAATGTGTAACAAGTGTAAAATTAGTTAAGAAGTAAATGTTTTATACTCTAAGAGGTCTTCGATTCAAGTTTTAGAATTAGCCAAAAAAAATGTGTATTATGGATTATATGTATTGAAGGTTATTTTGTTTAATATTAGGTTTTTCAAGAATGTATTTTTCTCCCTACATTTTAATGTTATCTTTGATTAAACGAAGATGGTATATGTGCATGTCTGTTTAATGTTTATACATATTTACTCTAGAGTTTACATGGCCAAATCCCAAGTAAGAAGAAAACTGATGCCTTACAAGTCCTAAATTGTTTGACATTCTGCTGCAGGCAATCAACAGTTGCAGTC
Source organism: Arachis hypogaea (assembly GCF_003086295.3). Classification (NCBI taxonomy): domain Eukaryota; kingdom Viridiplantae; phylum Streptophyta; class Magnoliopsida; order Fabales; family Fabaceae; genus Arachis; species Arachis hypogaea. The sequence goes on from NC_092040.1 coordinate 96,879,250, forward strand.
TCTGCTGCATTGGTCAAGCAACTAAGGGAGGAAACTGGAGCAGGAATGATGGACTGCAAGAAAGCTCTTGCCGAAACCGGAGGGGACCTTGAAAAGGCCCAAGAATACCTCAGGAAGAAGGGTCTCTCAACAGCCGACAAGAAATCCAGCAGGCTAGCAGCCGAAGGCAGAATCAGTTCATACATTCACGACTCGCGCATTGGGGTACTAGTTGAAGTGAACTGTGAAACTGACTTTGTTGGTAGAAGTGAGAAATTCAAGGAGTTGGTTGATGATCTTGTGATGCAAATCGTGGCCTGCCCACAGGTGCAGTATGTATCCATTGAAGATATTCCGGAGGAAATTGTGAAAAAGGAAAAGGAGATTGAGATGCAGAGAGAGGACCTAGCTTCAAAACCAGAGAACATCAGAGAGAAAATCGTCGAGGGAAGGGTTACGAAGAGGCTTGGGGAGCTCGCGCTTCTGGAGCAGCCTTTTATTAAGGATGACAGTGTCTTGGTGAAGGACTTGGTGAAGCAAAGTGTAGCTTCCATTGGAGAGAACATTAAAGTAAGACGTTTTGTTAAGTTCACTCTTGGGGAGAGTGCTGAAAATGAAACAAAACCAGAACCAGAGGCATAGAATGAAGAGAAGTGCCATAAAGCAATGTAGCAATTTACAATAGCATGTGAAGCTTGGTTTGCATCAGGGTGAAACAAATTTTGAAGAGAGCAAATTTGTTTATTCATAATAACCAAATGTGCAATCGGCATGGACACAATTTTCTTTTTACTGATCTGTATCTACATTGAGATACACGAGGACCATATATTTTGTTAATTATGAGTTTGTAAGCTGAAAATATGAACTAGTTGATGCATTTCTCAATTTTGAATCATCAGTTTCAATACTGTCTGATATTCAATAGTTCATAATCCATACTTGTAATGTTAATGACCATTTTATCAAGGTTTTGAAAATTGAATGGGTAGAACTATAGGTTCAATGGATATAATAAAATAATCTATATATATGAAATATATACAATTATTTTATAAAATAATTTCGTGTTTTATTATTTCAGTCTGACTCAGTTAACCCAATCAAATCAGCTAGTTCGGTCTGGTTTTCAACCATGCATTTTGTCAAAAACTTTGAAAAGGATAGCTACCTTGTTTTCTAAAATGAGGTATGTAAGGCCAAGAGTGAAATTAATCACATTTGGATTATTTACTGGAATCTACACAATGAAAGTAAAACAAGTTCAACCAGAGTTACTTTTCTTGTCATGGATAACATAGCACTGATAATTAAGCACACAAAATTAGAATATTGCCCTGATTCAAGTATTTTCAATAAGAAATCCCCACACTTTATAGATTCATAAAGTCATTTGATTTCATGACAAGAGGATCCTTCCTCAACTATTGAATTCACATATACGCACAAGTATAAAGGAATCATTACTTAATGTGCAAGAGCATTTTAAACTGAGAAAATAAAATAAAAAAACAACAACAACAACAAAGTTTCTCCTTTAATCATACTTGTCTGTGCCAAATGCCTTTTAGCTTTGATGCTTTCCTGGTACAAAACGCCAGAGGTCAACGGCAATGTCTACCTCTTTCTTCTTATGAAATTTGTATAGCTTCGGCAGATCATATCGAAGCTGTCAAAGCAAAGGGGGGAAAATCAGTTACAGCTTACAAGATGCAGGTCCATAATTATGGCTACTCCATGAATCACTGGAACAAGAAAATATATGAAAGAATCAGGTTGTTTAGGTGACCTAAGTCTTGATATTGGTCCCCATATTTTTTAAGAGACAACAATTTACACAAACAATTTCGATAAAAAACAAGGTCAATTTGGAGAGAAAAAATCAAATATTATTATGACTTAAACATCTAATACACAGTAACCTCCCTCACCTCACATAGAACTTCGGCATTGCTAGCGTTGAAATCTCTTAAAGCTGTTCGTTTCACATGCTGCGGTTAGATAAAAATTGAACCCATGGTATCAATAGAAGGTCGGAAAAAGGATAAAATGTGTTAATGCAAAGGATCAGGAAAAAAAATGCTAATGACATCTTTTTGGAATGGGAAGATCAGAGACTTCTTCAATATCGATCTGACAAGGCTCGCAGAACTCAATTACTAATAACAAGACTAGTATTTAAGATTCAGAAAACATACCTCTCTTGTGGAACGCTTATGCAATGAATAAACAGCTTGAGAAGCAACCTGACAAAGTAGTAATATTTGCAACATGGTAAATTAAAATACCCATCAATTATATATTTATGTTTATAGAGTAAAATACCTTCAAAGCAACATTGAGAAAGTCCAAATCTGCGCCCTTTTTCCGAGTTCCAAAAGGAGGATTCATGATAACTGTATCAACAATTTGGCCTAGAGTATGGACCAAGAAAATCGTATAAACCTGTTAGTTACACTAAATGAAATACTTCAAATAGCATATAATGCCTACAAGTTATACCATGAATACCCTTAAAAACTTTTATGTTACCATATAAATAAGAAGCTAAGAACTAATTCAGCAATGTTGTTTGAACTATTACACTCTCAACTGGAAATCATGGAGACATAACAAGAATCAATTTTCCATATCCATCTAAGAACAAAAATCCAGAAAAGAAAGGAGAGAAGTGCAGCAAATTGCACCAGGCAACAAGGCTTCGATTCAGACTGTTGTTGCTCCAAAATGCCAATGAAGTGTCAAGATTGACGATGAAAATCATTTTTAGTCCACATAATTAAAAGTGATAAGGCAGTACTGCAAAACCACAAGAGTTCAAACATAGACTAATTTCCCTACAAAGAAAACAACTTGGCCCCAAATATCGCCATTCAACAAATGCAAGATTCCATATTTTACTTCTAAACTTGTGCTTCCTGAAATCAACTGGTGGCTTATGACATAGAACTCAATCTTATAAATCCATTAAGATACGAATCCAATTTTTAAACATTTTCTATAACAAAGGTTATTGTTCAATACATGAACTCATAAAATGGGATGGAATGAACGGAAAGTTACCTCTCCACCTCAAGTCCATGACATTAGACTGAATAAAATCCATATCCACCTGAAGTTTTAATTAAATAAAAAAGAATGGTGTATGAATTATTAATAACCAACCTTTAAATAATTATTGAAAAATTCCATTTATTGCATCTACAGCATATAATTGACCAACTTTTATTTCATCTTTTTCTATTATAACAGTATCCCAAGCTTTATTCATTCAAGACACTTTGCTTTGATGTACAATATTCAAAATACACCAAATCTTATTGTTTAATTCAAACAAGAGACTCGGATAATGTGCAACCTTTGTAATCATTTAGAATAATATTCGACAGAGATATAAAATACCTCAAGTTCCTCAGCATTAAGAGATGCTATTTCAAGAGATTTTGGATCAATGTCAATGCTGAGAACATGTCTGATCAATGCTAACACAAATCAAGAGAATATTAGATATGTAATACAGGATTGATGTTAGAAAACGAAAATACGTATTTTGTAAGCCATTGTCATTTGTCAAACATGATTTTGAATTTCAGAATTTATTATTTGATTACCTACAAACAACTGCTATGTGACCATGTGCATGAAACACTGAACAGTTCCAGACTTGGAAACCATAGATTCGTTCTATACAATACTAGTAGTACACAAGTTTAGAGTTAACTATAACAAATTTGTTTCTAATGTCACTCAAGTTTAGACAGCATAATACCATGAAGTGAATGACAAACTAAAATAAGACAATCCGGTAAACGATCCTGCAAAAGTAACGGAGAAAGGATTCAACTCACTCTGCACTCAAAAGAGCAGCTGCAACACCTAACGTACCGCAACCACATCCGAAGTCAGCCACTACTTTGTTACTTATGTCCTCAAAAGAATTTTCTGCCTGATTCACATGGATTATAAAGCAAACAAGATTTCAGCCACGGAAAAAAACAGAATATTTTACTAATTTACATTTAGAAACCTTATTCAAGTTCACAAACTACACGTCTACACTCACACACCATTACACTGATTAATTTACTCCAATACCCTCCCTATCAATCCCTACTGCCAGTAATAGAACTTATCCGAGGAGCATCAATAATGCACAAAGAAAATCACTCAAATAATTCAAGATGCTACTACAAACCTTAACCATATATTAATAACCACATCAAATGTAATTCAAGTATTTGAAATGTAGCATAAAAATGGGGTGTGGTCAACTTCCACCACAAACAAGCAAATTACATATATAAAAGACATCTTTAATGAGTAAAGTACGAACCTTTAACGTACACAAACAGATAAGGGAGAAGGAAGAACCAAAGTTCAGTACCAAACATGGCAGAAGAAAATGAATAAATAATATTACTAATAGTTAAAAAAAAAAGACAACGAGATTGGAAGGAGGGGAATACCGTGAAGAGCATTCGAGAAGCTATATGGGGTCCCGTTGGGTACTGTTCAAGCTCCACCTTTCATCACACAAACACAGAAAAGTGTGATTCAGAAAAAGAAGTTAGTTACTACGAAAGTGAGAAAGAGAGAAACCTTGGGGTTTGGGAACTGGTCAAGACCACCGAGGAGGCCTTCCAACTGCTTCAGCTTCATAATTTCCGACGAATTTTGCCGGCGACGGCGATGAAAGGCAAGGAGTTTTTTTTTTTTTTTGTACAGGGAAAGGCGAGGAGTTAGATTTTTCTTTTTGTTGCAGCTCGCTGATGGTCGCAAACTTTGTTTCCTTTTTTATTTTGGTTAATTGTTTCCTCTCTTTACAACAAAGGGTTTTTGTGACCCAATAGAGCCCATTTAATTGGCCCAAATATCCGGGCTGATAAGAGTTGCACCCGAAAAATCTTGATATTTTTGGTATTCATGACCTAAAGAAAATAATATTTTTTGTCTCCACAATATCTTCCAACTCATAAAATTATTATTTATAAACTAAAATTAGTCACTGATGTATTTGTATATAAATACGTGTGATTTAATTTATTTTCAATGTATATTTATATTTTAACATATATTTTATACTGATAATTGATTTTGATATACACATAGCAAAATCGTAAACTAACTAATGAACTAACCGTAGACCAATCCAAATTTGTTAAAAAAATTGGTTTTGACAAGAGAGAAGATACATATAACTAAAATAAAGGAGTGAGAATTTTGTACTATATAGAGGATGAAAGAATCTCTCTTCCTTGACTGACTATGAAATATGGATACACATTTTAGAATAAGATACGGATAAGAATATAAGATAATGCTAGCCTATATTAGTGATGATGAATCGAATAAAGGAAATAAAGAATGAGAAATGAGATAGAGGAGGAATTAGATGCCAGCAAAATGATATTGCGTTAGAATACCGCTATTTGCTTCCCTGTAAGTTCTAAACCCAATATATGCAACCTATTTAATTTGCATTGCACCTGTAATTGAATTTGGCATGCAATGAAAGCAAAGCGTGCATATAGGTCATTAGAAGAAAAATGAGTTAGTTATTAATTATGGGTAACAGTCCTATCAGCAGTCTCCGTCCCAACAACTACAATGGAAATGAACCTTACAGTGTGGTACTAGCAGACTCCGCTACCATTCAGTTCGCAGGAAAAAAGACGCCATGGAATATGTCATATAAGGGACAAAAAACAACCTGTTACTTTACTCTAGAGGAGGTCATAAAAAGGACAAATAGTAATAGTAATGATTCTGTAAATTTCGATGATTTGCGTATCTCAACCGACGATTTTCCTTTCTCTGATGACCAAAATCTGTCAGACTTGCATTTCAATATTACTGTGAAATTGAATAGAGACGATGAAGGTCTTCTTAGGGTATCATACGAAATTTGTCGTAGGCCGCTGCCACGCGGGCTCAGTTTCCTTGATTACCACGAGTATGAGATCTGGAATGTTGTAAATAATGCATGGGGTGGAGATACGACGACATACATTTTTTTACATTCTCTTGGGAGAATGAGATTTATGCTTGTTACGGAGGGGAGGAGAAGGAGCAAGGGTGAAAAGACTAAGCCTTACATGTTTAGTGTGACACATTATTATGCTAATTTGGAGAATGGAAAAGACGTAGGACTCTCTATGCAAGTCAAAAGGATCAAAGCCAAATCGTGTGACGATGGTGATGGGCCTCACCTGCACCCTGCTCATGCATTGTTTTATATGTATGATGAAATCGTTAGAACAAGGAATCCTACTTGTTGCCCTCATTGTGCTAATAATATCCTTCAGACTCTTCGAATGTCATGTCCATCTGAAAGTGAAGATAGCGACATTGACACTTTTGTTACTCCTTTTCGCCAGTATTCTTGAAAATGCTGGAAGAGTTAGAGGCAATTATAATGGTAGTCTCAATATTAGAAATTTTATTCTTAGATCAAAATAATAGTGGCTACTTGCACAAAGAAATCTTCATGTCATCTGCTGGGTAGTTCAATTAAATATATATATTTAGTCAAATATATTTTAATATTATCTTTGTAAATAAAAATAATAGATTGAGAGAAAATGACGATTTTTTTTCTTTTTACTTATAAGATGTATATTTTAGGGTGAAGACTCATATCCATATATAATTGTCTGAATCTTAATTTGAGCAAAGAATTAGAGAACTAGAAAGAGAAAATTTGAGAAGAGAATTTGAGATTATAAAATTGTATATGTGAATTAAAGATAGGCTGAGTCTTATATAGCCTTAAAAATAAGAGAATAAAGGACTCATCATTCACAAGAACCCAGGCGAACATATGTCAATTAACAATAACAAATTTTAACAAACTTTTCTTCCACTAAATTGAACCACTTGTTGAGCCAACCGTGGAGAGCTCTCGACCACCAAAGAGATTTCGGGGAGGAATCAAGCGAGATAACATAAGATGAGAGAAGACACCACATCCAACTCAAAACCTTAAGGTGTCAAGTAAATGGGTCTCTCATCTTATAAACTCCTCACTCTTCCATGCTTTCTTTGATATGGGACTAACTTCAACACTCCTCACACTTGCAACATTAACAATCTCCCCCTCAAGTGTGAGCCTTCACATCAAGCATCAACTCTCCCTTTTTCTAGCTCCTCCACCACAGGTATTCGTCCATCACACCGCCGCAAAACACCGCGGGACACGCCATCCGGACCATGATAAACTCCAATTTTGTGGTTTATCTTATGCTTATTTTGGGGAATTTTATCACCTTTTCTCACATTTATTCAATGAAATAGCATGATTTTGCAATTCTCCCTTGATTTGTGCTTAAATTGAAAACATGCTTTTTAAGCCCTAAAATTGGTGATTTTAATTCACTTTAATCCCATTCGATGCCTTGATATGTTTGTTGAGTAATTTCAAGTTCATAAGGCAAGTATTGGATGGAAGAAGTGAGGAGAAAAGCATACAAAGTGGGAGAACTCATGAAGAAATGAAGGAACCGTAAAGCTGTCAAGCCTGACCTCTTAGCACTCAAACGACCATAACTTGAGCTACATAGGTCCAAATGAGATGGTTCCAGTTCCGTTGGAAAGCTAACATCCGGGGCTTCAAAATGATATAAAATTTACAATAGTTGCCTGACGTCTAGAGATGCGCATGCTCACTATACGTGTGCACACCGATGGAGCATCGTGATTCACTAAAGTGAAATCGTGGCTAGCGATTTGTAGCTCATTTTGGGCCCAATTGATGTGGTATTTTACAACCCACACTATTAACCGGCAAGTGCACCGGGTCATACCAAGTAATACCTTAGTGAGTAAGGGTCGATCCCACGAGAATTGATGGATCAAGCAACAATAGCGTTTGATAGGATTAGTTAGGCAAGCAGAAAAGAGTGTTTTGGTATTCAAAGAGCATTAAACACAGACAAATAAATAAGTTGGGAATAATATAATGAGAAGATAGTTAAGGTTTCAGAGTTATCTATTTCTTCGGATTAACTTTTGTTACTAATTAATTTAATCATGCAAGATTTAATTTCATGGCAAACTCTATGTGACTAGGCCCTAAATCCTTAGACCTTCCTAGTCTCCTCTAAAATTCATTAACTGCCAATTCCTTGGTCAATTAATTCCAATTAGAGGGTGATGATCAATTTCTAGTTTATATGCCAAAAGAATCCTAATTATCCACAAATAAAGGGATTATATGTCACATATCCCGTTAAATACAAACAATTAAAAATTCAGTATAATATGTTTTCAAGCTATTGTTCAAGTAAAGAGCTTTTTCAAGTTTTACAAGAACTCAATTAGAACATGGGTCATACTTCCGTTCCACCCATATTCATAAAATAAAGAACGAAAACAATTATAGAAATATAAATCAAGACATGAATTAAATTAAAACGATCAAACGAATCAATCCATGAAAATAGATAGAGCTCTTAACCTTAACAATGGAGGATTAGTTGCTCATGGAATGTGAGATGTAAATTTGTATAGAATTCCCTAATAGAATCCCCTAATGGACTGTACCTAATAGAAGAGAAGTCTCCCCTTTTTATAACTAATCCTAATTAATTTAAAATCTAATATCTAAAAATAATATCTTTTCCTAAAAATAAGATTTAAAATCAAATTTGAATTTAAATCAGAATTAACTAACTACTCCGCGTCTTGTAACGTGGGGACCACTTGGCTTCACTGGATCCACGCCTAACTTGGGTGCTAAAATGGGACCCAGAAATCACCCCTCAGCGTTTTCTGTGTTTCTGCATGTGGCGCATGTGACGCGTCCGTGTCGTCCACGCATTCGCGTCATTTGTGCATATTCCAGTCCACGCGTTCGCGTCAGGCATGCGATCGCGTCATTGCGATTTCTCCATTCCGCGCGGTCGCGTGAGTCATGCGTCCGCGTCGATCCTCGCTGGTTATCTCTTTGGTTTCTTCTCTTTCTCTGCAGAAACTTCATCAAATCCATCGAATGCTACCTAAAATAATAAAATTGCACAAAACTCAAAATAGCATCCATAGTGGCTAAAATATAATTAATTCTTAATTAAACTCAACAAATTATATGCAAATTCACTAGAAAAAGATAGACAAGATGCTCACGCATCACAACACCAAACTTAAACTGTTGCTTGTCCTCAAGCAACCAAAACTAATGTAAGCTTAGGATGTGAATTTGCATGAGAATGAGAGTTCGATTAAGCTCATGTCTCTTTTTATAGTGGGATTTATAACTATAATCCTGAATAGGTTTGGCATCTCACTCTCCTTTGAATCAAGAATGTTATTGTCATTCGAAATTAGAATCCGGATAATATTATGAATTTTCTGATCTTTACATTTCAGTTTAATCCTTGAACACAGCAACATTTACTTTAATTTATTTTTCTTTGATGCTTTGCACCTTGAGCCTAGCTGTGACTTTAAATGTTTTGTCTCAAGAGTTACTTGACACAGAAACACCACAAGCACTTAACTGGAGAACTCCCTTTGAGTTCTGATTTTTCTTTCAGTTACTCCCAGACAGTGGTGCTCAAAGCCTCTGGCATACTCTATTAAACGCACTTGGTCTCGACTCTAAGTGTTTTGTCTCAAGGATTACTTGACACAGTCACACCACAAGCATATGACTAGGGAAACAACTCTTTGAGCTTTTAATCATGTCTGACCTCCCTAGTCATTGATGCTCAGAGCCTTGGACCTTGCTTTTATTATTATTTATTTATTTATTATATTTTTTTTCTTTTGCTGTTTCTTTTGCTTCAAGGATTAAATTTTTGTTTATTTCAGAGAAGTCATAATAATTCTCTAAATTCATGTTCCTTATACATCAACATTCCTTGATTCAAATTCAAATATGCACTGTTTATATCATGCATTCAAAAATTACAATTAATACCACCACATTTATGTAAATCAGACTATTCTTAAAATTAACTCAATTTCTCATGCAATACATAACTTCTTTTTCTTTTCTTTTAGGATTCAAGTTTAGTGAGTGGTACATAAAACATCTTTTCAGCATATAAAAAAAAAGAAAACTAAACTAGTCCTAAAATTCTTACTAATAAAGGATCATGCAACAAACAAAGCAAAAATAGCAGAAAATCGGAACGTAACATAGAAAAAGAGGGGAGGAATAAAAATGAAAGGAACTCAACCACCTTAGTTATCCTAGCGGTCGCTTTATTCTTCAGGTTGTGCTCCTCAGTGAAGATGATTCGCCTCCCTTTTGGTGCCATAGGAATAGACAGAAAACTTCTAAGCGAAGCGTCAACACCAAACTTAAAGTTTTGCTTGTCCTCAAGCAAAGAAGAACTGAAAACAGAAAGAGATAAATTATTATGAAGAAAGAAAAAGAAGAGGTTAAAAGAATAAGAGAGAATAAGGGTTGAGAGAGAGAGAAAAATAAAACTGGGCAGCGCAAGCGACGCGTTCGCGTACGGCACGCGATCGCGTACGTCGCGCATTCTTCATAATGACGCGTTAGCGTCAGGCACGCGTCCGCGTGCCCTGGATATTGTGCGACTCGCGCGAAGCCAGCCGCGCGCCCACGCGACTTTCTGTTCGCATGGCTTGGGAACCAATTTTTCATACGACGCATTCGCGTCATACACGTGCTCGCGTGGATGGCCATATGTGCGACTGACGCGAACGCGTCAGTCACGCGTCCGCGTGACTAAATTTATGCTTTTAGCACACTTCTTGCCCCAAGCCAGCACAACTCTCTGCCCAAACACTCTTTTACGTTGAATTGGCAGGTCACGCGTTCGCGTCGGTGATGCGCCCGCGTGAATGGCGAAAATCACAAATGACGCGATCGCGTGGGGCACGCAAACGCGTAGGATCATTTGTGCGAAAGGCTTTATTCTGGCGCCACTCCTGCGCAACTCTCTGTTAATTTTCATTTTGTACACACACATGATTGACGCGTTCGCGTCAATGACGCTTGCGCGTCTTGTGCCTCCTCTTTTTTTTTTTTTGAATTAGAACCTGAGGTGTTCGGTTCCTGGAATAGCATAGCTGCAAGATCATAAAATTAGTAAGAACTCAATAGAATCAAATAACTAGGAAAACTACTACTACTACGAAAATAACTAAGAATGAAAAGAAACGATCATACCACGGTGGGTTGTCTCCCACCAAGCACTTTTAGTTAAAGTCCTTAAGTTGGACATGTGGTGAGCTCCTTGTCATGGTGGCTTATGCTTGTATTGATCCAGGAATCTCCACCAATGTTTGTAATTCCAATGGCTACCGGGATCCCAAACTAGGCGCATAACGCCTTTGAGAAAGTTGAAGCAAGTGACAAGGCCCAAAGGGTGTTGATTGTAGGAATGAATTCCAGGGTCCCAAACCTTGCTTTTACACCCGTCTTCTTGTGTATCGCCATTGTTCCCACCGGGTGGCAAGCAATCTGAATTCTCACAGAGACATCCAAACAACCTTCTAGACCCTTTCAAGTGAGCTCTACACCAAACCTTGCACTTCAATTTGGAGCATGCAACCGTATTGAACCTTGCTTGACATCCCTTGCCACTAACCATCTTCCTCTTACTCTTAATGCCACAAAGAGCTCTAAGTTGACCACCGTCTCTAGTAGCCCATATTCAAGTGGGAAAGTAAGGATTAAGGATAGAAATTTTACCCACTTGAATGTTGTATTGGATAGTGATGGCTTTGGGAGAGGTCATACAAGCTCCATTCCCATGTGCTCTTCTTTGAATTCTTCCACCTCTTTGCAAGCTTCCTCAATTTCAGCCTCTTCCTCTTGGTGGCTTTCTTTTTTAACTAACTCTTCATTGACCTTGGTCTCAGAGCCAGCTACTTTACCACTGCTCAACTGAATAACCGTGTAGTCTTCTCTTGGGTTCACCACTATATCACTTGAAAATGTACTTGCAGACCTCTCAAGTAATTGCTTACTCATTTGGCCCATTTGCACTTCCAAGTTTCTAAAGGAGGTTTTGGTTTCCTGCATAAAACTCATCATCATCTCTCAATTAGGATCTTCTTGGGATTTAGAGTTTGCCTCTTGAAAAAGATTTTAAGTGTTGATAGCTGGGACTTGCATGCCACCCATCTGTTGAGTAAGTAGATTTACTTGCTGATTCATAAGCTTGTTCTGGACAAGAATAGCATTAAGAATTTCTACTTCCATAACACCCTCCTTCTGAGAAGCCTCAATATCTGATGGTGCCTCTTGATATGGGTAGAAAGATGATGGTTCTTGGTAGTTGGAACATGGGGCATTGAAGTTTCTTTGGTTTTGACTTTGCCAACCAAAATTCTGATAGTTCCTCCATCCACAATAATATGAATCACTACTTGGGTGTGCGTAGTAATCCACGTGATCTCTCTCCATTATTTTTCCTCAGCACAAAACACCAAACAGGATTAAACGCACCATGTGGTTGACAAGCAAGCAAAGAAGAAAGAGCATAAAGAAGATTTAAACTCAATAGCCAAGGGGACACCAAACTTAATTTCAGCAATTAAAAAATATTGGTGCTATTTATTTATTTAATTAATTTTTTTTCAAAAATTTAAAATTTAATTAAAAAAATCAAAACGAAACAGGGAAGGGGGGAGTTCACGTAAAATAAGAGAATATATATATATATATTGAAAATTTTAATAAAATAAAAAAATAAAACGCCTAATTTAAGCAATCAAACAACTAATAGTTGTTAATCACAATCAATCCCCGGCAACGGCGTCAAAAACTTGATGTGGTATTTTACAACCCACACTACTAACCGGCAAGTGCACCGGGTCGTACCAAGTAATACCTTACGTGAGTAAGGGTCGATCCCACGAGGATTGATGGATCAAGCAACAATAGCGTTTGATAGGATTAGTTAGGCAAGCAGAAAAGAGTATTTTGGTATTCAAAGAGCATTAAACACAGACAAATAAATAAGTTGGGAATAATATAATGAGAAGATAGTTAAGGTTTTAGAGTTATCTATTTTTCGGGATTAACTTTTATTACTAATTAATTTAATCATGCAAGATTTAATTTCATGGCAAACTCTATGTGACTAGGCCCTAATTCCTTAGACCTTCCTAGTCTCCTCTAAAATTCATTAACTGCCAATTCATTGGTCAATTAATTCCAATTAGAGGGTGATGATCAATTTCTAGTTTATATGCCAAAAGAATCCTAATTATCCACAAATAAAGGGATTATATGTCACATATCCCATTAAATACAAACAATTAAAAATTCAGTATAATATGTTTTCAAACTATTGTTCAAGTAAAGAGCTTTTCCAAGTTTTACAAGAACTCAATTAGAACATGGGTCATACTTCCGTTCTACCCATATTCATAAAATAAAGAACGAAAACAATTATTGAAATATAAATCAAGACATGAATTAAATTAAAAAGATCAAACGAATCAATCTATGAAAATAGACAGAGCTCCTAACCTTAACAATGGAGGATTAGTTGCTCATGGAATGTGAGATGTAAATTTGTATAGAATTCCCTTATGGAATCCCCCTAATGGACTGTACCTAATAGAAGAGAAGTCTCCCCTTTTTATAACTAATCCTAATTAATTTAAAATCTAATATCTAAAAATAATATCTTTTCCTAAAAATAAGATTTAAAATCAAATTTGAATTTAAATCAGAATTAACTAACTACTTCGCGTCTTGTAACGTGGGGACCACTTGGCTTCACTGGATCCATGATGAGCGGATATTTTATACGCTTTTTGGGGGTAATTTCATGTAGATTTTAGCATGTTTCAGTTAATTTTCAGTAGAATATTATTAGTTTTTAGGCAAAAATCATATTTCTGGACTTTACTATGAGTTTGTGTGTTTTTCTGTGATTTCAGGTATTTTCTGGCTGAAATTGAGGGAGCTGAGCAAAAATCTGACTTAGGCTGAAAAAGGACTGCTGATGCTGTTGGATCCTGACCTCCCTGCACTCGAAATGGATTTTTTGGAGCTACAGGAGTCCAATTGGCGCGCTCTTAACGGCGTTAGAAAGTAGACATCCAGGGCTTTCCAGCAATATATAATAGTCCATACTTTGCGCGAGGATAGACGACGTAACTTGGCGTTAAACGCCAAGTTCATGCTGCTGTCTGGAGTTAAACGCCAGAAAAACGTCATTATCCGGAGTTGAACGCCCAAAACACGTCATAACCTGAAGTTTGACGCCAAGAAGGGCCTCCACACGTGGAAAGCTTTAGTCTCAGCCCCAGCACACACCAAGTGGGCCCCAGAAGTGGATTTCTGCACCAATTATCTTTGTTTATTCATTTTCTGTAAACCTAGGGTACTAGTTTACTATTTAAACAACTTTTACAGACATTTCTTGTACCTCATGACATTTTCAGATCTGAATTACATACTTTGTGACGGCATGAGTCTCTAAACTCCATTGTTGGGGGTGAGGAGCTCTGCAGCGTCTCGATGATTTAATACAATTCCTTTGTTTTCCATTCAAACACGCTTGTTCTTATCTAAGATGTTTATTCGCACTTAACTGTGGAGAAGGTGATGATCCGTGACACTCATCACCTTCCTCAACCCATGAACGTGTGCCTGACAACCACCTCCGTTCTACATCAGATTGAATGAATATCTCTTAGATTCCCCAACAGAATCTTCGTGGTATAAGCCGGATTGATGGCAGCATTCATGAGAATCCGGAAAGTCTAAACCTTGTCTGTGGTATTCCGAGTAGGATTCCGGGATTGAATGACTGTGACGTGCTTCAAACTTTAACCTGCTGGGCGTTAGTGACAGACGCAAAAGAGTGATTCTATTCCAGTAGGAGCGGGAACCAACCGGTGATTAGCCGTACTGTGACAGAGTGCGTGAGCATAGTTTTCACTGCGAGGATGGGAAGTAGCCACTGACAACGGTGACACCCTACATAGAGCTTGCCATGGAAGGAACCTGCGTGTGAGAAGAGGATCTCAAGGAAGAGTTGAAGTCAGAGGACAAAGCATCTCCAAAACTCCAACATATTCCCCAGTACTGCAAATCAAAGTAACATTGTTCCCTCTTTTATCAAATCCAGTAATTTCACTTTTAATCCAAATAACCTTGTTAACATCCTAACTGAGATTAATAAAATAAATATTGATTGCTTCAAACCAATAATCTCTGTGGATTCGACCCTTACTCACGTAAGGTATTACTTGGACGACCCAGTACACTTGCTGGTTAGTTGTGCGAAACTGTTAAATAGTCCATTAATATTGGCCACACAATTTCGTGCACCAAGTTTTTGGCGCCGTTGCCGGGGATTATTGCGTTTGGACAATTGAAGGTTTATTTTATTTCTTAGATTAGGAATAATTTATTTTTATTTTTATTGTTATAGAGTCATTAAATTTTGATAGGATAGTTTCTTTTCAAGAACATCTGCATCAAGTGTCATATCTATTCCCAATTGGCTAAAGCATTGGCATATATTCTTGATAAGGAAGCACCAGTACTTTTGACAATCTTTTTCAAAAATAATTTTTCTTTATTTAATCTTGTGCCAAACTCTAAGTTTGGTGTTTTCTTGTTAATCTTTCTTTAATTTTCGAAAACTTGTCTTGATTTTCTAAAAATTTTAAGTTTGGTGTTCTTTCTTATGTTCTTGGTGTTCTTGTGAATCTTCAAGGTGTTCTTGAGTTTTCTTGTGTTTTGATCTTAAAATTTTTAAGTTTGGTGTTCCTTGGTGTTTTCCCTCCAAAATTTTCGAAAATAAGGAACATTAAATCTAAAAAATTTTAAGTCTTGTGTCTTTTGTGTGTTTTTTTCTCTTTCCTTATAAAATTCAAAATTCAAAAAAATTTTTTTTTTTGTTTTCTAACCAATTTTAAAAAACTACTTTTTCGAAATTTTTAATATAAAATCAAAATTTCAATTTCAAATTTTTCGAAAATTTTCACAAAGTACTTTCAAAATATTTTTACAAATTCCATTTTTATTTATTCCATTATTATAAAACAAATAACAGCAACATACATATCATCTCTTTTATTCCATTATGGAATTAAATGGGAGTGATCAGTCCAAGAGGACTCTGGGGTCATATGCTAACCCCACTACTGCTTCATATGGGAGTAGTATTTGTATACCCTCCATTGGAGTTAGTAGCTTTGAGCTGAATCCTCAGCTCATTATCATGGTGCAGCAAAACTGTCAGTATTCTGGTCTTCCACATGAAGAACCTACAGAGTTTCTGGCACAATTTCTGCAAATTGCTGATACAGTACATGATAAGGAAGTGGATCAGGATGTCTACAGATTACTACTGTTTCCATTTGCTGTAAAAGATCAAGCTAAGAGGTGGTTAAACAACCAGCCTAAGAACAGCATAAAAACATGGAAACAGCTGTCAGAAAAATTCCTGAATCACTATTTCCCTCCCAAACGGATGACACAGCTAAGGCTAAGCATCCAAGGCTTCAAACAAGGAGATAATGAATCCCTTTATGATGCATGGGAGAGATACAGAGAGATGCTAAGAAAATACCCCTCTGAAATGTTTTCAGAATGGGTGCAATTAGACATCTTTTACTATGGGCTTACAGAAAAAGCTCAGATTTCTCTAGACCACTCAGCTGGTGGATCTATACATATGAGAAAAACAATTGAAGAAGCTCAAGAGCTTATTGATACAGTTGCCAGAAATCAGCATCTGTATTTGAACAGTGAATCTTCCATGAAAGAAGAAGCTAAAACAGTAACTGCAGAACTCAGTCCGGTGGATCAGGCTAATGAATTTAATCAGCAATTAGACTTTCTAACTCAGCAGCTAGCCGAATTCAAGGAAATGTTACAGGAAACAAGAATGGCTAACAGGAACATGGAAGTGCAATTAAAACAGACAGAAAAGCAACTGTCAAAACAAATAGCAGATGAATGCCAAGCAGTTCAATTAAGAAGTGGGAAAACATTAAATACCTCACTTCAAAGCAGCAAGAAGACAGGAAATGAACGAATGGCTACTCAAAATCCCTCTGAGGACAAGCAGAGCCCAGAAAGGGATAAAACTGGCGCTGAACGCCCAAACCATGTTCATTCCTGGCGTTCAACGCCAGAAACAAGCATGGATCTGGCGCTGAACGCCCAAAAGGAGCATGGTTCTGGCGTTCAAACGCCAGAAACAAGCAGAGAGGTGGCGTTTAACGCCACCCCAGCTTCCACCCCTGGTATTCAAACGTCAGTGGGTGATCAGTCACATACAAGTGCTGATAACAATCCTTCTAAAAAGGCTTCCCAATCCACTTCTGTAGGTAATAAACCTGCAGCAACTAAGGTTGAGGAATACAAAGCCAAAATGCCTTATCCTCAAAAACTCCGCCAGGCGGAACAGGATAAGCAATTTGCCCGCTTTGCAGACTATCTCAGGACTCTTGAAATAAAGATTCCGTTTGCAGAAGCACTTGAGCAAATACCTTCTTATGCTAAGTTCATGAAAGAGATCTTAAGTCATAAGAAGGATTGGAGGGAAACTGAAAAAGTCTACCTCACTGAAGAATGCAGTGCAGTCATTCTGAAAAGCTTACCTGAGAAGCTTAAAGATCCTGGGAGCTTTATGATACCATGCACATTAGAAGGTGTTTGTACCAAGCAAGCTTTATGCGATCTTGGGGCAAGTATCAACCTAATACCTGCATCTACTATCAAAAAGCTTGGTTTGACTGAAGAAATCAAACCAACCAGGATATGTCTTCAACTTGCTGATGGCTCCATTAAATACCCATCAGGCGTGATTGAAGACATGATTGTTAAGGTTGGGCCATTTGCCTTTCCTACTGACTTTGTGGTGCTGGAAATGGAGGAGCACAAGAGTGCAACTCTCATTCTAGGAAGACCTTTCCTAGCAACTGGCCGAACCCTCATTGATGTCCAAAAAGGGGAAGTGACCTTAAGAGTCAATGAGGAGGAGTTCAAGTTGAATGTTGTTAAAGCCATGCAACATCCAGACACCCCAAATGACTGCATGAGTGTTGATCTTATTGATTCTCTGGTAAGAGAGGTCAATATGGCTGAGAGTCTCGAATCAGAACTGGAGGATATCTTTAAAGATGTTCAGCCTGATTTGGAGGAATCAGAGAAGATAATAGAACCTCTGAAAATCCCTCAAGAAGAGGAGAAACCTCCAAAACCCGAGCTCAAACCATTACCACCATCCCTGAAATATGCATTTCTGGGAGAAGGTGAAACCTTTCCTGTAATTATAAGCTCTACCTTAGAGCCACAAGAAGAGGAAGCACTAATTCAAGTGCTAAGGACGCACAAGACAGCTCTTGGGTGGTCCATTAGTGATCTTAAGGGCATTAGCCCAGCCAGATGCATGCACAAAATCTTGTTGGAGGATGACGCCAAGCCAGTGGTTCAACCACAAAGGCGGCTGAACCCAGCTATGAAAGAAGTGGTGCAAAAAGAGGTCACTAAATTACTAGAGGCTGGGATTATTTATCCTATATCAGACAGCCCCTGGGTGAGCCCTGTTCAAGTTGTCCCTAAGAAGGGTGGCATGACAGTGGTTCATAATGAAAAAAATGAACTGGTTCCTACAAGGACAGTTACAGGGTGGCGTATGTGCATTGATTACAGAAGACTCAATACAGCCACCAGAAAGGATCATTTTCCTTTACCATTCATAGACCAGATGCTAGAAAGACTAGCAGGTCATGAATACTACTGCTTCCTGGATGGATATTCAGGTTATAATCAAATTGCAGTAGATCCCCAGGATCAGGAGAAAACGGCCTTCACATGTCCATCTGGAGTATTTGCATACAGAAAGATGCCATTTGGCCTGTGCAATGCACCTGCAACTTTTCAAAGGTGCATGCTCTCTATTTTCTCTGATATGGTGGAAAAATTTCTGGAAGTCTTCATGGATGACTTTTCAGTATTTGGAGACTCATTCAGCTCCTGCCTTAACCATTTAGCACTTGTTCTGAAAAGATGCCAAGAGACTAACCTGGTTTTAAACTGGGAAAAATGTCACTTTATGGTGACTGAAGGAATTGTCCTTGGGCACAAAATTTCGAACAAGGGGATAGAGGTGGACCAAGCTAAGGTGGAAGTAATTGAAAAATTACCACCACCTGCTAATGTTAAGGCAATCAGAAGCTTTCTGGGACATGCAGGGTTCTATAGGAGGTTCATAAAGGATTTTTCAAAAATCGCCAAACCTCTGAGCAACCTGCTAGCTGCAGACACACCCTTCATCTTTAATGAAGAGTGTCTGCAGGCATTTGAAACTCTGAAAGCTAAATTGGTTACAGCACCAATCATCTCTGCACCAGACTGGACATTACCATTTGAACTAATGTGTGATGCCAGTGATCATGCCATTGGTGCAGTGTTGGGACAAAGGCATGACAAGCTTCTGCATGTCATTTACTATGCCAGCCGTGTGCTAAATGATGCACAGAAGAATTACACAACCACAGAAAAAGAGCTACTTGCAGTGGTTTACGCTATTGACAAATTTAGATCCTACTTAGTAGGATCAAAAGTGATTGTGTACACTGATCATGCTGCTCTTAAATATCTACTCACAAAGCAGGATTCAAAACCCAGACTCATCAGATGGGTGCTGCTTCTGCAAGAGTTTGATATAGAAATAAGAGACAGAAAAGGGACAGAAAATCAAGTAGCAGATCACCTGTCCCGAATAGAGCCAGTGGAAGGGGCGTCCCTCCCTCTCACTGAAATTTCTGAAACCTTTCCGGATGAGCAATTACTAGCCGTCCAGGAAGTGTCATGGTTTGCAGACATTGCGAACTACAAGGCAGTGAGATTCATACCCAAAGAGTACAGTAAGGTGCAATCAAAGAAATTAATCACAGATGCAAAATACTACCTCTGGGATGAACCATATCTCTTTAAGAGATGTGCAGACGGAGTAATCCGTAGATGTGTGCCTAAAGAAGAAGCACAGAAGATCCTTTGGCATTGCCATGGATCACAGTATGGAGGACATTTTGGAAGTGAACGAACAGCCACAAGAGTCCTCCAGAGTGGCTTCTACTGGCCTACTCTCTATAAAGATTCCCGAGCATTTGTGCTTAACTGTGATAGCTGCCAGAGATCAGGCAACCTGCCTCACAGTTATGCTATGCCTCAACAAGGAATCTTGGAAATTGAGTTGTTTGATGTATGGGGCATTGACTTCATGGGACCTTTCCCACCATCATACTCAAACACCTATATTCTGGTGGCAGTGGATTATGTATCCAAATGGGTGGAGGCTATTGCAACACCCACTAATGACACTAAAACAGTGTTAAAATTCCTCCAGAAACATATCTTCAGCAGATTTGGTATCCCTAGAGTGTTAATCAGTGATGGGGGTACTCATTTCTGTAATAAACAGCTCTACTCTGCTCTAGTACGTTATGGAGTCAACCACAGGGTGGCTACTCCATATCACCCACAAACTAATGGGCAGGCTGAAGTCTCAAATAGAGAACTTAAAAGAATCCTGGAACGGACTGTAATTAACCGTAGAAAGGATTGGGCAAGAAGCTTGGATGATGCTCTGTGGGCATACAGAACAGCATTTAAGACCCCTATAGGGACCTCTCCATACCAGCTTGTGTATGGAAAGGCATGTCACTTGCCAGTGGAACTAGAACACAAGGCCTACTGGGCAACCAGATTCCTGAATCTTGATGCCAAATTAGCTGGAGAAAAACGATTGCTCCAGTTAAATGAGCTAGAGGAGTTTAGACTCAATGCTTTTGAAAATGCGAAAATCTACAAGGAAAAAGCAAAAAGATGGCATGATAAGAAATTGTCATCCAGAGTCTTTAAACCAGGACAAAAAGTTCTGCTATTCAACTCTAGGCTCAGATTATTCCCTGGGAAGTTAAAATCCCGGTGGAGAGGTCCATATGTGATCACAAGTGTATCACCATATGGATACATAGAACTTCAGGATAGTGACTCTAACAAAAAGTTCATTGTCAATGGACAAAGAGTTAAACACTATCTTGAAGATAATTTCGAGCAAGAATGCTCAAGACTGAGATTACATTGAATATCAGTGTCAGTCCAGCTAATGACATTAAAGAAGCGCTTGCTGGGAGGCAACCCAGCCATTTACAAAGTTTATTTACTGATTAAATAAATTTTCTTTTCTTTACAGGGTTGAGTCCAAGTATCTTCAAAGGTGAATTAGTAATTGATTGAAGTCCCAAGAGTTACAGAGAAATTTGGAAGCTCACTGGCATGAAAAAGCCAGTAAGAAATACTTTGGCGTTAAACGCCCAAAAGAAGCACCCACTGGGCGTTCAACGCCAGTAAGGGTAGCCTTCTGGGCGTTAAACGCCAAGAAGAAGCATCTTCTGGGCGTTAAACGCCAGAAAGATGCACCTTCTGAGCGTTTAACGCCAATCTGCTAGCATTCTGGGCGTTTAGAAAAACGCCCAGTAAAGAAGGACCTCCTGGCGTTCAACGCCAGGAAGAAGCATCACATGGGCGTTGAACGCCCAGGAGAAGCAACATGTGGGCGTTAAACGCCCAAACCATGCACCATGTGGGCGTTTAACGCCAGGATGGTGGGGAGGGGGTAAAATTCGTCTCTCTTTACAAATTTTCTAATTTTTTATGTTTCAATTCATGTTTTCTTGCATAAACATGTTTCAAATTATCATCCCTCAAATCAAATTAGTGTTCTAAAAATCCTAATTTCTAAAATCCCTTTTTCAAAAATTATCACATGTATCTTAATCCATAAAAACAAATTAATTTTCAATCCAATCAAACTCTTTTAAGTTAGTTTTAAAAACTCAATTATCTTTTTAAAATCTTTTTCAAATCTTTTTCAACTCATCTTATCTTTATTTGACAATGCCTTTCCTTCTACTTCTCTCCTTTCCTTTCTTTTGCTTGAGGACAAGCAAACCTCTAAGTTTGGTGTGATTTGCCATGATCACTGAGCTAAAACTCATTAAGACCATGGCACCTAAGAGAACAGGAAGAGCAAGGATGTGAACTTAAGGGAGCTGAAGCGTCAGAAATTAATTCTTGAAGGCACCCCACAGACTAGAGGAACATCCACTTCCCAAAATACAGGTTGTTAAGTTCTAATTCCAGCTTTAACTCTGTGATAGTATTATTTTAGAAATTGACCTTAGAAGATATTTAGTAGTAATTAGGATGTCTATTTTGATTTTATTTCCAATTAAGCTATAATTTATTTTTCTCATCATCATTAGGCATGAATAAAGTAGTAGATTTTCTTTTAGAATAAAGAAGTAATTTATATTTTTCGAGTTCTTAATAATAAAATTTATAATATGTGGTGGCAATACTTTTTGTTCTCTGAATGAATGCTTGAACAGTGCATAATATGTACTTTGAATTTGATGAATATTGGCTCCTGAAAGAATGAGGAACACGAAAAATATTGTTGATGATCTGAAAAATCATGAAATTGATTCTTGAAGCAAGAAAAAGCAGTTCAAAAATAATAATAATAATAATAATAACACAATATTCACAAGCCATGGGCACTAGCCAAGAGTAAAAAAGGGATCCAAGGCTTTGAGCATCAATGGATAGGAGGGCCCAAGGAAATAAAATCCAGGCCTAAGCGGCTAAACCAAGCTGTCCCTAACCATGTGCTTGTGTCATGAAGGTCCAAGTGAAAAGCTTGAGACTGAATGGTTAAAGTCGTGATCCAAAGCAAAAGAGTGTGCTTAAGAGCTCTGGATACCACTGACTGGGGACTCTAGCAAAGCTGAGTCATAATCTGAGAAGGTTCACCTAGTTATGTGTCTATGGCATTTATGTATCCGGTGGTAATACTGGAAGACAAAGTGCTTAGGGCCACAACCAAGACTCATAAAATGACTGTGTTCAAGAATCAACATACTGCACTAGGAGAGTCAACAATACTATCTGAATTCTGAGTTCCTAAGGATGCCAATCATTCTGAAAATTTAAAGATACAGGGAGATGCCAAAACTATTCAGAGACAAAAAGCTACAAGCCCCGCTCATCTAATAAGAATCTGAGCCTCATTTAGAACTCAAGAATATTATTATTTCTTTATTTCTGTTAGAATCTATTTTATTCATCTAGTTGCTTGAGGACAAGCAACAGTTTAAGTTTGGTGTTGTGATGAGCGGATATTTTATACGCTTTTTGGGGGTAATTTCATGTAGATTTTAGCATGTTTCAGTTAATTTTCAGTAGAATATTATTAGTTTTTAGGCAAAAATCATATTTCTGGACTTTACTACGAGTTTGTGTGTTTTTCTGTGATTTCAGGTATTTTCTGGCTGAAATTGAGGGAGCTGAGCAAAAATCTGACTTAGGCTGAAAAAGGACTGCTGATGCTGTTGGATCCTGACCTCCCTGCACTCGAAATGGATTTTTTGGAGCTACAGGAGTCCAATTGGCGCGCTCTTAACGGCGTTAGAAAGTAGACATCCAGGGCTTTCCAGCAATATATAATAGTCCATACTTTGCGCGAGGATAGACGACGTAACTTGGCGTTAAACGCCAAGTTCATGCTGCTGTCTGGAGTTAAACGCCAGAAAAACGTCATTATCCGGAGTTGAACGCCCAAAACACGTCATAACCTGAAGTTTGACGCCAAGAAGGGCCTCCACACGTGGAAAGCTTTAGTCTCAGCCCCAGCACACACCAAGTGGGCCCCAGAAGTGGATTTCTGCACCAATTATCTTTGTTTATTCATTTTCTGTAAACCTAGGGTACTAGTTTACTATTTAAACAACTTTTACAGACATTTCTTGTACCTCATGACATTTTCAGATCTGAATTACATACTTTGTGACGGCATGAGTCTCTAAACTCCATTGTTGGGGGTGAGGAGCTCTGCAGCGTCTCGATGATTTAATACAATTCCTTTGTTTTCCATTCAAACACGCTTGTTCTTATCTAAGATGTTTATTCGCACTTAACTGTGGAGAAGGTGATGATCCGTGACACTCATCACCTTCCTCAACCCATGAACGTGTGCCTGACAACCACCTCCGTTCTACATCAGATTGAATGAATATCTCTTAGATTCCCCAACAGAATCTTCGTGGTATAAGCCGGATTGATGGCAGCATTCATGAGAATCCGGAAAGTCTAAACCTTGTCTGTGGTATTCCGAGTAGGATTCCGGGATTGAATGACTGTGACGTGCTTCAAACTTTAACCTGCTGGGCGTTAGTGACAGACGCAAAAGAGTGATTCTATTCCAGTAGGAGCGGGAACCAACCGGTGATTAGCCGTACTGTGACAGAGTGCGTGAGCATAGTTTTCACTGCGAGGATGGGAAGTAGCCACTGACAACGGTGACATCCTACATAGAGCTTGCCATGGAAGGAACCTGCGTGTGAGAAGAGGATCTCAAGGAAGAGTTGAAGTCAGAGGACAAAGCATCTCCAAAACTCCAACATATTCCCCAGTACTGCAAATCAAAGTAACATTGTTCCCTCTTTTATCAAATCCAGTAATTTCACTTTTAATCCAAATAACCTTGTTAACATCCTAACTGAGATTAATAAAATAAATATTGATTGCTTCAAACCAATAATCTCTGTGGATTCGACCCTTACTCACGTAAGGTATTACTTGGACGACCCAGTACACTTGCTGGTTAGTTGTGCGAAACTGTTAAATAGTCCATTAATATTGGCCACACAATTTCGTGCACCAATCCACGCCTAACTTGGGTGCTAAAATGGGGCCCAGAAATCACCCCTCAACGTTTTCTGCGTTTCTGCATGTGGCACATGTGACGCGTCTGCGTCGTCCACGCATTCGCGTCATTTGTGCAGATTCCAGTCCACGCGTTCGCGTCAGACACGCAATCGCGTCATTGCGATTTCTCCATCCCGCGTGGTCGCGTGAGCCATGCGTTCGCGTCGGTCCTCGCTGGTTATCTCTTTGGTTTCTTTTCTTTCTCTGTAGAAACTTCATCAAATCCATCCGAATGCTACCTAAAATAATAAAATTGCACAAAACTCAAAATAGCATCCATAGTGGCTAAAATATAATTAATTCTTAATTAAACTAAACAAATTAGATGCAAATTCACTAGGAAAAGGTAGACAAGATGCTCACGTATCACCAATCCAACTCATTTCTGATGCTATTGAACCCAAGGATTGGAGGGGGAATGAACCAAGTAGTCATAGTTTAGTTTTCATCATGCTTTAGAGTAGAATTTTAGAGAGCCTCTCTCTAGATTTAGGATAGAAATTAGGGTAAAGTTAGGTTAATCATTCTCAAATTTATCTTTCAATTCTTGTTTTGATTTCAATTCTCTTTATATTTTAGTGTTCTATTGTCTTAATCATCTTAGTTTCTCTTGTTAATTTCTTGTTTTGCTCTCTTCTATGTTGATGAACCATTGTTGAATCTTAATTTTCTTTAATGCAATTTTATGTTTCTATGTCCTTTTTATGTTCATCTAAATTGCTATTGTTGATTTCTTGTTGATAATAGTTATGGATCTTGTTAACTTTTGTATTTGGTGATGTTTACTTTTCTTGTATTCTAAGTGTTTGATGAAACGTTTACACTAGTTTTTGAGTAGCTTTTTTTTATCTTGGCCTAGGCTAAGGGAATTGAGTGACTATGAGTCATTGAGTCTCAATGATTTGGTGATTTGAGAACCCTTGGTGATCAATTTGATAGCCATTGACACTAGCCTACTACTAGGTTAATTAGTAGTGAGGTTAGACTTTATGGGTTGATGTGATCAAGCCTATTTGACGTACTTCAAGCCTAGTTGTAGATATTACGTACTTAAGGCTTTTGGAAGTAGACTTAATAGGTTGGCCTCTCATAATTATCAATATATGGGTTGTAGACAAGGATGGTGATCTCAATTTCCCATGTCTTAGCCAAGAGTTCTTTTCCTTTATTTTATTAGTTCTTGTCATTTTACTTTCTTGTTATTTACTTTTCTTGTCAAAATATAAAATAAAACCCCCTTGCATTTTCATAGCCAATAATTGAGCACTTCATTGCAATTCCTTGTGAAACGACCCGGAGTTTAAATACTTCGGTTAATTTTTATTGGGGTTTGTACTAGTGACAAAACCAAATTTAATTTGATGTGAGAGTTGTTTGTTGGTTTGGAGCTATGCTTACAACCTTGAATACCCCTTAAAACCACCAGACCGATTAACCATCGGCTCTAATACCACTTGTTAGGCCAACCGTGGAGAGCTCTCGACCACCGGCGGGAGACTTCGGGGAGGAATCAAGCGAGAGAACCTAAGATGAGAAGACACCATATCCAACTCAAAACCTTAAGGTGTCAAGTAAATGGGTCTCTCATCTTATAAACTCCTCACTCTTCCATGCTTTCTTTGATGTGGGACTAGCTTCAACACTCCTCACACTTGCAACATTAACACCACTCTGAGTTTGCTCTTCAACCGCTTGAAGGTGACAGCAGTGAGGGAGCTCACTTCTCGGAATGTGGATCACATATAATAACTTTTTGGTAAGCTTATACCGAATTACTTGAATATCTAGCTGAAAATATTTTGTCTTGTCATGTAACACTGGATTATAAGCTAAAAGAAATGTGCTCATGTTATCACACAGAATTGAAGGGGGTTTGAAACTTTATTCCAAGTTCTATCAACAGATTTGTGAGCTAGCAAATGTCCCCTTTAGTGGAAGATCTAGAGATTGTGTTTCGTTTCTTGCACGACTAGGTAATTAAGTTAGTTTCCAAATATATAAAATACCCAAAAATTGATTTCCGTTCTTTGAGGTCAGCTGCCCAATCAAAATCTGAAAACCCATATAATATATAGTCACTGCATACATGAAAAATTAACCCATGAGTCTTTGTCCCTTGCAAGTAGCGTAAAATTCGTTTAACAGTCTTCCAATGAGATACCAGTGACTTGTGCATGACAGTAGTTGAAAGGAGGAGACCGTTGGAGTTGGCATGGGAGCAGCTCCTTGCATGCCAACTTTGAATAACAAATTGATAATGTATCTTGTTTGAGATAAATGTAGTTGTCCTGCTTGAGTGTAAGACTTCAATATCTAAGAAATAACTTAAATACCCAAGATCTTTAGGAGAGAAACTATTATGCAGCTTTTGTATCATGTTAGATATAGCATGAGAATCACTACCTATAAGTATAATATCATCAACATAACAAAGTAAATTCATCACATATTGTCATCATTTCTAACAAAAAGAGATTTTGTAGAGTAAAAGCTCAATTTTTGTAGAGTATGACTAAGTTTCAAAAACTACTCTCGTGTGTGCTTGTTTGAGGCCATAAAGGCTCTTATTTAGTTTACAAACAATGGCTGATGTACCTTAAACAAGCCTTAAAGTAGGGGTGTTCATGAATCGGATTCAATCCGCACATCCGCGGTATTTATCCGAATCCGATCCGAAAATTGCAGATATGGATCCGATCCGCACACTAATAGGATCGGATTGTGAATTTTGTGTAGGTATCTGCATATCCGATCTGTATATCCGCGTATCTGCAAAAATAAAGAAATAAATAAGTAAATATTCTTTTTATGTTTTATTTCAACTAATGATTATCATATATGTTGTATTATTTTAATTTATTATTTAAAAAAATATATTTAATATTATTTTAAGAGTAACATATTTAAAAGAATATAAAAAATAAATTTTGTTGATATTTTTTAATTAAAATAACCTTTTAATTCAATTTTTTGTAATATAATCTAATTTCTTTAATTTAAAAATCTAACAATATAATTTATATTATTCCATACTTTTAAAAATTGATAATTAATTGATAACAAAAAAAAATAAATTTTGATAATCTTCTAACATTATTCCTCTCTGATATTATCCAACTATTTATATAAAAATGAACTGATTTTTTTTAAAACCAATCAGTGTTTCGGTCTCATAGTATTTGTTTAACTTTGTTTTCCTTTTTGAAAAATTATATTTTCATTACACTTTAATCTACTAAGTGTTGGGCCAACCGTGGGGAGTTCTCGACCACCGGAAAGATTTCGGGTAGAAATCAAGTGAGATAACATAAGATGAGAAGACACCACATCTAACTCAAAACCTTAAGGTGTCAAGTAAATGGGTCTCTCATCTTATAAATTCCTCACTCTTTCTTGCTTTCTTTGATGTGAGACTAACTTCAACACTCCTCACACTTACAACACTAACAATCTCCCCCTCAAGTGTGAGCCTCCACATCAAGCATCAACTCCCCTAACTCCTCCTCCACATATGAGTATTCATCCATCACACCGCCGCAAAATACCGCGGGACACGCCGCCCGGACCACCTTTGCCGGGAAGACTTTCGATACTTCACCTTGAATACTCCTTAAACCAGACCGATTAAACCATCGACTCTGATACCACTTTATTGGAAAAACTCAACAAAGGTTCAAAACAAGAATCTGTCTAACAGCGGAAGCACAAAAAAAAATTTTCCCACAACCTGTGCGATTAAATGGGCAATACCAAAGATACTCCAAGCAGCAAATATAATGGCAGAAATTAAATAATCAAACACCAAAATTTTAACGTGGGAAAACCCCCAAAAGAGGGACAAAAAACTCACGGAACCTAGTCCAGAAAAAAATCTTCCACTATCAGAATAATGGGTACACAAACAGTCTTTCTAGTGACACTAGGGCATCTCAACAATCAACAAAATACATCATCAAAACTAATGGAATCAACATAAACCCTCTACTAAGTGGGTATCTCAAATCAGGCAAAAGAGAAGGCAATACAACAAGCAAGTTATATCCTAATGTTCATCTCTACACTAGAAATAACATACTAAAATTTTATAAGAAATGGAGCAAGTTTACCGATTTAATAGGATCAAAGTTGGCTTGCGCTTTTTCCCCAAATTCTTCTCCTCTTCGATGACGAATCCACTCCTCACTCTCTATTTCATTTTGCTTTGAAAATGAGGGTTTCAAAAATCTCACTCTATCTCTCCTTACCGTGGCTTATTAGCCACTCTTCTTTCTTTATTTTTTTTTTTGTTTTATAATATGTGGGCCCCACTTAGTTGGAGACCCACCAACAAATCTCCCCTCACCAACTCGAGTGGGGATAGGCTGCTCCACCAAACCCGCCTTCTCTTTGCAGGAATCAAATTTCACTGCAGGTAAACTCTTAGTCATCATATCTGAGTCATTATCATCAGCATGGATCTTCTCAAGTGCATATGACTTCAACTCAAGCGCTTGACGTATCCAATGATACCTCACCTCTATGTGCTTCGATCTGGAATGAAACGTCAGATTCTAGCTGAGATGGATAGCACTCTGACTGTCACAGAATAACACAAACTTCTCTTGATTGATGCCTAACTCTTGTAGAAATTTCTTCATCCACAAGAGTTCCTTAAAAGCTTCAACAACAACAATGTATTCTGCCTCTGTAGTAGACAAAGCAACACATTTCTGAAGTCGGGATTGCCACGACACAGCTCCCCCTGCAAAAGTCATCATATAACCAGAGGTAGACTTTCTTGAATCAAGATCCCCAGCCATATCCGCATCTGTGTAACCATCCAACACAGGTTGGCCACTTCTAAAGCATAAACAAACTCTGGAAGTACCATTAAAGTATCTGAGAATCCACTTCACTGCTTGCCAGTGTTCCTTGCCAGGATTAGAGAGAAACCGACTAACAACTCCAACGGCATGAGCAATATCCGGCCTGGTGCAAACCATAGCATACATCAAACTGCCAACTGCAGATGCATATGAAATCTTTTTCATTTCTGCTTGCTCTTTCTCACTTGTAGGACATTGCTGCAAACTCAGCTGAAATGACTAGCAAGTAGAGTACTAACAGGTTTGGAATTACTCATGCTAAACCTCTCTAAACCTTCTCAATATACTTCTACTATGACAACCACAGTTTCCCATTCTTCCTGTCACGAGTGATACTCATGCCAAGAATTTTCTTTGCAGCACCCAAATCCTTCATAGCAAAGGATTTTATTCAAGTCTTTCTTAAGACTTTCAATCTTCTTAATGTCATGACCAACAATCAACATGTCACCAACATAAAGTAAGAGAATTATAAAATCACCATCAGAGAATTTTTTAACATATACACAATGATCAGAAGAAGTCTTACTGTACCCATGACCTTCCATGAAGGAATCAAACTTCGTGTACCACTGCCTTGGCGCTTGCTTCAGCCCATATAAGCTCTTCTTCAACTTGCATACAAGGTGATCCTTTCCTTTAACCTCGAAATCCTCTGGTTGCTCCATATAGATTTCTTTATCTATGTCACTGTGAAGGAATGCAGTCTTCATATCAAGCTGCTCAACCTCTAAATTTAAGCTAGCTGCCAATCCAAGCACAACTCGAATGGAGGACATCTTCACAACTGGAGAGAAAATCTCCTCAAAATCAATACATTTCTTTTGCTCAAAACCTTTCACAACCAATCGAGCTTTGTACCTTGGCCGTGAGACATTTTCATCCGCTTTCAATTTGAACACCCATTTATTCTTGAATGCTCGCTTACCTTTCGGCAACTTCACCAATTCAAATGTATGATTCTCATGCAAGAATTTTATTTCTTCTTGCATGGCCTTCAACCAATCTTCCTTATGCTCATCAAACATAGCTTCCTGGTAGCTTTCTGGCTCCCCAGTCTCAGTGTTCATCACATACTCATGAGGAGAGTATTTCTGAGAAGGATGACGCTCTCTAGTAGATTTTCTCAATTCAGGCTCAACTGGTGGTTCAGGTGAAACTTCAACATCTGGCACCTCAGGTGGAGGTGTAGGTTGATCATGCAAATCATTACCATTATTATCAACTTGTACATCTCCCCCATCAATAGGAGGTCTAGTGGAAGGACCAGGTTCATCATCAACAAAACGTCTAACAGTTACAGTTGGCTTATTTGTCTTCTCAAGATCTTTAATAGTTTGGTCTTCAAGAAAAATCACATCTCGGCTTCTAATTATCTTCTTGCTCACCAGATCCCATAATCTGTAACCAAAGTCTTCGTGACCATAACCCATGAAGATACACTGCTTTGACTTTCCATCCAATTTGGACCTTTCATCTCTTGGAATGTGAATAAAAGCCCTACAGGTGAAAACTCGCAAGTGACTATAGGAGACATCTTTTCCTCTCCAAACTTTCTCTGGAACATCACCATTTAGTGGAACTGAAGGAGAAAGGTTGATCAAATCTACTGCAGTCCTCATTGCTTCACCCCAAAAGGATTTAGGCAACTTTGCATGAGAGAGCATACACCTGACTCTATCATTGATAGTGCGATTCATTCTCTCTGCAACTCCATTATGTTGAGGAGTCTTAAAAATCGTCTTCTCAAGCTTGATCCCATGTCCTTTACAATACTCTTCAAACGGACCCCTGTATTCACCACCATTATCTGCTTAAACACATTTCAATTTCCTTCCTGTTTCTCTTTCAACTCTTGCATGAAAGTGTTTGAAAATTCCGAGCACCTGGTCTTTAGATATCAAAACAAAAGCCTACACTTTTCGAGAATAATCATCAATAAAAGTAACAAAATATGATGCACCACCTACTGTCATAGCATCCATAGTGCAAACATCAGTGTGAACTAAATCTAGAACATGTGATCTCCTATGATGTCCAGAACTATGAAATGATACTCTAGCATGCTTTCTAACAAAACAATGAGTGCAAGTATTTAAAGTTGTACCTTTTACGGGAAGTGAGTGCTTCTTGGCTAAGACGTTTAGTCCTTTCTCGCTCAAGTGACCAAGACGTATGTGCCACAAATTAGAAGAGGAATCATCAGCAACATTCACATCTTCTTTGCACAACTTTGCTTGCAACTGATAGAGAGTAGTGAGATTATTGTCTTCTCTAGCAACAATGAGAGCCTCTTTGGTAATCTTGCATTTTCCACTACCAAAGAAAGTGCAATACCCCTCTTGATCCAATGCCTTCACTGAAATGAGATTGAACCGCATATCTGGTGTATGCCTAACATTCTTCAACTGCAACTTGCATCCCATGTTGGTTTCAAGCCACATATCACCCATACCAATGATGTCACACACTCCTTTATCTCCCAATTTGATCTTGCCAAAGTTTTCAGCAGTATAGGAAGTGAAAAATTCATGCCTCGGAGTGACATGACATGAGGCACCATAGTCCGTAATCCAAGTGGAATCATCACAGGCAAAATTCACATAATTTTCATCATATGTGATAAGAACATCTTCATAAACAATAGCAGCAGTTTCTTTATCACTATCTTTACCTTTGTCTTCGCTTCTTCCCCTTGATTGTTCTCTTTTCAAGAACCTACAATACCTCTTGATATGCCCCGGCTTGCCACAATGGTGACAAATGAACTCTTTTCTTGGCTTGTACTTTCCTCTTGACTTGCTTCGACTCTCTCACCTATCAGAATTGTGAGGTTTTCTATTTTGACCTTTCTCCCTTTAACCATTGCTAACGTCAACTTTTTTTAATTTCTTCCACATCTTCCACATACAATATGTCTTCCATGAGGGTCTTCCAAAATGAATAATTTTGGGAATTCAATTTGACCATATTTGGTCCATGAGTATTTTCCTCCATTTAATCAGCACAGAGACAAACAACCAAAGCTCTATATACCACTTTGTTGGGCCAACTGTAGGTTTCGGGGAGGAATCAAGTGTTGGGCCAACTGTAGGGAGCTCTCAACCACCGGGGAGATTTCACTCAGAACCTTAAGGTGTCAAGTAAATGGGTCTCTCATCTTATAAACTCTTCACTCTTTCTTGCTTTCTTTGATGTGGGACTAACTTCAACACTCCTCACAGTTGCAACACTAACACTGAGCATATACGATATTTTTATGATACAAAATACATTTTAATTTTCTTTTACCTTTTATCAACACTTTTGATAAAAAATGAAATAAAATAAAATGTACACAAAAATATTATATATAATGTTTTTCGTTTGATTTTTTTTCCTTGTAAAAATAAAAATGCTCATATACATTAGAAAGAGAGGGTAGGCAACAAACTTAAGGAAATAAATATTATAAATAAAATGTCTACAATAAATAACACAAGTTGCTACTAATATAAAACTCTTAGAAAACTTGCATGTCCATAATATAAGAAAGGAAGAGAATTCCATAGGTGAGCTTCTGCTATATTTTATATATATTGTGCTAGCTTGTTGCGACTTTTGCACTTTTCCATGGCTCTTGGTGCTGCATGAATTAGATTTAGAAAAGCATATCAACAAAGATGAGTACAATAACTTATTCATAAGCATAAAAAAGATGCTAGATATCCAAATTATAAGCCGGAATCATAGAATAGGCAATGGAGTTCAACAAATTGTGACCATGTTCAAAGAAATGAGAAATAATAATAATTTTATTTACTCTTTAATTCTTATAATTTTATTAAATTTATAATTAAATTTTTATATATTTTTTAAATTGAATCTTTATGTTGTTTTTTAAATTTATAATTAAGTCATTTCATACTAAAAACGTTAAAATTAAGAGAAAATTTTGCTTCTTTTTTTTGAGAGATGCTAAAATAACACTTCCTTCTCTTCTATTTATAAAATATACACTTTCATCCCTTATTATTTTTAAAAAACTTCATCTTTAATTCATTTTAAATCTTTTGTGTTAACTAACGTTAATTTTATCTATCTTTCAAGAATAAATTATTTTTTATAAAAGTATTCTTTAGCAAAAATAATATTTTTTTTAATTAAATTGTCTGTTGAAATACCTTTTAACAATTATTTTTCTATTGATTAGATTTTATTTTTATCAAAATATT
The DNA here is from genome assembly GCF_003086295.3 of Arachis hypogaea. Lineage (NCBI taxonomy): Eukaryota > Viridiplantae > Streptophyta > Magnoliopsida > Fabales > Fabaceae > Arachis > Arachis hypogaea. The sequence goes on from NC_092040.1 coordinate 96,913,038, forward strand.
TTTTAAAAATTTTAGAAAAATCTAAAAAGAAAGTCATATAGAGAAGGAAAAGCATGATCCTCCAAGGACAACCTTAAAAAATAAGGATGACTCACTTGTGTTTTTAGAAAAAATAATTTAATTAATAAAAAAATAATTTATGTTAAAAAAATAATTTAATTATTAATTTAAAAAAAGATTTTAGTAAAAATATAATTTAATTAGTAAAAAATAATTTGTTAAAAAGTATTTTGGTAAACAAAATTTAATCAAAAAAAATTTTTTGTTAAAGGATATTTTTATAAAAAATATTTTTTTTGAAAAATGAGTAAAATTTACGTTAGTCAACACAAAAAATTTAAAATAAATCAAAGGTGAGATTTTTTAAAAGTTATAAGAGAGAAGAGTGTATATTTTACAAATAGAGAGAAGAAAAATGTCATTTTAATATCTCTCAGAAGAGAGAAGTAGAATTTTTTCTAAAATTAATGGAATATTTTCCAAAAAATATGTGAACAAACATCTAATTAGATTCTTAATTATGAATATCTTCAATTTGTAAAGAAATATTTAGTTAATTCTAACATCAATTATATTAAGAAAGATCTAATTACAAAACTAAAAATAGTGTAAAGACCAATTAAATATATATATATATATATATATATATATATATATATATATATATAAACTTAATTGCAAGTTAGGTAAAATTACAGAAATAAAAAAATAATTAAACCATAATAATATTACAAGTCCTACATACCTAGTCCAATAGCTTCCGAACTCTTCATTATCCTCAGTCTCTTGCAAGAATTAGTGAACATCCTAAAACAACAACAATTACATAATTTCAAAATTGAAAATAATCCCTTTCTTTGAAAACTTCTGGCTATAAATTAACCATAACTAGCAGCACTATGCTTGTTAATAATCAAATTAAAAAAAATAAAAGAAAATTATATGAGCTTACTCCCATGGAACATCACCAACTAGCATCCAATCACCATCCTTGTCTTCATAGGTGAGAACATATTCTGAACCATGAAGCAGATCCATCAACTTACTTTCACTCAACTTGTCTCTACTAGAAACTCCATGAGTACCACATTGACCTACACTTGTGAATGATATAATAATCTTAGCAAAATATGTAACATGATGAATATTCAAAGACTAAGAATCCTTCACTTTCTGACTATATCAACTTGTACAGTTTAGAGAAGCCGAATACCTAAACTTTGATCGAATGAGAGAAATGGTTTTATGGGAGTCAAATAAGTAAATTTAAACAATTGGATTGTACATGAATGGTAAAGATTAAATAAAAATGCTATTCGTACACCAAAATTAGCTACTAAAATCAGCCATCAATATATTTGTGTATAAATATATGTGTGATTTAATTTATTTTCAATGTATATTTATATTCCAATATGTATTTTTTTTTGTTGCCCACGGTATCTCCCAACCCGACAAGTCAAGGATTAATCCGTCGCGGATCGGAGCTCCATTTAAGGGTCTGCCGCTGGCCAATGGGTTGCTGCATGCACAAGGTGGAATTCGAACCCCCAGCACTTATTTAAGCGGACGAGTGAGCTGACCACTCGACCAACCCAAGTTGATTTTCCAACATGTATTTTATATTGGTAGCTGACTTTAATGGCTGATTTCACGCGTAAAATAATCCAAGATTAAAAGATAGAGTCGCGCGATTCTTTTAAGTTGTTACTTGATAATATAACAACTTTTAATCTCGACCATTCATTTATAGCTATACAATCTATATTTACGCTTTTTAGAGTTATACAAAGACAGAAATTTATGTGTAATTGTCTTTATCATTTTGTTAGATAATTTATGAAAGACAAATTGTACAAAGACATAACTTTTAATATGTTTGATTAAATTATAATATTTTTAATTATTAATTTTTTATGAAAGACAAATTACATGTAAATTTTCATTTATATAAAACCACTAATGTCATGTCACCACTGGATACATCTCCTCATGCTGAAATCCTTATTATGTTTCTCTCCACAAAATCAAATCAAATCAAATGAAGAGAATAAATTTGGCATCACAGAAGAATATTCTTTTAGCCTAATGAAACCAAAAGAAGACAACTGAAATTTGCAAGTTAAAGAAAAGAGAAACCAAACTCACTGATTGTAAAGCAAGTAAACATGTTGTTGAGGGCTGAAGAGAGATCCCTATAAGAATCAAAGTTTTTGAGATCAACTTTCCTCAAGAATGGAGCACCATCCTTGCTGACTTTGACATAAAGGCAATTACCAGAGTTGGCTTCTGATGCATCAACTTCATCATTCATCAAAGAAGTTGCCATTGAGTTCTTCCTGAATGAACGGATTGGTGGCCATCCCACTACCTGTTCTCTGTATACACACAAAAACATTAAATTGCTACAAAAGCATTCTCTCAATATGTTAGGCTTCATTTGTTTACAGCAGAGGACACTAAACATGAATAAAGACATTAAATAAATGTATTTTATATTTTTTTGACAGAAAAAATATAAAGACAAGACATAATTTATTTTTTATTTTTTTATTATTTTTATCTATTTTTTATAATTATATTTTTTATTATTATTTTTCTCCTAAATTTTTCTAATAAAAAATAGAATAAATTAAATTTTTATAATTTATTCAACATTATATGTCTTCTCTTATTCTATTTTTAAAACTTATAATGCAACCTTAGGAATCACTGCTTAGTGTTTATATTATAACTTCAAAAACAAAACAAACTTAAATGATATACAGTGGGGTAAAAAATGAGAAGGAGTAAATATCCAAATTGGTTTTTAATAGATTTTAAATCAAAAGTTCAAAACACTTTGTTCTCAACAAATTTTATTGCTTTGGAAATCTGACAATTATTAGTGTGAGACAAATTAATCCCTTAGGTTCTAAAAACTACAAATTAGTCCATCTCGGAACAAAGTCTTTGATCTAAAATTCTTGGGATCAATTTGTGTATTTATTAGTCAAACAAAAATTCACCATAGAAATTGGAGATCAGTTCCAAATCATATATAAAAGTAAATTTTAAGGAGCAACCAAAGAAGAATGATTAAGATGATGATGATGTGATGAGTGGAATAATCCTGAAAAATCAAGTTACATAGAATAGAGTTAACAAAGAGGTCATTGAGTCACTCACTATAGGAGCAAACATGATTTGATAAAACAAGAAGATTCTCTTTCCTACTAACTTTTTAGGTTTATTTTAATTTTTATCTTAAAAAATTACTTTTCCCTTTCTCTGAATTACCTCATCTAGTCATCTTAAAAATTACCCATTAACATAAGCTTTTTCTATCCATCCAACCATTCAAAAAAAGTTACAGAACAGTAATAAGAATATGCACATGCAAAAAATCAAAAACCATAATCACTTTTTGCTTACAAGCAACAAAGGCATGGGGAAAAAAAGAAAAGAAAAATATTAAACGGATAAAGATAGTAGCATACTTTGCAGCAGTAGCAGAAGATATATGAGGCTTGTGGTTCTGACTGAGTGGCTTTGTTGACTCTTTCATAACAGATGCTTGTTCTCTTTTTCTTGGAGGAGTGAACAAGTTACCATCTTTACCAATACCCATTTCTGATCCACCATTTCCAGAGAGATTCAACTTCCCAGAACACACACCACCATCTTCATCTTTTTCTGGTGACTCTGAACCTGGCAAGCCAAGTCTAAGTTCAGTGGCCTTAAGGTTCAAGAAGCTACCACTGGTTTTTGTTGTTTTTTGAGGGGTTTTTTCTGTGGTTTCCATTGAAGGAAGCTCAGGTAAGCCTACTACATAGTCTTGCTCTAATGGCACAGACATCAAACCTTTTTTTTTTTTCAGATTAATTGTTACACTCTGTATTACACTGCAGTTAGTTTTTTGCACTCTCAGTTCTTGTTTCACAAAAATGGAAACAAGGGAAGGGAACAAGAAAGGGAGAGGAACAGAAGCTATAAACTTGAAGAATCAGAATTCGATAGTAGTGAGAAGAAAATGAGAAGGGTTAAGTTGATGAAGAGAAGGTTCTCTTTGAGTTGTGTGTGTTTTTCTGTTTCTTATAGTACGTTTTTTTAGTTAAAACAAGACATAAATAAATAAATGAGAGTAAAAACTAAAAATGTAATTAAGGTTGGAGCCTGGATCTGCATATTCTTAAATCCTCCTCTTATTAAATAAAAATATTATATTCTTTATTAATTAAATAAATTTTAATTTTTATTTATTATATTTTATATTAATAATTTAAATTTAAAATTTAAGAATTATAATATTTTTAATTTATTTAATCTTTAATATTAAGTTAATTATTAAAAAATACTACATTTTTTATCCTTTTCAGAACACATTAATTTTCGTGGTGCAAGATAGTGACTTTTGAAATGCAAAATTTTGTTTTCTATTCCTTTACAAAAATAAAAATAGAAGCATAAAATATTATATTTTTTGTGTCTTTTTTATTTATGTTTTTCTACTATAATTATTAAACACAAGCTTAATTAATATACTGTTATAATGTCATAGCATTGTTAGTGTTAACTGTTAGTGGTGTGACAAGAAAGAAAAATAATAAAAGGATAATAGAAAGAAGAAAAAATTTGAGAATATTAGAACTTATTTATACTTATATATAAAGAAGATTTGTTAATATTGATTTTTTTTGGTTAAAATTATTGATATTAAAAAATTTATTATTTTAATTAACTAATTTCATATTATTAATTAATATTTATAAATACATTATTCTTAATCTATACACACAATTTTTTTAAGAAATTAATAAATATATTAATATATATAAATTCACTCTAGTAATAATAAAGGATAAGTAGTAATGTTTTGATCCCTAACATTTAGGGTTAAAATCAAATTCGTCCCTAACTTTATTTTATTATTTGGTATTAATATTGTCTTTTTGACCATTTTACTCTTGACCTAATTTTTTATTCTTCATCTCCACTGTCATATTTTTCTTCTCATTCTCGCTCACACACTTTCTTCTTCTCTGATCAATGAAGTTTCTTCGACAATGGCCGCATCGCTTTACGTCTTTGACCTCCACCCTAATATCTCTGATGCAGCAAACAAAGAGAGGGAGTAAAAGCAACAATAGTGATGGTTCCAGATCTCCTTTTCCTCCCTTTTCATGTGGCAATTTCTAAGAGCAGCGACGCCGGCGGTTTCGGTGGCCGTGGTTGCGGTTTTGAGCTCTCTCTCTCTCTTCTCAAACTCTTTTTTTTGGGTGACTCAATCAATGGTAGTAGCGGCAGATTTTCTCACCGTCACGGCCAACTCTTCCTTCTTTTTCTCCTCTCTCACTGAGTTCATTGTATCTTTCTTATTTTTCTGTTTTATTTTTTTTTTCAAAAAAAAATATGAATCACTATAATGTTATTGAATTTTAAAAATTAGATTACAATGAATGATGTTGTTTGTACTATTCTAGAATTTAAATGTATGTTATTGATGATGAATTTTTTAATATAAATGTTACGTTATATTGTGTTGTTGATAGAGTTACTGCATTTCTCTTGTCTCTTTGTTTCAATTTTTGTTACTTTCAAAAAAATATGAATCACTATAATGGTGATGAGTTTGAGAATTAGATTGCAATGAGTGATGTTGATACTATTTTTAAATTTAAATGTTATGTTGTTGATGATAAATTTTTTTAATTTAAATGTTATGTTATGGTGTGTTGTTGTTAATGAATTGAAATGGATAGATGTAAAAAGAAAATTAGTTGGTAGTCGATGAGAATAAGAGTAGTGGCAATAGTAATGATAAATAATAAAGGTTAGAATAAAAAAAATATATAAGGGTATTTTCATCTGAAAAATATAAAAAAAATGATGATTTTAATATCAAATAAAATATTAAAAATAATTTTAAATTTAAAATAAAATTAAAAATAATTTTAATTTTAACTTTAATTATTAGAGACTAAAACAGTATTTATCTTTAATAATAACCACAAGTACATGGACAAAAACTAGAAAATGGACCTGCTTTTTGTGCTTTATTCTTTTCTGGGGAGAAAAAAAAGGATTGCATGTATTTTTTCAGTTGTGTATAATAATTGTGTGAATTTATGTGTGGGCAGGCACTCCGACAAACTATAGAAAGTCCCTGGCATTCTTTACTCAGATTATTCTTTCTGGCAATGAATAGTATTTTTATTTTATTTATTTTCCATTTATGAGTATAATTCATCATACATGATAAAATCATTTTGACATCAGATGACATATTATTACATATTTTAATAATAATAAAATATTTTTTTGTTATTGATATAAATTTTAATTTTGGGAGAATGTTATTGTTACATATATAATTATTTATGTTATTTTTTTTATCAATTCAAGTTAAAAAAAGTTATTTTTTGACATAATATTAAAATTTTATGTTTGAAAATTATAAAATCTGATCTTTAATAAATCTTAAAAAATACCATAAAATTAATAAAAAGAGAAAAAGACATTTATAAAAATTAAATAAATTAAAAAATTTCTTTTTAAATATATTAAAAATATAATCATTTATATTTTTTAATTTAAATTTTTGGATGAAATAATTTTACGTCAGATATAAACTTGTTTATAATATATTAAGTTAGATTTAGTATATGAGTTGTAATATTCAATTATTTTCTTGTTTAGTATTTACTTTTGAAAGTGGTTAACTAATATATTTTGGAAGTGATTAATTTGTTTTTGTGTGAGTCTGAAATCAGTTGATTATTTTTTAAGGTAATTTACACAAATAAAATAATTGAAGAAAAACGTTACGCAAATGCAACAAAAGCAATTGTATGTAATCTGCGACACTTTGTAGCGGAACCCAGATGCATGTAATCCGCTATACCCTCTCGCGGATTACGTTGAGAGCATACATAACATAAACTGCTATATCCTATAGCAGTTTATGACCAAATTTTTTGAAAGCATAATCCCCTACACCTTGTAGCGGATTATGAGGAGAGTGACTCATTATATAAACTGCGTGAGGCTGTAGCGGAATTCATTTGAGAAAATTTGAAAAGAAAGTTAGAGAGAGAAAGTAGAGAGAAGGGAGAGAAAATTCTCAAGTATTGGAATAATGGAGGATGAACGGCGGTTGTACTGGCTCGACGGCGTTGCTCACGTAGCCGAAACCATCAATAAAGAGGTAAATGTCTTTATTTTCTTTCAATATTTTAATAACTGTATATGTTATTCAATATTAAGGAAGTAATTTATTAATTAAAAAGATAAGGACTTAGTTTAGCTTTTGGTTTGAAAATCAAAATTTGAAATTTAAGTTGTGGATGGTAAATTAGTAATTTTAAAATCTAAGTAGCTTAAGAATAGAAACATAACCTATAGTTTGGTGATGTCATTGTTAGAAATTAAGTTGGTGTTCTTTATTTCTGAATTTGCAACCAACCCGATGTATGTATAACATCCGTAGGTAACAGAATATGCGGTTACATGATAGGATCATACCTTACTTGGAGAGGATTGGGTTGTACCACCTGACTAAGGTGAACGCGCATTGGTTCTGGTTGGAAGAACCTCTGGTCAGCGCATTTATCGAGAGGTAGCGGTCTGAGACCCATACTTTCTATATGTCATTCGAAAAGTGTACAATCACGCTCCAAGATATGGCATACCAGTTGAAACTGCTCGTGGATGACCAAACTGTTTTTGAGTGCATGACTGACTTTCACCTGCATATCAAGAAAGCCAGACCTGCATAAAAATGGTTCGAAGACTTATTTGATGAATTTTCGCCACTGAATAAGAGAAAGTTATACACAATCCATTTTACATAATTTCACGAACGATTCAGAATATTACCGGCTGATGTTTCGAAGGAGACCTTCGTGCATATTTGTTTATCTTAGATGGCATTAATATAAGATGTAGATGCGACAGAGGCGCACTGAGGCAGCGTTTGGACAAAAGATACACCAAGGCTGAAGAAAATGATAGCATCAGCACTCTCTCAAAAAGCCAAATTCTCATGCTCACAAAATCACTTACGTACCATAAAGAAAATAAAGCATAACTTGACCAAAACTAAGAAATTGTTGCAGATATGAGATATTTTTTGGATTGACTGACATACACCACCAGAATCTAAAGGTAATTTACCGAAATACAACACAAATATTATTAATATTGTAAGTATAAGAAATATATAAAATTAGTCTTATATTAAAAAAAAATCTGAAATTTATAAAATAAAAAATTTATTAATTTGACATCTTAAAATTTTAAATATGATGTAGTATTTTTTTATTTTTTATTTTTTTACGTAATCTTTTTTAAAATCTGTCCAATAATTAAAAACTCTCTATATAGCACCAAACAAATGCTTTAGTAAAACTTTCATGATGATAAACATAAGAATTAAAGTAGGAGATATACATAGTTAAATTGAGTGTACCTTATTGAAGGTGACATGAAACAGTAGTTTGGTCAACTAAACTTGCATTGTACACTCAAGAGGTAACTATTTGGTTGTATACTTGTATTTATAGTCAAAATTTTAGATTAGATAAAGAAAAATATAGCTATTGAACAAATGAGTGAGTAATACATTTTTTAATAAAATATTGTAATTAATTATTATCAAAACTCTGAACAAGATAATCCCAAAAAAGAATTATCCCTAATTTTTATTCTACTCTTCAAAGAAAAATTATGATGGCCGAGTACCAAATCAGTTTTCAATTTTTATTTTATTAGACAAATTAATTTTTATGTTAAATTTTAATAAAAGAATTAGATAAATTAATTTTGGTCGTTATTAAATAAAGATTTCACAGTTTTGAAAAAATTTTAAAATTTTTTTTTTTGAATTAAAGGGAGCTCAACACCATAGAGTGGAGCAAAGAAAGAAGCAACAATGTCATGAAAACATAAATTACAAACAACTCCTTATTACCTTCGACAATGTGTCAACAACCAAAGGGTTCACCGCCAATCCATTCCTCTGCAGACGCAAATGACTTGTTTATAATTTCCCGCAAACTGGATCTGTGATTTCGAAACAGCCTGCTATTCCTTTCTAACCAGATTGTCCAGACAACAGCAAAGAACCCAAGAAACCACCTCTTTCTCTCAACCTTCCATATTGCCATGGTTATCCAGCTTTCGAAGTGGTCTTTGAGATTACCGGGAGGGCACCAACTCCTTCCAAACGCATGCAGCCAAGCACACCACACCTGCCAGGTGATATCACAACCAAGAAACAAGTGGAACACAGTTTCCTCAGACTTAGAGCATAGCACACACAGCGTATCATGCTGATCAATAACACGTAGTCTACACAACCGATCCTTAGTGTTCACCCTTCCAATTAGCACAAACCAAGACAAGAGCTCAATCCTTGGAGGGACGAACCCTTTCCAAATGGCACGCGTGAAACTATAGCTTGTAACTTCAGCCGGAAGGACTTCCGCTTGCATCATCTGTGTAAAAGAGTTCGTTGAATAAACACCTGTGTTATCAAATTTCCAAGACACCGTATCCTCTTTTTCATGTGTAGGCTTGGCTGACTGTAATGTCTCGTGAAGTTGTCCTACCAGTTCCAACTCCCACTGAAACAACTCCCTCCTCCACTATTTTTTTATATGATACAATTTGTTAGGAATAATTTTATAATTAAAATTTGTTAAGAATTAAAATATTTAACTAATTTTTTTAAAAATTAATTTAGAATATATATTATTCTATTAAGGCCACTTAACTATAACTTAATTCAAAAATATTATCTTGTATATATTTATGTGTTGCGTGGCCATTCGTGGGTTCAATGTGCTGGATAATAAGAATATAAGATAAGTCTCAACTTTTAAATCTCCCACTTACGAGAATTATAATATTTTTTCCTCATGATGATTATTGATAGGGACTATCAGCAACGTCGATTATTTCATGGACTAATTTGATTCGAATTTGAATTTTATTTTAAAGAGTAAAGTATGATTTTTATCATTGATTTTATAAATGAAATTATAAATAAATATAAAAAAATTATTCAAAAATAAAAAATTATATTTTATTTTCTAAAATAAAATTTAAATTTTAAAAGATCTAAATCCACTTGATTCTATATACAGAAGCCTTTTACGTATTTTTGTGGTGCCAAAGGTTTTTTTTATGTTCACTTTCTTTATTAATAAAAAATATATATTTTCTATGTATTATCTATATGTTCGTGCAAAAATTTATCGCCAATATAGATAAATAATAAAATATTATAGCTTGTGATAGCATTATGAATTGATGCGGTTCCATACACATTATTGATTTTTATTTGTTATTTTTTTTTCAATGGATCGGATATTCTAGAATATTGTGCGAATAAAATATTATTATCAGCGTTTACATGAATAGAATAAAGTTTACACTCAGAGATGACTAGACACACTATCATTTAATCAGCATACAAAAAACATATATTTTCAAGACACATTATATTATAATATTATCATTTTTTTTGTTGACAGAATATAATACCAAAAAAAACTTAAAAAAACATTTTTTTAATAATAATGTCTAAATTATTAGGAAGTAATAATTACTTTATATACACCTGTTTGTTTAAAGCAGCAGTTTTAGTCATTAAATCAGTCGTTTTATTTGCTGTGCGCTGGATGAGCACTAAAGTAGTTGTCCAATTGTTTCGGAGTATTTCTTTGATTTTGTCAAGCAGATCAGAATCATTCCTAATCATACTGATTGTGTCTCACAAACAAAAAGAAACGCATCAAGATTATCAGTTTCACATATGACCTCTTTGCACTCGCAATTTCAAGCCATAACAAGTCCTCTCCAAATAGCATGAAGCTCAAAATACACCCATACTGTCTCTAATAATACACCCAAAGCCAGCTAATTGCTCATTTTAAAAAAACGCTTGCATCGCAATTCACTTTACAGACATTCATGGAGGTGGTTCCCAGTTATATTGCAAGGAGGAAGGAATAATATATTTTTGGGTGGTAACGACACTAGAGAAATCTCGAGCAGCATGTTTAACCAAGTGAACAATTTTCTCCTTACTCCATGGATCATCTTGATGGAAGATGTCATTGTTCATATCCCTCCAAATCCACCAAAAGGCTGCTGCAAAGAGGAACTCATTTTTTATTGAGGTTATAACGAATTCAAGACACAAAATCCAAACTAGAATCCACAGCTGTCATTCCCAAGTTTAAACTAATCCAAATCTGATAAGTTTTTTGGCAAATCCTAAACCAGTGGTTAATATCCTCTAGAGCAAGATAACATCTTTGACAAAAATTAGACGTAGCAAGACCTTTTTGAAATCGATAACTAGCTGTGGAAATTCTGTTGTTGAGGCAAAACTAGAGCAAACAATTTATCTTCTTTGGTATTCTCAAATGCCAAAGCTAAAGCCAATTTTCATTATCACTCCAGACAAATTTCTTCTTCAATAGCCATTCATACCTGCTTTTAGTCAAATAGGTGAGAGTATTTGAGTTTATCCAAAACCAACTTGTTTTATCTCCTGCCTGCTTGATAGGATCAAAGAACATCAAATCAAGTTTAACTTCTTCCGAATTCATCGTACAAAGAATATCCCACCGCCAATGTCCATGATGCCAGACATCTTCTAACTTCAAGCGAGAATCATAAATGTGCACAAAAGGAACCAAAAGAGCTAGTGTTTCACATGGTCGCCAAGCATGATACCAAAAGGGTTGAGACATCCTTCCTGTACACCAATCAAAACCATCACGAAGCTTTTTTATTGTCTTATAAATCGCTCGCCAAGTGCTCGAAACATTAGTAGAAAAATTGGGTGAAAAGTAAGAACTCCCAAATAAATATTTTGCAAATATAATTCTTACCCAAAACTTATCTTTATTATGTAGTAATTGTCAAACAAACTTTCCTAATAAAGTAAAATTTACACATTGAGTATCTCTAATTCCCAAGCCTCCATATTTTTTTGAGTGACAACTTTGCTTCACTTGACCAAATTTAAACAACGCTCCCCCACCTTTTCCTTCCACAAGAATTGTCTAAGCACAGAATCAATCTTTTGACAAATCGAAGTAGGAAAAAGAGTCACTTGCATCTGATAAATAAGAAGAGAAGAAGCAACAGATTTAATTAAGCAAAGTCTGCCTACTCTGTTAAGGAGCCGACCTTTCCAACTAACCAACCTATTCTTGATCTCTCTAAAGAGTCTGAAAAAATAGACCTAATAGCTCGAGGATGATTAAGGTTCACCCCCAAGTATTTGTCTAAGTCACTAGTAAAAGGAATATGAGAAACACCATACAACATTTCCTTCCTTCTATTAGAGATATTTCTAGAACAAATAACTTTAGATTTTTCAATGTTAACCTTCATACCTGAAACTTTGTAGAACAACTCCAAGGTGTGTACAACATTCTGAACTTGATTTTTCTTTGCTTTACAAAAAAGGAGGAGGTCATTTGCAAACATCAAGTGAGAAACTCTAGGTCTCCCTTTAGAAATAGTCACACCATCTCAAATACCCTCATTAACTTGTTTGGAAATGAAGCACGTCAACCTCTCTATGCACAAAATAAATAAATAAGGAGAAATTGGATCTCCTTGCCTGAGCCGTCTGCGAGGTTGGAAGTTGTCCAATCTATTCCCATTCCAAAGGATGGAAAGATTTGAGACTTGAACACAATTCATTACAAGTCAAATAATTAGAGAAGAAAAGCCAAAAGATTCAAGAGTGTGGTCAAGAAAATTCCAATCAACTCTATCATAAGTCTTTTTCAGATCAATCTTAAAAGGCATGGCTCCTTTTCTAGACTTTGTTCGCTTAAAAAATGAATAACTTTTTGGGCGATAATAATATTAGCAGGCGCTCCTCTACCATGAATAAACCCTCCCTGAGTTGGGCTAGCAATCTCATCTAAAAATGGTCGTAATCTATTAACCAGCACTTTAGTCACTAGCTTATAAATTATATTACAAAGGCTTATTAGCTGAAAATTCTTCAATCTAGTTGGAGGGTCGCACTTAGGGATAAGAACAATCAAAGTTTTCAACAAAGACTGGCTTAACATCTCCACTAAGAATGCTTTTTGAACAGTATGCCACACCTCATGACCCACTCCATTCCAATATTTCTTGAAGAAAAAAACTTGAAAACCATCCAGCCCAGGAGCTTTGAACGAGCTCATATTATCCAGAGCTTCTTTAACTTCCAACATTGTTATTAATTTAGACAAATTATCACAAGCAACTTAGCTAAAAGACGGCATAGGAATTTCTCTCATGCAATTAACCTCAACAGGCTCAATAGAATAAAAAATATTTTTGAAGGAATAAACAACTTCTCTCTACAAAATTTTCAGATCATCATACCAGGACCCATCACTAACCAGCAACCCATGAACCTTGTTAGATTTTCTTTTAAGGATGGTTTGCATATGGTAAGAGCTAGTATTTCTATCACCATACTGAACCCATTGATCTCTTGACTTCTGGTACTAAAGCAATTCTTCCTGGGCCAACACTAGATTATACTCAACTCTCAATTCTTTCTCTTTGTGCTTCAAAATCGGATCATCGTTAGCTTTCATTTTCCGTTGAACACAATTCAAATAAGCCCCCAATTCCCTCTTTTTAATAAAAATATTGTCGAAGACTGTAGAGTTGAATTCCAACGAAGCTTCTTGAACCCCTAGCAATTTCTTATGGATGTCAAAGTTTGTACCATGCCAAGATTTCTGAATAATGGTCTTGTAATCAGGATGTGTTGCCCATGCCGCTTGGAATCTAAAAGGCTGGTTTCTTTCTTGATAGGAAATCCTTGACATCGGATAAGTAGGGGACAATGATCAGAGTGAGAACGGCTGAGAACTTTAACAAAAGCTTTTGAAAAAAGAAGGCGCCATTCTATTGTACAACAAGCTCTATCCAATCCCTTTGCAATTTTTTTGTTTTCTTGAATTTTACGGAACCAAATAAACCGTCTTCTAGAGGTTGTCAGATCAAAAAGACCACAAGAATCTAGAGTACTTGCAAAGATGCTACTGCAATTTGAATAGAAATTACCCTCCTTTACCTCATGAACACTCAAAATAGCATTAAAATTTCCTACCACGACCCACGGGTCTTGAATGCACAAATCAATATCAAGCAGATGACTCCATAATTCTACTCTATTAGTGGCTAGAGGGATGCTATAAACTGCACTACAGATCCATCTTCTCCCACCACCATCAATTTCCAAAATTACACATTGATTTATAGCAAAAAAAATTTACAAGAAAATTTTAAATTAGCAGAGAGAAATCGAATTCCTCCCTTTTGTCCAATAGCATCTACAATCCCCCTACAGGATAATAGCCTAATCTCCTCCAAAATTCTTTCTTAGTTTCAAACCCAATCTGAGTTTCCACCAAAATAAAAAGCGGTAATTAAAATTGTCGTACCAACTCTTTATAGTGCACCCGAGACATCTTATTTGACGCCCCTTACATTTCAACTAATAATATTTAAATGGTCGCAATCCATAAAAATAAATTAAATAATTAGAATGTTTAATCATCCTACCTCATGTTGATGGACTCTTGTTTTCAAGTGTCTTTTTTTGAACTTGCGCTGCAAAATTATCATTCTTCTGTTGAGGTTGGTTTTTTAAGTTTGTTGTTGTACTAGTTTTATCAAGTTCTTTTTGTACTCAATAATTCATTGACAATGTTTCAGTAGGTGAGTTTTAAAGTGAAATAGGACACTCCCTTTTATATCATACTTTAAAAAAGGAAGTACTATAATTCTTGAAAGCTGCTGAGTTATTCCCAAAAAGCTAAGTATGAATAGAGGATTTTTTTTGTTTAGGTCCCATCCTTACATTTGATAAAGACTTCACCTTTATATTTAGTAAAGGTCTCGTATGCATGTTATTAGGCCAAAAGAAAATTTTTTACTATTATTTGATTAACATACATATTATTAATCTACAATATTATTAGTTTTATTGTTACTGAAAAAAAAAAGTAAATATTTATATAATTAAGATGACTGAAATAATAATTAATAAATTGCGTCTTTGGTTGTTGTGTTCGTGGTGCCTACCAATCACTATGGTTGACTATCCAATTGAATGGTGACATGTAAAATATGAGTTATTGTGGCTAAATTTTCTCTAGCAGATTAATGAGGATTAAATTTTCCTCTTACACTACAATAATAATATTGTTAATAAGTGATATTTTGAGATTAAAAATGTCAATTCGAGTAGTGATTGTATTGACATTTAAGGTTGGTCATGGATGTCAGAAAGGGGAGAACTGTGCAGAAGATGTTGGAGAAAATGTAATCAATGTGTGGTGGTTAAGAATGTATTGTTTGCTTATTATTGGTATTTATGGGCGAATGTCGAACCAAAATGTGAGGTTAATGGGATGATTATTGGCGATATATAGGAAGAAGGTGAGATTTGTGCTCGTGTGAATGGCGCTACATAGGATCGTGTGTGATATGACCGTACTGTTGGAGTTATGCTAGTTTATTTCAAAATCTGAAGCAAATGAAACTTAACGTTGCAGGTATTCATAGTTGCTGGTTTTTTTTTATTTGGTGACTCCATAGTTGCTGGTTTGAAAGTGTACGAAGGAGAGGTTGAAGAAGAGTTTTTTTATTATTATTTATCTTTTGAAAATTTGTCATGAGGTTTTGTTGTTGCAAATCTTGCGACGGCAAATGCGTTTTGCTGGTGGTACTCCTGGAACAGCTGAATGAAATTTGGGGCATATATATATATATATATATATATATATATATATATATATATATATATATATATATATTGTATCTGCGGATGTGGTGTGTGTGAGTGTGATTAATACTAAAGACTGCGAATTATTCAATCCATCGACCCAAAAAAAAGTATAGTTGTTTTGGTGATAAAATAAAAATGTCAACATATATTTACCGTGTCTGATTAAAAATTTCACCTTGATTAACAATGTCTAAGATAAAATCAAACCACTTCTTTCTTTTCAGGTGTAGTACATTAATTGGTGGAATGTTTGTTGGTTGCCATTGTAGCCACACAACACTTATAACCGCCATAAAAGGCACCTAAATTAATAATGTAATCTTTAGGATGGTTGACATTTTTTTTACTGGTCTGGACATTTTCTTTCCGGTTGTTGATTTATTTCTCAAAGATAATTTTTTCTTTTGAAAGTGGCTTCCGAAAATGAAAGGTGAGATCAAGTGAATGAAAGTCAACAATCCCACACAAATTTGAAAGACACGAATTTTCCGTGCAATTCAGACTATTCAATTTTTCTCATCTCAAATTGGATTTATTCGATTTTTGTTAAACTAGCTACCACTACTCCATCGCATACCAAATCCCCTCTTTGCCTAATATTCTTGCTAATTACACATTCAGTAACCATATCATAGTTAATTTCCATTAATTAAAAGTTAAAAAAGATTAAATTAAATAAAAATAAAATTATATAGCTACCAAACATGTGAAAATGACTGTCATAAGCAATAACCAAAGCAAAGAGTTTTTGTGGTAGTAAGGCAGCATAATATAATAGGAGATATCATCAACGATTTGATTGAACATCAAGTGGGGTCCCAACCTCTCCTCTTTAAACTTTTTTAGTTACAACTCAATGGATTCTATCATTCTTCTCTATGAATATTGCCACACTATCTATCTGCACTTTCATACATCTTTCATCACACAAAATTATTCGGACCCACCATTAATTTTCAGTTGCTTCCACAAGATTCTCCCCTACCTCTTATTTAACTCAATAAATATTCAAATTAACTTCCAAAGTTCTTTAAATTGTATCCTTTAATTTCTATTTTTTTATTATTTTAGTAGTTCTCAAAATGAATTGATTTCTACACACAATTTCTCTAAAAACCTAAATAACCGTCGCTAAATTCTAAAAAAAAAATCTCTATTTGTCGTTAGTTTTATATAGGTATATTTATAAGAAAAAATCATTTCTTTTGTAATGATATTTTTTGGATCTGATTTGTCACGTAACAAAATTTGTTAAATAATTATTTATCTATAAAAAATTATTAAAAGTGATAAGGACACTAATTTGTTACATAAAAATAATTTTTTTTAATTTTAAAAGTATTAAAAATCAAAATTGGTTTTTAATTAACAGATATTCATGAACACAACTTTTTTTTTCAGTTACCAACTTATTATTACCATGCATTCATGCAAGCTGCGAAAAATATAATGGTAATACCGCAGCTCAATAAGGCTGAGGTACGTAGAGGGAATCATCTTTATTTCCAAGGTCATTCAGATATCATATCACACCCTTATTTTTCATTTGTTTTTTATTTTTTTATTTTTTTTCAGTTGCTGAGTTAGAAATCATATCGTATATGCATAATGATATATAATGATATTAAAACATATATATTTATATATACCGTGGAAGGTGTTTTTCAATGATGTTAAATTTTGATAATTTTTTTTTACATGAAAATTACGGATCTGAGGTTTTAAAATAAATTTTTAAATATACAAATTTGATCTTTAAATTTGTATTTTAGTAGTAAATTTTTTTTACATATACAAATCAAACTCTTCGATTTATTTTACAATAAAAAATATTTATGTTAATATTTTATACACTATGAAATCTGATCCTTATATTTTTTTAAAAATTTTTATTATTCTTTAAATCTGAAAATTCAATTTATTATTTAAATTTTTTAAAAAAATTAAACTCATTCAAAGGAAAATAAACTAATTCACTATTACACTGAATTATACATTATCTTCTTCTATTTTTTAAAAAAATTATCAGCTATATATAGAATTGGAGTTGAAACAAACGTGTTCCATTCTAAACAAAGGAAGATTATTATTGGGATTGCTATAGAGTAGTCTCAAAATTTTTCGGTGCAAACCCAATTAAACTAATTAAGCTGGCCACTATGATAAATTATATCATTATTTTGTTTGAATTTGATTTTAATTAAAGTGACTCTTATTTTAATTTATATCTTAATTCTCTAGGTAGTTTCTATACTCGGATTATATATTTAATGTCTATAAATATAAAAAAATTTAGCCTATTAACTTAAATATTACCTAGTATCAGAGCCTTTTATTGGAAAAAGAAGAGGGTCTTATCAAACGTATATTCACAATCTAAGGGCATGTGTGTTCAAGATCCTAATATCTAGATAGATAGATAGATAGATAGCGCATGCATATCTGTAGTGGGATATGCTACATGCGAAAAAGCATGCTATGTATTTAATTTTAATGCATATTCTAACTTGCATTTGCAACCATTAGAGTAATTTCAATGGAACGACGTATGATTTTTTATTTCTACCGTAATTAAAATAACTTAAAATTAAAATTTATATTGAATATTATTTTTAAAATATATTGGTAATAATAAAAAAAAGTGATTTTTTCTATACCCAATTAATTTGAGAGTATTATATACTCTTCTTACATGTTTTAATTAATTGGTGACATGTGTATTCATTAATTTCAATCAGCAAATGAATTTTTAATTTTTAAAAATAAAATTAATAAATTTAATACATGTATAAAATACTATATATATATATATATATATATATATATATATATATATATATATATATATATACTGTAAATACATTTAAGTTTGGTTAAATCAAACCACCATATCTGGTAAACCTTAAATAAATTATTTAAAAAAAATTAGAATTGAACCGTTGTATATATTGCTGGAAAAAGAGGGAAGAACATAAAACCCTAATTCTTTCATCTAATTTCGTTTTTTTCTCATTTCTATATTAAAAAAATTCATTTTCGTCTTCTATGTTTTTATTTAAGAAAAAAAAGAGAATAATAAAAAAACGATCGATTGTTCTGGGTTCCAACAACAAAATCGGCAACTTTGAATTGAAGAACAGTAAAAAGAATGATAGATTGTTCTGGATTACAGCAACAAGATCGATGACTTTCGAAAATTAGAAGGAGGAAAAAGAAGGTATATCCTGAGAGTGAAGGAAAGGGAAGAAAACTAAAACGAATTTTTTCTGTGAATATAGAAAAGAGAGAAAACGAAATTAGATGAAAAAGATTAGGATTCTACGTTCTTTCCTCTTTTTCCAGCATATACAACAATCCAATTCTAATTCTTTTTTTTCTTTTTAAAATAATTTATTTAAAGTTTAGCACATATGGTGGTTTGATTTCACCAAACTTAAATGTATATACAGTATATTAACTATTAAAATATGTATATATAAAGTATTTTATACATATATTAAATTCATTAACTTTTATTTTTAAAAATAAAAAATTCATTTGCTGATTGAAATTAATGAGTATACATATCACCAATTAATTAGAATATGTAAAAAAATATGTAATACTCTTAAATTAATTGGGTATCAAAAAAATCACCTAAAAAATTCATATTGAAGACAGTGAAATATTATCCACTTAATTATATAATTTATTAAATAAATATTATAATGTTATTGTAATGTTATTATTAGAACGACAACTTTTATATTAAATTTTAAAATAAAATTAAATTAAAACTATACATAAGAGATGCTTTTAAAGTTTAATGGATAATATTACTTGCATGTTGCATATATATCAAACATGGATCAAGAGTTATTATTTGCACTCATGGAAAGCTAAGGTGTGCCACTTTCTCATGTATTGGGATTTAACTTCATTCAAACTCGGTATAATATTCTGATGAAAAGTGATTCTTCCTTTATATATACATTAATTTATTATGTAATTAAAGGAAAAAAAGAAGATATAACAAAAAAAAGGTAAATAACTGATAGTTATCAAACAATATGGGGTAAGAATTTGGTGCATTCTAGAATACTTGTATTATGGTAATTATGATAACTAACAATACTTTACATAATCATATAAACATGTTAGAATCTAGCTAATAATTTTATTCTCTACTGTGACTAGCAGAATCTCTTCATATAATATGCATAACCATTTTTATATGAATAATATCTATATCTAATTGCGGCTGTGAGTGCACTTTGTATGATGCAATAATTATATATTGCCACACGTATGAAATAGAATGTATTAGAAATCACTTTAGATCTTTTAAAAATAAAGTCTTTTTAGATAGTTTATAAATGGAATGCATTTCTCAATTTATAAATTAGTTTTTTAAAATTGAGTTAAACTTAGATAATTTTAATTTTAATATAATATCAAAATTATTCGATTCAGTATTTAGGTTATTCACATATAAATAGTCATGCTTCTAATGATCATTCATTAATGTAAAAAAGTATATTACAAATCTTATATCTTTTAAAAATAAAATTTTTAAATAATTTATTAGTGTTAGATATTTTTTACTTTATGAATTAACTTTTTGAAATTTAGACTTATTTAATTTCAGTTATAGTAAAACGATCCACAAATACTAAAAGTTAACTGCTAAAATAATCAAAATAATCTGAAATAACACACGAATAAAGAAAATCTACATTTTTCTAATGACTAGATAAGAGATAAACTCGATTGAAATTAGCTTCGTACTTCATCTAATAATGATAAATAAATCTATATTAACACAATATATCATACTTTTATATGGACAAATACCACAATTTCTTTTTAAAAAATCTTTCATCACCTCAAAATGAATAATGTTATTTTTTTTTTTTTCAAAATCTGAAACTTTTTCCTTTCAGCATTTAATTGGGCCAACATCACTTTAGTTGTTGTAAAGTTAAATTTTTTGATGGGGGACTAGTTACTTGCTTATAACGCTACTCTTGACAAGTCCAAAAAAAAAATGCTACTCTTGCATATGAAACAGTAACAATCTTGTAGAGCATTAAAAAAAAAATCTTGTAGAGCATTTTATTTTTTTATTTTTTTTTAGTGAATCTTGTAGTATCCTTTTGTTTTTTTGGTCATTAGTCATACTCACATACATTGCATTAGCTTTATACACCAATATGTTTTTTGATAACAATACAACAATATAATATGTGAAATAATGTCCAAAAACAATGTGAAATAATTTGGCCCATTATGTATGCATGTTAATGTTACTGGCTTCATTTTAATTTGGGATTCTCACCCCTATGGGTTTGGCTTTCGAGTTATAACTTAAATGACATAGTATGTTCTTCTTCACCTAAAAATTTTGGGTTCGAATTCCGTGATTGCAACTGATAAAAAAAATTATCCTAGCTGTTGCTACAATATGTAATAAATGTGAAGAGTATGTAGGTATGTTGTATAGTATCTAAAATCGATAGTTGTTTAGTCCATCTAACAAAAAATTTATAAAAAATATAATAATAAAAAATTGATAAAATAATACAAATAAAATGCCATATCTTTTACCACTATAAAATAAGTCTGTGAGAAAAAAAATAAAAAATAAAAAAGAGAATAGAAACCGACACTTTGTACATTTTTAAACCTAAAATTACCCTTTCTATACATAATCTTTCGACACATAATTCTTTAGGGACAGTTTTTCTTTTCTCCTGAACCCTAGGATCTTCTAACCACTAGTATAATACAATTAAACTTAAATATTTTCTTTTTTTTTTTTACCATATATATAATAAAATAATCCGTGCTTATTGATCTTTGATGCAACTCATGACAAAAGAAAAGGGAGATAAATTGTTGGGGTGAAGAAAGGTGAAATTAAATGAATAAGTGTTACTTAAATTATTACATGTAACTTTTACCACGCGAGTGGCAATAATAAATAAAGTTGAATGATTTAACAAAGTTACATATGCATGCAAAAAGGGAAAAATAGTAGTAGATGTCTTTAATCAATAGATGCATGCAATCATATAATTGTTACCTTTTTTTAGATCCGGATTTTCTGGATAGGTTTTTCCTTTCGGTAGATAGATATTTGCACTGAAAGTGACACCAAATTAATTACTATGAGTTATACTACACAAATATAAATAGTGAATATCATTTCTTTTATTCAATTTTGAACTTTGAAAGATGTAAGTAACTATATAAGTAAATAAACTAGTATAAATTAAATTAAATTAATTTCAAAGGTTGATGGGTAATAAAGATGAAGCTACTTCAGAAAAGTGATATGTCAAAAAGGTTAATATGTTTTTCAACATGATACGATCGAAATCAATGGAGTTAATATTCACGTTTGCTTTTATAATTAAACCATGCATAAAGTGAAAACCTCGTTTCATTTTTTTTAAAAGATGAAAAACAAAAGTGATAGAAATGCACACGCTTGTGGCTTTAGGTATGAGTATATGACCCCTTTTGGAAGCAAAATCTTAGGTTAGGTGATTTTTTAGAGATATCCTCTCTATGCGTTTTTTTCTTTTCTAATAATTAATTACTTATTAGTTAATTAATTTAAATTTGTCAAATAATCAACTCACTCATTCGCTTAAATAAGGTTCAAAATCATATTTTATATATATATATACAACAATCTATTAAATTTGTGACCAATTAATTTTTGACCTACAGATGGGAGAATTTGGTGACAAAAAAAAAAGTACTTAATGATTAACCTAGTTTAGCTTTATGCAATTCTAGGATTAAATGAACTAAAGATCTCAGTCATAAAGCTGTTTCTATTCATATAACCTATAATGGCAGAGATCTTTATTTTAAGGAAATATATATTCTTAAACCCTTCAAGGCCCCATGTATCTTTTAATTTTCTCTCTTTTTTGGAAGGAAAAAAATCTTCTAAATTTTTTTCCCTTTTGTCTTAGTGACTAGTGAGTAGTGCACCTTGTTGCTAACTTGAAATGGGAGGTTGTTCAAATATCATATATTCATATTTAGTTATAATTTTGAGAACCACAAATTTTTCTCTATCATCATCATGGATTATATTTTTTTGTAAAATGATTTAAAGACAATAAGAATTTTTAAAATAAGAATATAATTTTGAGACAATCGTTACAAGCAAAAAACTGAGTTTATGGAGACCCAGTTGTCACAGAGAGTCACTTGCAGAAGGATTTGATGCAAATCAATTAATTCATTTATTTTTATGAGGATGTCCAAAAATAATATGTCCCATTTTATCAACAAATTATACTCTGGAAAGAAATTATATGCTTGGGAAGAAAAAAAAGGGATTTTATTTATCTTGTTTATATTTTAGTTATTATGATTTTAATTTTAATGTACTACATTATAAATATAATTTTGTAAGTGTATTTAATTATGTATTATTATATCAATAAAAATAACTATATATTTGATATATTTAAAAGACTAAATATAATTAAATAGTTATATAAAAAAATTTATATCACCACCAGTATCAAATTAAACTAGATATTAGGTAGCGTTTGGTGGAGAGACAGATACTGAAAGATTGAGACCGAGAGACAGAGACTAAGAGACTGAGACTGAAATAAGTTTTAGTATTCTGCTTGGTGTCAAGTGAGAGACAAAAATTGAAACAAGAATAAAACTCTAATTTAATTTGCACAAAGGATAAAATTGGAATTAATTAATTAAAATGAGAGTATTTTAGGTATAAAATGTTATTAAAATTTCAGTATCTGTTTCTAAAAATATCAGTCCCCTGTGTCCCTACATTTTGGAGGCACTGAAATACTAAAATTTTGGGGACAGAGACAGAAATTTTAGTACCAATCTCTGAGCCAACAAACATGATACTGTGTCTCAGTCTCTCAGTCTCTGTCCCAATACTGCAAAACAAACGCTACTTTATAGACTAAAACTTTATTTGAAACAGAAAATATATATTAAATGACTATAAATTACAAGCATACATTATTACATTTAGTCAATAATCAGTGCAACTTGTAAGTAGTAGCTAGCGTCTATAAAAAAAACAATAATGAAAGTGGAATATATGATATATGCGAGTATGGATAAACCAAAATAAACAATTGAAGATACTTGTTTTTTTGGCTTTTGGCCATAGTTGGTTAATGGTGTCCGTAGGAAAGAATAAATAGGTTTAGGACTAATACAAAAATAAAAAAAAAAGGTTTAGGACTAATAAATTTAGGTTGGAGTAGTAGTGATTAATTTACTAATCTGCTTAAACAAGTGTTGGAATTCGAATCCCGTCTTATGTATGTAATGGCTCATTAGCTAATAAGTGACAAACTCTTAAATAGAGCTTCAATCTGCGACGCATAAATTTTTGACATAACGGAACGAGGAACGCCGTGGGCAACTATAAAAAGGTTTAGGACTAGGGAAAAGGAAGGTTAGTTGAAATAAAATTGAAAGTGAATTGAAGTTATTAAGAGTCAACAAGAGTCCTCAAGTGCCCGTGACAAACGTTATGTTAATGCTCTTAACAAGTCAAAACAAAATCCGTGACACTTAGAAAAATTGATGACTTAATTTATGGTTGGGGTCGGTGTTTAACTGTTTATAGTATAAACCAATAATTGATACTGAAAATTTAACCTCCCTTTCTATTATTCACAAGTTATTACTTATTACCAATGAGAATTGGGAAGAAGCAAGCATAGATACCACGAGTTTAACTTAGTTTTCAAGATGTTTAAGCACCAAGCAAATTAAACTATGAAGGTGAAGATGATGTTAAACACTTGTAATGATCATTTTACATCAGTTACAGAGCAAAATCAGCATCTTGAGTAATGAACACTATAATGTTGTATTATTAAATAATACCAACGCTTTATAATAAGAACAAAGAGACAAATTTTGGATGTTGTTGTTATAAAATCACGTCTTATAAAAATTTAAACTAATAGAATAAAATATATAAATAATTATATTTTTAACAAAATTTATATGATTTATTAAAATTATATTAATAAGTATATAAATTTACATAATTTTAAGTGATTTATGCAATTTTCTATAGGGTTTTTTTTGGATCGGTAAAACTTAAATTTTAAATTTTTAAGTTATAAAAAATTTCATCCCTCTTATTTCAAAAATTTAATTTTTGATAGTTAAATACACATGAGCGATTATATATTTTACATCGTTAATAATAAAAATAATATATATTATTATTATTATTATCATATTTCAAATCAATATTTTATATTTATAATTATATTTAACAAATTAAATAAAAAAGTTTTTAAATATTAATATATATATTTTTTATAATTAAAATCAATCATTAAAAAAATATTAAAATACTAATGTGTCGGTATAATTAAAAAATTTTCTAACAAATATCTATTTTTACCGTTTTCATTCCTTTAGTAGGGTTAGACCAGGTATAAAATTTATTAATTTATGCATTACATTATTTAGACCATGAGCAAAGGACAAGGAGATGTGAATTTGTGAAGTCACAATGGACGTATGAATGATGTAATTAATAACTACACTATTAAAGAAAAATAAAAACTAATTCTATAAAAAAAGAGAGAAATGCGTATGAGAAATAATTAGAAGGTGGGGCCATTGTTGATTTTAGGGTTTGAGAGAGGGGGGGTGGGTGTGGGTGTCCCTCTTTTTAGCTTTATAGGAAGGGGAGGCAAGGTGGGCCTTTAATGGGGGCCCATGGGGGCCCACCCCACTCGCAGAGTCCAAAAACTTTAAGTCACTGTCAGTTTCAGAGAAAAGGAGTTGTGTTTCTATACAACTCTTTTAACCCCACAACACACTCTCACTTCCAAACTTTTCAGTCAAGCATTTTCACTATTCTTTTATTTTATGTGAATTTATATATAAAAACACTGATCGAAAACTTTTTTTCATGAATTATTGTGCAAAATAGTGTTTGTGGATTTAACATTACATTGTTGTTTAAGACTTGTGGAGTTGTGATTCTATACTATTCTGGATGTACTAGTTAGTTCTTAGTTATCGCACATCGGAAGTAAAAAAGATTGGAAAAGTTTTTAGAGAAATTGAGAGATACCGTATAAATACAATTCAATTATATTAGATTCAGTAATTGGTACTCAAAATAAATTGCCAAGTGAGGGCAATTTTGAGAATATCTAACGGTAATAGCAACTAGTAAGAGAATCGTTGTCTATACTCGCTTTAAGATATTTATTTTTGTCATGAAATGATTTATTTCAAAATTTAAATTTAAATTCATAAAAAAAGAGGCTAAAAAAATTTTGATATGGAAGTAAAATGAGCGATACACTTTAACATGGTAATTTTTTGTGTTTTTTAAAATTATGGGAGTACACAAATCGGGGGTCCGATTTGTGTTAAAAAATTGAAAAAACTCAGAGTATACAAATCGGACCATGCGAGTTGTTTGATTTTAAAATTTTGGTTAATAAATCGCATGGTCCGACTTGTGGTTGAGCAAATATGAATTTCGGAAGCTAGAAAACGGATCTCCGAGTTGTTTGTTATTTTTAATTTTTTTACTGATGGAGAACTCGCATGGTCCGAGTTCTGTTCCACTGACACCACATAGCTGTGAAGCACCTGTATTCCCCATATCCAAATTTAACTCCACTTTTATTTCCATATTTAAATTAAAAAGTAACAAAGATAGGTATAGATAACTATACATCTAATAATTTTTTATTTTCATAATATTTTTTAATTTGACAAATTAAAAATTAATACGTTATCACTAAACTTTATTTATAGATTTATTGTTAGTCAATAGAATAATATTACATATTTGCATAGATAAAATAAAATTTAAATATTTAATACTTATTTAAATAAATTAATAAATTAATTACTAAATCAATCCAAAATCATTATACCTAACACGTTTTATTATATCAATATCTCTGTTGGACTCAAAATGTAATTGTGTATAGCCTTTGATCTCTCTTTTCTTTTTTCTTGTTAGTTTGTCTGCATTTTCATTTTTTTGAACTGTCAATAACGATATTAGTTTCTCTAATATACCTTTTACGCAAGGAACTTTTTTAAAATTTATGTTACTATGCTGAATTTCTATTTTGTTGGGAGTCAATAAGAATTGATATGGTTATGTATTTAATACGCTGTTTTAAGCAAGAATTTCTCTTAAATTGGATTTAGGTCGTTTTTATTTGTTTTATATTAATTTTTTTGTTTGGATGTCTAAATATTAAATTCTAAATTTTTTAGTTATAAAAATTTTAATACTATATTATGATATTATTTATTCAAAAATTTAAACTGATAAAAAAATAATGTAAATAATTATGTCTTTTAACAGTTTTAAAAGAATAGCCTTTGAATAAGAAAAATGTTATCTTTGATAATATAGGTTACCCATGCATAGACGTACAATTTTAAAGAAAGTAATTTTTAGTTCAAAAAATAATTATTTGATAAAAATATCAGAGAGATAATTATTTTTATGCATCGTCATATATATCAACTTAAATTTTTAAGTTAAATGATTTTATAAAAAAATAATGTTAAATTCTTATACGTTTTTGGTTATATTTTCAATGATTGTTTTAATCCAAATTTATAATAATTGCAGATAAACTCTCTTATTCATGCATTTGAAGTTAGACATTTGATATTGACTTAAATTGGTGACAGCCTTGGCAATTTAGTCTAATTCAGCTTATTAGTCACCGACGTGGTGATTGTCTGTGATTTCAGCAACCAATTTTGGGGTTTGGGAGAAGAATTAGGGCATTTAATTTGCATGAAAAACAAAAATAAGCATTTTTTTCATGATATTCTTTAGTTTAATAATTAAAGATTAATCTATTACATATTTAAATTTTGATTAAAAATGATCAATAAATTACTGCATGTACATAAAGTGAAATTCAAACTTTTAAAATTGGTCACTCGATCCATCCAAATTAATTGGAGAGATAAGCACTTGATCATCACTTTCAATTCTTAAAAGGTAGTAGCAGTTGTGAGAGTTTAATTAATTAGTTTCCAATACGCAAGACTATTCTATACAATAATGTGAGCATTCTAACTCAAATCACATCAAACTTATCATTTACTAAAGTCTTGTACGACATTTCTGTGTTTGTTACAAAGTATTTTAGATATTGATGCACGGTAAAAATTCAGGTGCAGTTGACTTTACGTAAAGTTGATACCTAAGTGTCGTTAGATAAAAATTTAGTCAAATTAATCAAATTATCTAATAACTCTCAAATATCAACTTTACATGAAGTCGACTACACCTGAGTTTCCACCTTAATGCATATATATTTTATATCATATAAAATAACTAAATCAACTATAAAAAAATTATCTTTATTATCTATACTTTAATGTAATTTTTGCTTATTATTTATTAACCTTTAAAGATAATCTTCTTCCATTATTTTAAATTTTTGGAACAATATCAAAATTTCTATAATAAAAAATATAAAATTCGATTCTTGTTATATTTTGAAAAATTAAAAAAATGTAAAAACAATAACAGCAAATGAAAAATAAATCAGAAGTTAATAAATTAAGTTTTGAACTAAGGAAAAACATACAAAATAAACGTGACTGGTTTAACAATAACAACATCATTTTTTGTTCTCTTGCAATTGGGTGTAAAATTAGAACTTGGATAGGCATTCTTATTAAAAGGTTAGTAATATGAAATTTCCCCCAATTTGGACTTGGAAAGGTAATATTATATCCATTTACCATGCATCTTTCATATCATTATCATCATTTAATTTTTTAATTATTAATAGTTTCATTTTATTTTATTTTATTTTTTTATACTGCCATGAAATGACTGAAAACAACTACTAATATTTTATAGGAAACGTTTTAGGTGCTCCGTGATGTATGATAATTTAATAATTTTAACCGTTATTTTTAATTATATATATTTTATGATAATTTTATGTTAAAAACCTACGAAACTTAATTCCGCTTACATCATTAGCCATTTTTTATTTTTCTTATTTTTGTGTCTCAATTCTGATATAATAATTAAGACACGCAATGATATGTTATTAAAAATACTAAATGAAACAGAAGCAGATAGATTTAAGATAAGGATGTCGTTTGTTATTAATTATTGGCAATTAGTGTGTCAAACTGTCATTTTCCATCACTTTTGGTTTGGTGATAGTTGGTCTGCAAATTCTTCTGATTGTTGCATTTATAAATTCATCATATATAGTAATCTTAATTTTTAATAATTATTTTCCTTTAGACAACGAATTGATCCCTTGATTCACACATTAACCTGATCCAAACCTATGCTATTATTATTATTATTATTATTGTTTTATTATTATTATTATTATCAGGGGTACGGTGTGGTAGTCAGATTTTTGTAAGATTCAGAAGAAGAAACTAAAATCTCATTCATACACGGAAATGTATAATCAACAAACCAACCAAGTTACATAATAGTACTATATGTACAAAAATGAATTATTATTTTAATTAGTCAAAGAATTTTATTTTCGGTAAAATAATCTTTAAAATAAAAAATTAACTTTGATGCATTGTGAATGTAAAATAATTTTAAACATATATTTAATTTTATAATATTATATTAATAAAAATAATTATTTTTTATATTGACAATGTAAAAAATTATCAAAAAAATTAATGTGATTGATATATGAAATGTTTTATACTTTGTATTAAAATTAAACTTATAAAAAATATAATTTTTGATGTTTTTAAAAATAATTTTAATATGACAGCATGGATTATATCTTTTTATAAATAAAAAATATTTTATATATTTGATTTAATTTTGTTAAAAAATATTTGTATAATTATTTAAAAAGTACAGACAAAAAAATTAAGAGATCAAAATATTATCTCTTTATTCGAAAATCTACATTTATTAAAAATGGAATCATTTAAGAGTCAAAATATTAACTTGCTCGTAAAATAATGAGAATTACTATTGTGTACAAAAATTAGAATCAGCTGAGATAGTAGTTGATTATATATCTTCCATATTTGGAATTATTTTGAATGTGCATTTTATAGCAGACCTTGAATTCGACTGTGTTCCTGAACCTAGCATGGAGCATATAGGCTAGAAGACAAGAGGTTAGTAATCCAACATGTGCTATATATATTGTTAAAATTAATCATGAAAAATTCCTTACTATATCTTACCTCACAAGTCACAGCTATATGTAAGGCCCTGTTTGAAAGAGAGATTGAAATTGAGAGATTAAAATTAAATTAAATTTTTATATTATATTTAGTGTAAAATATATTGAATTGAATTATGTTTTAATATTATATTTAGTTTAAGATAAATATGAAAATTAATAATAAGTAAATAAGTAAAGTATTATTTTTATCTTTAATATTTGGGATAAGTCTTAAAATTGTGCCTAACGTTTCAATCATTTTATTTAAATTTTTAACGTTTCAAAATTGATTCAATGTTGTCCTACCGTTAAGAATCTGTTAACAGAATTGACGGCGGGACAAAATTGAGACGATTTTGAAACGTTAGAGACTTAAATAGGACGATTGAAACATTGAAGACAAAAACGATACATAGAAATAAATTTTAATTTTATCTTTTAATAATATTAATTTTTTATTGTACATAGTATTTAATTATTTTTTAATCACATCTAAGTAACTTATACTTAATCACATTACTTTCGTTATAAATAAATTTATTTTTTATAATTTTACATTTAAAGTAATGAAATTTTTTATAAATAAATAAATTTTACACTTTCATTCTAAATAAATAATGTAATATGATTAAAATGAAAGTGTAAAGTTATAAAAAAAATTATAAGTAATGTAATTAAGTAATGAAAGTAAAATTACATTATTTAGAATGAAAGTGTAAAATTTATTTATTTATAAAAAAATTATATTACTTTAAGAGTAAAATTATAAAATAATTAATTTATTTAGAATGACTAACTATAATTTACTTATATGTGATTAAAAAATAATTGAATACTATGTACAGTAAAAAATTGATATTATTAAAGGATAAAATTGAAGTTTATATGTATCGTTGTTGTCCCCAACGTTTTCGTCCTATTTAAGTCCTTGACGTTTCAAAATCGTCTCAATTTTGTCATGCCGTCAATTCTATTAACGGATCCCTAACAGTAGGACAACATTGAGTCAATTTTAAAACTTTAGAGACTTAAATAGAACGATTGAAACGTTAGGGACAACTTTAGGATTTACCTCAAATGTTGGAGACAAAAACAATACTTTACTCTAAATAAGTTTGAAATTTAAAAAATTAATTAAATAAAAGTATCTTTAAGAATAAATATTATTAAAGTCAGAGTCTGTCTTTAAAAATTTTAGTCTTCTATATCTCTATTTATTTGAGGTACTAAAAAGATTAAAATTCTGTATCTTGAAAGTGAAATCTTAGATTGTGTTTATTTACATGTACGGTAATAAGACAGAAATACAGAAACATAAAATTATGTTTGATAAATGAGACATGGACAGATATTGTGTTTAAAGAACTGAATTAGTGTATTTTGTATCTATCTGAACAGAAAATACACAAAAATACTAACAAAAGATACAATTTATTTTTTTTATTATTCTTATTAATTTTTAATTTCATAATTATAATTTTTTTCTAATTTTTTTGAATAAAAATAACTTAGACTCTCATAATTTGTTCTAATTTATTACTAAACAAATTAAAATATAAGAACATTACTTTTTATGTATTTATTCTTTATATGTGTTTTGTTCTCAATATCTTATCTTATCTTATTCTCAAAATCAAACATAGCCTTAATTTCAGTCTCTAATCAACAAATATAATATTAAATTTTAATCTCTAATTTTAGTGCTAATCTTTAAAAACAAACACTACTTAAAGTTTACCAGAGCACTAAAAAAAAGTAAATACGTATATTAGATATAGAGTATATTATTATTTTAATTTTTAAAAATTTAGTTTTCATAAACAAAAAATAAATGACATCATCATTTCTTAACAATTAATCCGATGAAATTAAGGAACATTTTATTAGAAAATATCTTTTGAAAAATATTAAGAAATCGACATTTTTTTACCAGTTATTATGGACAATATTTTGTTTAATATCTTATTTTTTATTATTAAAATTAAAATTAAAATTAAAATTTAATATTTAAATTTTAGAATGTCAGTAAAAAATGATAAATTTTATAGCATTGTTCCTATTGTTTTGCTAATTTTATAGTTTTTAAGTTTTACACGTGAGGACGGCAAGGGAGAAGAATCCTCCAATAATTTTTATTAACAATATTATTTGACTAATAAATATTATTATTTTAAATTATTATTTAATTAATAATAATTTATATTTATATTTATACATAAAAATTATATAATTTATATTTATAATTATTAAAATTTATATTTATATTTTTTAAAATTTACATATATAAATTAGTAAAATTTATTTATTAAAAATAATTTAATATTTATATTAATTAAATAATGAACAAAATTACTAAAAACTAGCGTCACCGTTTCTGATTTTTATTCGTCGTCTTATGTTTTGGATTGTACCTCAAAGGGCATAAGGTTCCTCTTGTGAATCTTAGCTCTTAGGGCAGTGAGACACGTGATCTAGCACGTGAGCTAGCATTGCCTTTTTCTCATTTCATTTAAAATCTTCTTTTGGAATATTAATATTCTCTCACTTGTTGTGTGTTGGTTCGTAGTACTGTAAGACACGCTCACTTACATCGTAAGCAAGTATAAAGAGAAGCCAATTTAGTTTAATTAAAAATGATATTTAGTAAAATCTAAAAAGAATACATAGAAATTAAAGTGAACTTCTCACTAAAAATAAGATTTTTAAGATACGATTTGCGATCCTTTCAATGAATTTAAAGAAGACATTCACATTACAAAAAATGGGTTTTTGATTTATTTAAACAAATAATTTGTTCTATTCTAAATTATTTTAAAAAAATTTATGCTTTTGTGATATTAGTATTACAAGTGTGAGGAGTGTTGAAATTAGTCTCACATCTAAAAAAGTATGGAAGAGTGAGGAGTTTATAAGATGAGAGATCCATTAACTTGACACCGGTTGTCGAAAGCTCTCCACGTTCGGCCCGCTTGATTCCTCCTCGAAATCTCCCCGATTGTCGAGAGCTCTCCACATTAGCCCAACATGTGCATTATTTCTTCACCTCAATTTCGCAGCCATTACTAGCGTAATTATGAAGGACGTGAAAATTAATTAATACAATTAAAAGGAGCATATGAAAATTGATAATGAGTTCATGAAAATTAACAACTCTAATTGGATATATATTGGCCTTCCCTTCAACTTCATAGTTGGACGGTTCCACAAATGTCTTATTTAATCAACTTATCTACATTAAATCCTATTAACATTAATGAGTAAATAAAAATTAACAAATAAAACTGAGACTAAATAAATCAGTGTAAGATTAATTCGTCCATCTCATGTGGATCTTTATGATCGATCCTTCAATGAATGATTAAATTTGTTTTAGTTAACCAAAAATTCATTCTCAATTATACTCGCGTGACTACGAAATTGAGGTAGAAAAGTGTTTCTAATTTCGCAGTCAATGGCAAAAACGTAATCTTTTATAATGATATAAAATAAAAAATAAAAAATTCTTATATTTAAATAAATAACTAAATAAGTCACAAAAATATAGTACTTTTAAAGACATAATTTAAACCAACCTTTATATCATGGAGCTATTTTTTCATAAAATTTGAGTTTATAAGAGAAGTCACATAAATAATTATATTTTTAATATTTATTTTTATATAATATTTTTTTTAGATTTACATGAGTTTTTATATTTTTTATTTTTCTTATACTCATTTTTTAAAAAAATAATAAAAAATAAATTTTAAATTTTTCGATCATAACAGCTTTAACATCATGTCATAAAATTATTTTAAAAAAATAAATTAATAAGAGGAGGCAAATGAATATATATATATATATATATATATATATATATATATATATTCACTTTTGTTATTGTATTTTATGGAGACTTGTTTTTAAATAATAGAAACTAAAATGACAAAGAAATATAAAATTGAGTTATTTACTATTTACAATAGGTTTCTATTAGTTTTTACCAGAATTTGACAACAGCTAGATCTCTTAATATGCTTTTCACATCATTATTTAATTTGTTTAATATATGTTAATTATATGTATTAGCTTAGGTATAATGATAGAGGTGAATGATTTGTTAGTGCCAAAAAAGATAAGTACAAAAGTTTTGCTTAAGTAATTATTCTTCAATTGTTTGACTTTGTTTCTCTTTAAATTCACTTTTGACACATGTGAGGCCAGAAAAGAAAGCTAGTGTGAGAAAACGAGCACTCTTTAAATATTTTAATAACAATTAAAATATGATGGTTTAATTTTATGGTTGCAATCAAATTAAAGTAGAGAAAGTGGGCATTAGTTTCTAAAATAATATATAAGAGGACAAGACAAGTAAATAATATTATACAAAGAAGGGTGATATATACGGAGTTTGGGGATTTGTAACTATCAATTTTCCACTGAGAATGATTGAAGGTTTTGTTTACATAATTCACTGAGATATTGCGTTTTTCTTGTCTGCCAACACTAATATATATGATGTCAATATCAATATATATATAATTAAATTTAATTTGTTCAATTAGGACATTGTTATACTATATCTATTATTCTTGACTTTCTTTGAGAAATTAAATCAGATAATGTTATTTAATCATTTTATGAAAAACAATGAACTTTTTAAGATATAAAAATCTATATCAATATGTCTTCTTGTTCATTCTCGTAAATTCAATTTTATGTGCTCTTTCAGTCTTCGGCTGAGGCAAATTTCACTTTCTTAATTCATTTATTTCAGGATTCAGTTTGTTCAAGACGTGCTAATTTAGATTCTAAATTGAGTTAGCTTTTGAGAAGATTATGGGTGAACTTTTATTTGATATCGGTCCAAAAGAAAGGTAGTGAGATACTAATAAAAAATTTGGACAATCAAGTGAGTATGGCTGTGTTTGGTTCTAAAAATAATACATGGCAAAATATTAAAAATAAAATAAAAATAATAAAGATATAAAAATTAGTATTTTTATATTTTTGTTTAATAATAAATTAAAATAAATTATAAAAGTTTAATTTATTTTTATTTTTTATTTAAACAAATTAAAAAGAAAAATATAATAATAAAAAATATAATTATAAAAATTTAACAAAAATAATAAAAAAATAAAAATAAGTTGTGTCTTTTGTTAATGTCTCTTGTCAATTTTTTTTTGTCAGAATAGATACAAAATATACTATTTCAATGTCTCTAAATATAATGTCTCTGTTTATATTTCATTTATCAGATACAATTTTGTATCTATATTTTTATTTTAATATCTCATACTTGTAAATAAAAAAATTTATAAGTTTAAAAAATAAGAATTATAAATGTATATATTTTAGGCAAATATTACATGCCCCTAACTTATAGTAAAAAATCAGGCAGAATTTTGTACCTAGATTAGGTATAATCTAGTCAGAAGTGATCCTGACCAAGAGAGGCACTCTTAAACTGGTCATTATCTTTAATCTTTAATTACGTTCAATTTTAGAAGTTAAATTATACCGTAATAAAGTTAATTTTAATATAATAATTTATTTTTTGTTACCCACGTATCCCTCAACCCGACAAGATAAGGACTAATCCGTCGCGGATCTAAGTTCTGTTCAAACTCCAAATTGATTAAACAGATAAATAAGCTTATCACTCGACCAACTCAAGTTGGTTAATTTTAATATAATATTATTTCTGAATATAAATACAATCCAAGCGCGCAGCCCATCATGTTTTGTCCAAACATAATTTGACCCGAATAACTGAAAACATAACATTTGAGACATTGTTAACCAAATTTCGAATTTGATGTTTCTTCCGTATTTGAAAGATCACACAATACCTCTTAAACGTATATATAAAAAAAATTATGCCTAATCATAGTTTTTTTGGGGACTTGAACGTCAAAGTATAATTGTAAATGCGTTGTCATTTTCTACTCATCATTTTCGTGCATGTAAAAACGTACCATATTAAAGTATATATCTTACATTTATTAATTGGATCACTTGTAAATGTATGTTAGCTAAAAATATATTAGCTGAGGACCATATAAAATGTAAAGATCGATAAGCATATTATTCTAAGATTCTAGCTTAGGATCCGACGTGATATGAAACCTAATATCGTCCTTCTTTCTTTGCTTAATCTATTAAAAATTCTAAAAGCTTTTTAACATAAATAATAAAGTAGAATACACAAAATTTTTCCCTAGCTAAAGAATAGTACAGATTAAAATCCATTGGATGAAATATAAAAACAAAAACCATATATGATTGGATAAGATTGGTTGGATGCCTTGAAATGCGTGCACGCAAAAGCGAGCAATAACAATTTTGTCAAGTTCATGTAGCCAAATAATAAAACCATCGTTTTCTCAAATCACCTGTGACAACTTTTAAATTCTTGGTTGGCCCTTATATAATAAAGATCAAGTAAGTGTTTATTATTATCTCCCAAATCCCTTCTAGATAAATTTTATCGGATTATTCTAATATAAAATAATATTATTTTTCTTAAAAATTTAATATAATAAAAAGAAATACATAAATAATTATATTTTTAATATTTTTTATGCAAGTTTTTTTTCCCGATTTGTATGAATAATTTTTTGTATAGCCGTTTGTTAATTAATCTTATGCTAATTTTTTTTGGTTCAATGATAATAAAAATTTTAATACCATATCATTAAACTATTTCTACTAAATATTTAACTAATAAGACATATATGAATAATTATACTTCTAAAATACTAAATAAACAACATCAACAGGATGCATAATATATTGTAGTTTGTATCGGTGTCTTTATTTAAAAATTCGGCCATGATGTTGATTTTTGTGATGTGTTTCACCTACTAAACCCTAAATTTTAACGTATCACGTGAATTGATTATTTCACCATAATTTTAGCACCGAATGGTTCCTGTTCCTTTGTTTCTTTGAGAGCATACATTATTGAGGCACCATGCAACTCCAATGTGATGGTGTTCTGATCAAGATTGAGAAATTGATAATTAGGATTCTTAAACTTTTGAAGATAAATGGAATATTTAAATATATATTTTTTTAAAAATAAGTTTGATATTTGAAATTAAGAAGATTTTAATTTTCCAAATAGACACTAAAAAAAACAGAAAAATAAAGAGATTTTAAATTTCAGTTTTTAAATATTTGTTTGTCATAATTTATGAAGTATGAATATTTATTCATCTAGAAGTGGATTTGAGTACGAGAAATAATGGTTTGCAAATCAATAGGTACAGAGGAGACAAAAAAAAAAAAAGGAACCCTAATCCTAAATACGGAACCGACCACCACAAAGTACAAATCACAATCTCTTGCTATATATTTATTTTGTTTTCTTCATCTAATATGTTGTCTATGATAAATCTTTTAATACTAGAATAATAATCATATTTGGGACCAACAAAAATCAGTTAAACTAATTTAAAATTATTTTATTTTATATTTTTAAATAATTTTTTACGTTATTTTGTATTTATTAATTATCAATAAAATAATTGAATAATATTAAATATAATAAATATATAATTATAAATATTACATATATAAATTATAGATATTAAATTAAATAAAATAATTTCGATTAATATTACCCTGACATGATCGATAATAGAATTATAGAAATAGTTATATTTATAATAAAGTCTCGATTTTGTAATTTTTTTATTTAGTCAATATCAAATTGCTTATTATTTAGACCAATCTTGTGTTGATGTTGTTTATTATTCTTTATTCTTAATACCATTTTTTTATAATTTATAGAAATATTAAGAAATATAAAATTAATAATGATTATCAAATTAATATTGATTAAAACACTTTTATTTAATAACTAATTTATTTTAGTAATTGCATTAGTATTTTATTGCCTATTATTTGATTTTACTTTATGTTTGATACATTTTCTTAATTTTATGTTGGAGGTTCTAAAACTAATTTATTATTGGTGTATTTGTTGTTATTATTTAATTTTGATATGTTGCACATTTATATCTTTGTTTGAATTGGAAGTTATTGATAATGTTAAATTGTATATTATGTAGCACCTACTGCATATTTTAGATTTTGATTAATGATTATTTTCTTTTATATTCAATGAGGTGGATCGATGGAGTTTCTAAAAAAAGTTTTAAAAACTGATTTTTTTTTTCCGTCCTTACCGACAAATTTTATCCATCACAGAATAAATATTTTGTGTTAAAAAATTATTATCGACAACAGTAATCTGTCGCTAGTAAAAAATTATTATTTATTTATTTATTATAGACAGATTCAATCCGTCGCTAAAAAATAATGACTTTAATATCTAATAAGTGACTAATATTGTTAAATAATTTGTTGCTATTTTAAAATTTGATGCTAATCGCCAATGACATCACTTTTAGCATTAGAATTTATCCGGTTACTATTTTAATCATTAACACTAATATCCGTTGTTAAATTAAAAAACTTCGTCAGTAAAATTAGCCAATAACTAAAAGATTCTAGTAATGTCTTTTTTTATTGGTTTTGCTAAAGATGAGTACTGTAAGTAATATTAAAATAATTTTTTAATATATATATAATTAAGTGAATTAATAAGAAAAATTTAATTTTCTTTGACAAAATTAAAGTTCTCAAAACCTCTTAACTAAATCCTTTTCTTATTTGCTTGCGTGTTTAGAATGTAATTTTACTAGATATATAGAATGTCAAAGCTTTAATTAACTTTACTTAATACACTAATTTTCAGTCCATGCATGAATATCATAAAGGTAGATTTTTGCAATAGTTGCATATCCAAATCATATGCAATTAAATGTACACGTGTAATTAGAGAAGAAATATATGTATAAAAAACTACATCCAAAGTGTATGAAAGTTTAGCTTTTAAAATTAATGAACGTAAAGTTTAATCATGAAATTGGACACAGGAACTTTAATTTGTTCGGAACTAAAAAGCAAGAGGCGTGCGTGCATGCCATAAAGGAAAGGATGATAATACTTTTAATAATTCTAAATGACTCTCTCTTACTGATTATGACTCAAACTAATTCAAAGTTTATTCCTCATTTGAATTCTCTCTTCGAAAAATCGGATCAGTCATCGAATCAACTTTGTCATTAGTTCACTAGTTTAATGGTTCAACCAATCTAACTGTGGTTCAATCAAAAAAATCGTTTTAGAATAAAATAATAAATAAATTATAAATATATATCCTAAAATTATAATTATAGCTTTTGGTAAAGATTTTTCTACCAATCTAATTCAACCAACAAACACCAAACTAAAAAAATATAAAACTGATTTCACTCCAAAATAGCTTCTTCTAAACTAACATCAAGTACCAAATCTTCGATGACGGCGACACTGTCTCCCTCCTTGCCGTGGTGGTGGAGGCTACTGTAAACTAGGGTTTCTTTTTGGGAGAAGAGAGTTTCATTTGAGAGAGTAAAAGTTGAGAGGAGTTGGAGGAAACAGGAGTTGGAGAGCTCAAGAACGACGACGATAGTGTCTCCCTCCTTGCGGCGGCGGTGGAGGCTACTGCTAGTCTGCTTGGATTTTTGTTTTGCGGGGGGAGAGAGCTACTTGAGAGAATGAGAGTTGAGAGAATGCACTGAACATCTGAAGGCTTCACATTTTTTCTTTTATCCAAAACGCGAAACGACACCGTTTTAGATAAATCAGACGGCTCTCTGTTTGGTCTGACCGACCAATTTTCAGTCGGTTCAACAGTTTCTAAACGTTTTTGTAGGACGATTTTATAAATTAAATCAAACTGTAAAACATTCAGTTCGTAGTTAAACTGATTGGATCGGCCGATCTGGTCCAATTTTCAGAACATTGCTATATATATATATATATATATTAAAAAAGATAATAAGAGCTCTGCTACGGCAACAAATTAACAAATTTTGAATATATTAATAAATCTTTAAGATTTAAAATATTTATGAATATTTATTAAATATAATTAATCATAATCTGATATCACATATTTTGTTAAAAATATAATGATTATTCATCTATCTTATTTTATCAATTTAAATTTTTAAAATAAACAAATAATCACAAATTGCAATTTTTTAATGGAAAAGATTTAAAACTAACTTTTCTTTTAGCTAATAGTTAGGTAATATTTTTTTCTTTTTTTAAATTTTTTTCTCTTTATATTATCACTTAAAATCTTTAACTTTTTTTGATCTATTATTTTATTAATTGTGTCGTGAAATCATCCATCCTAAAAAATTAAGCTAATAAATATGAGGACAAAAAAATCTGTAAATTATGCCTTATACTTGCAGCATCTTTTAAAGATTGATATATTTTACAGTATACTCACTTTAAAAAAATGTTTTCTATTCTATCATTTTTTGTAGAAACACTATTTTCTCACGATTTTAAAATTTTTTGAGACACTTCAGAACTTTACTTTATAAAATAATTTTACGTAATTGTCCTTAAAACTATATTTAAAAAAAAAGCATAGAGTAATAATTAAATTATGCAAATTGAAGGCTACCAATCTTGAGTTAGATCATAGAAAAAAATAAAAAGCGGTCCACGCTCATAAGTAATGCTTATATATTTGGCATAACCTGCTAGCTATATATATATAGGAGCAACAAAATTTGAGCTTAAAGATGATATCATCAGTAGTGGAACCCATAAAGGATATAACAATTAACCTAAAAGGCTAAAACAGCCACATACGTTCTTGTCTGTTTCTTACCTAAGAAGATAACCAACTTGTTCTTCTTACACATTTTCTTTTTTGCTTTCTTTTTTGTTCTCCTTTAAAGGGGAGATTAAGAAAAGAAAGTCGGAATAAGCTTATACTATTCTACGTTTTTATGGACATCATATAAAGCTTACTTGTTAAATTAAAATAATCCGTCTTGGGATCATCAAGCCGAATAATAATGCGAGTAATATTTTTATTTTGATTAAGTATGAATTCTAATCACTAGACAGGAATCCAATGAGGAAAATATATGTTCTCTTTGGGTATGTATGTGTTCCACAAGAGAAATTATCAATGGAAAAAGCAGTTATTATGCTTATAAATGTTTCGGTAGATTTTAATTGTCCCTACTTTTTTCAATTTGTTAAAATATTTTAATTTTGTTATTGTGACATTTCAATTTTTAACAGAAAAAGCTGTATAATGTTGAAAAAGATTTACTTGTTAATTGACTATTTAATTATATTTGAATGGGATGATATTGTTTGTCATTGTCTTTTTTTCGTGTATATAACTCTTCATATCACTCTTTTCATTCGTTTAAATTTTTAGAATAAAAATAATTTTATAACATGATATTAAAATTTTTATGACGTAAAGATCTATAGTTCAATTTGTATTCATTCTAAAAAAAAGAATTTTAACATAAGACAATTAAAATAAAAGAAAACTTCATGTTAAAATTATATAACTATTCGGATGTCTTCTGCTACTTAATCAGATGGATAAGAATAAAGAAAAAAAAAAAGCCGTATAGACAAAATTGATATCATTGTAAAATATTAAAAACAAAAATTATAATTTTTTGAATTATAAATCCTTTCAATTATTACTCTTTTGGGCTGTCCATGATATTTATATTTTAAAGTTAAATTTTTGTTTAAGAATATTTAGCATTTTAAAATTTCAATGTACTATTAATTAATTTTAAAAATGTGTCCTTTTTTAATTTTTTTATCAATTTGTAATACTTATTTCATAGTTTATTATGTAGTGCTTTTTCGCCAAAATTAACATAATTTTTAGAGTAATTACCCAAATTGGTCCTTGAGGTTTTTAAAATCGGACACTTTAGTCTCCAACTTTTGAAATACACAAAAAACTCCCCCAAGTTTAACTCCGGCGGACAAATCAGTCCTTGGCAATCTTTCTCCGTCAATGACAAACGGAGAACGCTGACGTAGAGCCCTGGGCTGGCACACGTGGCAGTTAGTGGTCCACGTGTGCAAAAAGACAGATCAGTCCCTGGGCCTAAACTGTGTCGTTTTGTAGTTTGGCCCCATGTACATCCCTCTTCTCAAAACCAAAATACTCAAAACCCACCCTTTCTTCTTCAATTTACAGAGAAAAGACGTAACCCCTCTTCATCCGTTTCATCTTCAACCTCTGTCACCCACATTCAACCGTCAGCATTTGGGGATGGAATCCCCCTTTGCGTGCATCTAGAGCCCTATTATTTGCACTCTATAATGGCCAATGTTTCAGCGACCGTTAGCGGCGAAAGCTCTGCTGCGTCTAGTCGCCGGCGAGGGAGACTAAGCCAGGATAGCATGGGCGAGAGAGGATTAAGCAAAATCGACTTCGCAAAGGGAAAACACCCGAATTGCTTCTGTGGGTATCACGCGATAATATGCAAGTCGACTACTACGGAGAATCCTGGAAGGTTGTTTTTTGGGTGCCCCATGTACAAGGTAAGAAACCCAAACTATTGCATAACAAGCTTTTTGGATTTGTAGAATGGTTCTAAGTAGAATCAGGAATTGGGTTCATTGCAGGAAAATCAACCATATTGCAAGTTCTTCGCTTGGGTTGACACTGTTTTTTATCTCAGCTTCAAGAAGGCTGCTGTGAAAGAACCTAGTGAATTGCAGGATTTAGT
This sequence comes from Arachis hypogaea, assembly GCF_003086295.3. Classification (NCBI taxonomy): domain Eukaryota; kingdom Viridiplantae; phylum Streptophyta; class Magnoliopsida; order Fabales; family Fabaceae; genus Arachis; species Arachis hypogaea. The sequence goes on from NC_092040.1 coordinate 96,955,670, forward strand.
GGTTATTGTTGGTGGGTTCCAAGATAGATTAATAGAGTTGCAAAATAGGGTGTATGCACTAGAGATGTGTCAAAATACAGAGGCAAAAAAAGAATGCAAGAAGAGTTGGTTTAAGGCGGTTTACTTTATTTATGTATTTTGTGCTGCAAGTTGTGCTATTGTGTTTAAGTATATTGTTGGATCTTAGGTTTTTAGAAAATGTTAGTTATTTGGTGATGTAAATTGAAACTTATGAATGAATGAAATCCTTAAAAATTTCATTATTTTACTGAAGAATTTTAGGGAGTCAAACATTTTTGTAGGTTAAAAAATATTTGGAAATTTGTTGAAACTTAGTTGTAAAAGAACCATGATTTCTTAAATATAAAGATAATAAGCATATGTTATTTCAATTAGGACCATGAATGTTGAATCATTCCTGTGCATCAAACAATCATTGAATCTGTTACTGAAACAATAGTTATTATTGTATTTTTGCATTAACATATTATCTATGCACTAAAAATGAATACGTAGCACCAAATGAATAATGGAAAAAAACAACACCACCATTACTTATAACAGCGAATATATTGCTTTAATATCAGTTAGCAACTGCAAAATATAGGATGCAAGTCGCAGATTCAACCTAATAAAAACAACATAACTGTGACAGTAGCAACTTGAACTAAAGTCAGAAATTGGCCATACATTAGCCGAAACATAAGCCAAAAAAACAAATTAAAAGCTCTTATCAATCCTAAGTTACGAGTATTTTAAGTTTAGGTCCATCAACTTAAAAGCTCATTATCAAAATACAAACGAAACTATTACATCAAAAAAGCATAATCATTTGCCTTCAATCACTTTTGTCTCGGATGCTTGAACCCGGGATTGGGAATAAACTGGAACATCCTTGATGTAGTGCCCTTACTTGCCGCTGTAATTGTTGCTGCCGAGACGCCTTGACTTGGTCTAGGTGGTGGAATAGGAGGTGGAGTGCTAGACTGGACTGGTGCAGGATAATGTGGTCTAATGATAGGCTGCTTGACCCTTGCACTATGGGGAATTGTTGCTCCAGAATTTGCTGCACCCTGTGATAAAGAAGATAGCATATGCAAAGAGTAGACAATTATATGTTAGCAAACCTAACAGTGTAGTAACACAATGGGTGATTTTTAACTCCAATTTGACTCACCATACTAGACACAAAACCTGGTGCATTAGCTGCAGGCTGAATTGGATTAGGATGATCAACCACATTCTGCAATAATGAAAAAATAATCCAAATATAATTCCAAGTCAGTCCTTGTGGAATTTAGAAAAAGACATATAAGTCCCCAATGATTTTAAAAATATCCAACTAAGTCCCTATGGAAGCATGAAAAACCCAATTTAGTCCTCGCGATCAATAATTAGTACATTAATTATGGTGGTTTACCTGCACCTGGGGTGCTGATTGTGAGACATGCATCTCCTCTGCTGCTTGGTTAGTGGTTTTAGCCGTTGACTGAGCATTTGTACTTCTTCTTAACTTGGTTGATCTTCTATTTGGAGCGGCTGGACCTTTGCATGTTTTCTGGTTATGTCCAGTCTCTCCACATTTAGAGCATGTAACCCGAAATGTCTTCTTCACCTTTGAACCGCTTGTCTCATTCTCAAATGGCTCCTTCTTTCTTCTCTTCACTGGTCTTCCAACAGGTCTCTTCAACTTAGGTGGAATTGGATTAATAACTTCAATCTTGTCCCAATTCTCTTCTGAGTTCACCGGTTGGATGCAGGGTTGGTATGTGGTCCTTGCTGTCCCAATTTTCAGTAATGGATGTACATAGCCTTCAGGCCTGTCACCCCTCCTAGCAATAGCAGCTAAAGCATGAACGCACGGAATACCTGCAGTTTAACAAGTTTTGAGATTTTGTTACAAACATATACAATTATCAAAATTGTAATATAGTATATTATTGGAGTTTTTTACCAGTCAATTGCCACACGTTACATGTACACTTGTTCTGGGCCAAGTCCACAGACAGATTTTTTGTACCTCGCTGGACCTCAAATACTCTCCTCTCGTCATCACCAACCCACATTGGGTGCCAATACTTCACCTCCTTCATGATATCATCTAGTCTTTTCTGCTGCGTAGGAGCCAAGTCAGTACCTCCAAATGTGTCTAACACCTGTTTGTACTTTGTCATTCGTCTCATAATGTAACAGCGAAGCTCCTCACACATTGTGAGAATCGGTTTGGCTCGGTAGTTGACTATCTTTGCATTCCAAACCTCGCAAAGATTGTTGGTTAGATTGTCAGCCTTTGGTCCATGGCTAAAATGGGATTTTGTCCAGCATGCAGGGTCGAACTTCACAAGGTACACCTGATGAGTGAATTTTTGTCGGTATAGAAATTATCAAGTAATCAATCGTAGTATAGTCTAAACCGGTGCAAAATTCATCATCAAACAAATCTACAATCTATAATCGAGAGTATTAGTCCCGAGTCGTCTTCCCTTGGAATTGCCAAAATGTGCATCTTATTGCGTAGAAAGATTTGTTAAGGTTCTTTTGAAAGTTTTAGCAACGTAGTAGGGAATAAGCAATCAATCATTAAAGGACTTGGCTTAGAGTTGGCACTTGAATACATATCCTTATAGTTCTTTCAATGAAGATAACAATTAGGCCTTGCCTCATTTAGTTATCCCCTAGGTGTAGAGGAAAGTCAAATGAAGGTAATCAACTTGAGTCACAAGTCCTAGCTTCACCTCATGGGAATCTAGCTTTAGTGCACTCCAAGTCAATTAGCAATCCCTAATTCCAAATCAACAATTGACACAACTATTCAACTTCTTCTAATGATCCAACCCTATGCCAAGTGAGGATTCTCTACTCCATAACTAGTGTTGACATTTTATCAAACATGTGATGAGCAAGAAAGAAAGTCATAGTAAAATGAGAAGAAAAGTAGAATTAAAGGTATTGCAATACAAGGAATTAACAACAATTGTCAAAGAGCAATAATGAGGATCAAAATCTCAAAGTATTAATGAAATCCAAAAATCATAAAGTTGAATCCTAGATCCAAGGAATTTTAGCAATTACAACTACAACTTGAGATTGGAAAAGAAAACCTATTACATGAACAAAGTGGAGTGAAAGTTGCAATGGATCTCACCAAGGAGTGGGTGAAAATCCAGAATTTTGATGAAGAAGAACCCTAGTAAGAACTTGAGTCCTCTCTCTCTTCCCACAAGAGTGAAAACTCTCTCTCCAAAATATCTCAAAAACTAGAAAATGAACTAAGTGTCTTTGACCCTTGCCCCCCTAGTCCTCTTAAACTTTTCCCGCCAATACACTCCCCAAAAATTAGGATCTCTAACCAACTCCATGCCTGAGTCACGTGACTTCTAAAAAAATCATATTCGAACATCGGCGCGTACGCGCAAGGTACGCGCGCGCGCCATAGATGCATTTTGGAGTGTGCGCGGAGGCGAGACGTACGCGTGCGCGCCCAAGAAGATCATGGCTTAGCCGCTACGCAAGCCGACTCGTGGCTTGACTTTTGGCTTCGGCTTCTAGTTATTCTATCCACGCGGACGCGTCAATTGCGCGCACGCGCCCATGCTGAGATTTCCAAGGCTTGATTCTCTTGCTCCCTTCCTTTGCTCCCATCTTCCTTCTCTCTTCCGGTCTACTCCTGCCCTGTATTCTGGAACCACTTAACACACGGGTCACGGCATCGAATGGCATCGAGAGAGAGGATTAGAAATGTATCTATTTTAGTGCAAAATAAGTATGTTTTCATCCATGGTGCAAAACTAGGAAAGGAATGCAAATCCTTGTATTTTCATACAGAAAGTTGGTGAAATCATTGATAAAACCCTTGAAATTAGCACAAGATAATCCTTCAAAATGGGGTTTGTCAACACCCAGGCCTCTTCATTCACTCTCCGCAATCTCTCCATGCTTGCCTTGAACTCTGAAACAGTTGTGCACTTTGCACATTCCCAAACCATGTTCTTCACTCGCTTGTCCTTGAATCTGTTACTGAAATTCTTCCAAATGTGTCTGACACAGTTCCGGTGATGTGCATGCGGCATCACCTCCTTCAAGGCTGGTAACAAGCCCTACACAAAACAGTGAAATTGTATTCTCTATATCAATTTTTTATTTTAATTGTATATATCAAGTTTTTATTTTAACAAGTGTACATCAGTAAGCCTTAGCTTCTCAATCTCCCTGTCAATAATTAAAAAGATAATTTCACATCTTTCAAATTGAGTCATCTATCTCAGACCATTTTGAATCGGGTCAAGAAAGAAAACAAGATGAGATCTTCAAAGGTTATAACATGAACCAAATATATAGCCAAGGTTGAAAAAAATAATTACAGCCCATCATCAGAAATAAAAGAAATACTGTAAGGTTACTACGAAGGCAATGAACACATATAGTGTAGCATTATATAATAGCATTAAACTTCACACATATAGTATAACATTATATAATAGCATTATATAATAGCATTAAACTTCACATATATAGTATAACATTATATCATAGCATTATATGATAGCATTATATAATAGCATTAATCTGACATCCCATTTTATTACCTTCAGCAGATTATTATCAAACTTCACGAAGCAAGATTCTATATAATAGCATTATATATAATAAGGATTAAAAATGCTGTTTATTAATTTAAATGAGGATTAAAACAAAATTAAGTGAATTGACCTTTTGTTGATCGGATATGAAGTTCCAGCCATGAATGTAATGATCTCCATGGTCCTCTTGCAGTAAGGTAAGAAATCACTTCCAATTATCTTTTGTCTCACTGTCAACCACCGCATATGCAATCACATAAAAGTGATTATTCGCATCTTGTCCTACGGCTGACAAGAGTTGTTCACCAAAATAACCCTTCAGGAAACACCCGTCAAGCCCAATCAGCTTTCTACAACCGGCTTTAAAGCCTCTCTTGCAAGCGTCTAGACATATGTATAGATTGTTGAATATCGGAGGAGATTCAGGTATTGGTGTCACACCCAACAGTGCAGTGCTACCAGGATTACTCCTCAAAATCTCAAGAAGGTAATGTCTCAGCTTGCTGTATTGTGCTTTCTCATTCCCAATGACACGCTCTCTGGCTTCTTTAAGTGCTCTATAAATCATCTTCCCGTTGATCATCACATTATAGTCAATTTTGATGTGCTCATAGGCTTCATTCAATGTCATGTGTGGTTGAGTCAATAGCCTCTTTTCCAACTTCTTGGCAACCCACTTCTGGTCAGCCATATTACTCCCAAACTCTCTGCCACATGTATGATTAGGAACATAAGTCTTGATCTGGTATGACTTGTGTTGATTATCCCAAGCACAATAGATAAGCCATGGACAAGGATTTAGAATGATAACCTGAGTTGTCCCGGATACTACAACGGTAGAGTCATTTGTCTCTTTAGCAGTTTCTTTACTTCCACCATCAACATGTCCCTCTTCCACAGTTGCACGCTCTTCAACATTCCCAGAGTCACCATCAATTGCATCTTCACCATTGTCCTTGTTAGACTCTTCATTTTCTTTAGATGCATCATTGTCTTTCTTGGATTTCCTTGGCTTCTTAATCCTCTCAACCCCGTGTTCACAATCACATTTGACTCTCCTTTGATCATTCTTGATATACCTAATCTTCCTCCCCTCAAATATCACATGGTCCTTTAAAGCATTCTTGAAGGACTCAATTGTTGCAAATTCCATGCCCAACTCAAAATACACCTCTCCAAAACCTGATGCTTCATTGTATTGTGGAAACTCATACTTCTCTCTTTCATCTTCAGAGTTTTCTGGTGTCACTAAAGTTTCTGACTCATAGTCAAATACAGGGTCAGGCTCAACCTCTTCTTCAGCCTCTTCTTGTTCATATCACTTGCTCCAGCCATTCTTGGGCCACCACCACTTGACCCAGCATGGTTGTGTCTAGTTGCACTTGGGCCACTAAATTTAGGCCCAATATCATCAGACTGCCTAATATGAGGCCCATCAGTAGTTGGCCCAACATGAGGTTTGTTGTTAGTTTTTGAAGCCTTTGTAGTCTTGGAGCCCTTATTAACCTCCTTCTGAGACATCTTCTTCTTCATAATTTGTTGTTTCCTCCTCGAAGCATTACTTATACTCTCTGTTTTTTTTCCTCCTCTTTTAGGCTTTTTCTTCAGAACCACACACTCTTCTTCACTGCTTTCATCATCAAAACCTGGGGGAGGTGGTCTATAAGGCTCATCCTCCGTGCTTTCATACCCATCGTCACTAGACTCATTGCTAGACTCATCACCAGCTTCATCTCCAGCTTCATCAATAGGTTCATCAACAGCCTCCTCAACTGGGGTTTCCATGACTCGGTGATCAAAGAAAATGCACATTTCATCAGTTTCCCTGTTCTTCATTAACCCTTCGCGCATTTGATTAATCTCTAAGTCTCCTTTAATAGGATGCAATCCAAACTCCATATTACCAGCAGCTTGATCATACCAATACATCTCTTTGTAATCTATATATCCTAAACCTTTGAATAGAGTCAGCAGATCAAAAAAACAAATGAGATCAATGTCCATCCTTGGAAACCTCTCTACTTTACCATCCATATATAGTAGTGCTCCATTGTTATCCCTCTCAAAATGACCACCATGGTGGAATACAGGAACCACAAAATCCTCCATCACTGGACATAATGCATAATAATTTATTAAAAACAAGCACCACTGCAAAGTTCAATGAGAATTCCTATTTGCTAGTTTATTTTTTTTCGTTTTATGTCATAATAATAACCAAAATAGAGAGGATGAATAACTATTACAATATTCCATCACAGATTTCTAAACCCTAGGCCAAATTATAAAATACTCATCACTATTACTATAATGGTAGCTAAGAATAATTAACGAGTTTCTAATCTTCTTCAATGCAAGTCTTCAGTGGTCACATCCACTTGTTTGTTGCGTCTGACTAGGCGCTAACAGTAATGGCGACGAACGGAATGGTGACGTTGGGGTGACAAGGTTGAATGTGGGTGATGGAGGTTGAAGATGAAACGGCTGAAATGGGATGATGGCGATGATGTGGGCAATGACCTGGAGTTTAACGTTGAAGATGAAACGGATGAAGAGGGGTTACGTCTTTTCTCTGTAAATTGAGGAAGAAAGGGTGGGTTTTGAGTATTTTGGTTTTGAGAAGAGGGATGTACATGGGGCCAACCTACAAAACGACACAGTTTAGGCCCAGGGACTGATCTGTCTTTTTGCACACGTGGACCACTGACTGCCACGTGTGCCAGCCCAGGGCTCCACGTCAGCGTTCTCCGTTTGTCATTGACGGAGAAAGATTGCCAAGAACTGATTTGTCCGCCGGAGTTAAACTTGGGAGAGGTTTTTGTGTATTTCAAAAGCTGGGGGACTAAAGTGTCCGATTTTAAAAACCTCAGGGATCAATTTGAGTAATTACTCTAATTTTTATAGTAGTAACAGCCTTTTTATTATTTATTGATTCATGTACAAAATTTTAATAAACAGTTTGCGCTAACAGAACATATCAACACTCAAAGAACAAATAATACTAGTACTAGTACAAGATTTTGAGTCATTAATTCAACAATCCAATGAGTATTATCTTTGAACATGACAAAAAGTTTGTGGACACACCATTGTCGGTGGTGGGTGCTAATATTAATTCTTTTATCGATTTCGTCATGACAAAAATGTTTGGCGACATACACACCTCAAGTTCTTTATTTATATATAATTGTATAATCTATTATATATTTATCGATATTATTATATATATTATAATGTCAGTTATATAATTTTTTTATGGTAATTAAAAAGATTTTTATTGATAATCGTATAATGGTCGTTAAAATTTATTAACGATAAAATATAAGACGACTAATATCTAATTATCGATAAATATTAACAGCTAATTTATTACTGTTAAAAATAAAATAAAAATAATTTTTTTTAGAGTGTAGTTATACTAAAAAAAATAATATGATACATTTTATATGCGGCAATCAAGTTAAATTAATTTTATTTTGAACATATTCATTTGAAAATAAAAAAAGAAATATAATTAAATAAACTGCTATACTTAAAAATTATAAAAATGTTATTCAATTAAGGCTTGTCATAAAATTATTTTTTTATTAAACAATTCTTTTAAAAAAATTTAAGTTGATAAAAATATATAATTTTTAACATAGTTTTTTTAAATAAGAGTCTCTTTTTAAATTTTTTTATATATAGATCTTTTTTTTTGTTTTATATGATTTTTTTTAAATTCACTAAGAATGAAATTTGATCTAGAATTCTAATATAATATTATGACGTAATTTTTCTCAAAAATTTAAATTAATAGAAGAAGACAACACAAATAATTATATATCTAATACATTTTTTTCAAAAATTTAAGCCGATGAAAAGAGACAAATAAATAGTTATTATATTTTTAACATATTTTTTTATACAATAACTTTTTTTGGATTTGCATGAATTTTTATATAAGTTTATTTTTTCTTTTCATAAGTCTTATTCTGATTTTTTTTATAATTTAATAAAAATCTAACTCTAAACCTTTAAATCAGAACAATTTTAATACTGTATCATTAAATTTCTTCCAAAAACTTAGACTCTCAAAAAAAAATTTAAATAATTATATCTTTAACAAATCTCAAATATCTTTTCGGCCCAAACACATCTGTGGGGCATCGCAAGATAACAAGATACCATAATCAAAGTATATTTCAAGACCAAAAAAAAAAAAAAGTATATTTTATCATATTCGACTAAGATTTATTAAAAATATTCCTCCAAACTCATTAGAGACATGATATAAATATTGGGTGAAATAATCATCCATTCATCTATGTATATATATTTTTTAAACAATAAAAGTAGATGCAACATATATGGGATTTTTTATTTAAATAAATAAAATAAATATAATAATTATCGAAATAAATAAATTTAAAAATATTTATCATTTTCCATTTTCAAATTATATTTCGTTTACAGTGTAAACGAGATGATATTGCATATATCTCATTTACAGTATAAATGAGATACGACAGGTTAGCGGCAACGTGGCTATCTCGTTTACACTGTAAACGAGATACATAAAATGTTCATCTCATTTACAATATAAACGAGATATATAGAAGACAATTGAAGCAGCTATAAAAGAATGTCTAACTCTTAGTATTTTTCATAAACTTTTTCTATCCTTTTTGAATCTCATATTTCTCACGAATAGAAGGCATTAATGGCCAGTAATAGTCCATACATAGTTTTGCTTATTTATCCGAATTGTTGTATGAGAAATGACGAAAATGGGGTGACATTTGAGTGTGAGGATCCGATATTGTTTCGCACTCAGCGTGTGGAAACATTGTCGGATTTGAAGAGTTTGATATTGAGCAAGCTCGGTGGAACACAAGCGAGAAAAATCGGAAGCGTGGCGTATAGGTTGCTGGCATCCATGGGTAACAGAATCTTACGATTTCGACCATTCCGACTTCAAGGGGACGAGCATGTGCGATTGATGTTTGACATCCATGAGAGGATCATGGTGGAGCAGGTAATCGAGCTTTCCGCAGAGGTGGTGGGAGTTCCGTACACTCGACCTATGTACAGGACGACCGACCTCTCGCACCACCGCCCTTTCATGTCGCCATTCCAGTGGATGAGGCAGAGGAGGGCGAGGAGGAGTCGGACAAAGATTACGTGGCGGACAGTGCGGACAGCGACTCGTCCGATGGTGGGGATGAGGATGAGTGTGTTCCGGAGACACCTGTCTAGACTGTGGTGTGCCATGTCCTGCCTCCACCTCACCCAATTCCGCCACTATCGGCAGTGCCAGCTCACTATCACAGTCTGGATCTGGACGCCATGAATGAGAGGACTCCGTTTCCTGACATGGGTGAAGAGGATTACAACCTAGACGGCGGTGTAGAGTTTCAGGTCGACTACAAGTTTGGAAGCCAAGAGGCAGTGTTCCAGGGTGTGAATAACTACAGTATTCGCAGGAGTGCGGAATACCGCGTAATCGAATCGGAATGGTTAAAGTACCATGTGCAGTATCGTCAAGCTGATAATGGAAGTCAATAGAGCCTTCGTGTATCCCTTCGGCAGAATCTCGGATATTGGTAAGCTTAAATTTAGTTGCGCTTTTCAGTACTTCTGTATGATATATTAAATAGGTGTACGACATGGCTAAATACTATAAGAAAAAGCAATATTTGTAACAAAAAAAATTGTTACAAAAAATCGAAAGTTTGAAACAAAAGGATTTTGTAACAAAAAAAGGGGCCGTTGCAGTATGTCCCGTTACAAAAAGTTTTTGTAACAAAAAATTGGAACTGTTACAATTTAAAGTAATATTTTGTAACAAATTTTTCTGATACAAAAAACCAAAAGTCATTACAAAAGTGATAACAAATTTTGATCTTCAAAATGTTTTTCGTAACAATTTAAACTTTTGCGTCATAATATTTTGTTACAAAATACTACTTACTTTTGTAACATTTTTTTATTCTTAGTTACAAAAATAGAAAATTCATTTTAAAATATTTAATTAAATAATTGATATATCAATTAATTTTCTAAACACACTAACTTAACATTTATATAATATATAATCATATAGATAATTAGAATATCTTACGTGTCATTAAGATTTTTTTTACAATAAAATAAGTTCTACAAATTCAACTAAACACAACTTTTTTCTAACATAAAATTGTATCATATCAGATTTATAATTCTTGACTCTTCTAGCATATTTCAGTCAATATAAAGTCTAGTATGTTAGCATCAATTTTATACCCCTGCAAATATGAGCAATGAAAACCAAAATTAAAAAATCACATATAACACTATCTTCATCAGAGTAAAAATAAAATTAGAACTTACAAGTTAAAATTAACTAATTCTTTAAGAATCTATTCTCAAAGTTTAAAACTAGCCAATCAAAAATGCAAAGTATCAAAAATTGACAATTCAATATATAAACTCGACCTAATTAATCATAATTCAATTCATTAAATTTACATAAGTATCAATTGTCTAAAAATCACTACAAAGTACAATTTCCACCGAAATCCTCATAACAAATATACTTGACTTTTGGAAATAGTTTGGAAATAGAGAAGTATAGCAAGAATGGAAAAATAAAACCGAATAACAACTTGACAGCTAAGTCACACTATCTTGAACTTTTTTGACAGCTACGCCACACTAATTTAGAGATCTCTTTTGCCACCTAAATTACTTTTATATGATTTTTTTTAAAATCGGCTACTGATTTAGTACACTTCAGAAAAACAGCAAGAAGTAACCAATTTAAAAAAATAAAATAAAATCTATCTTTTATTGGATTCTCCTAAATTTTAGTGTGATTGAACTAGAATTACCCATCTTTCACTCAATTCAAGTCCCAGAGAATTTTTACTTCTTTAGAAAAAATTATGCCTCTTAAAATATGGTTTTGTTTTAAGGAAATAATGCTGTCACAGTAGTGAACAGCGCTGCTTCCAGAAAGCACAACTTTCTATACAAAACTCGAATTGTCCTGAAATTTGGACATAAAATACTAGACATCTTAATATTTCAGTCATCTTTGGTTTTATCTCCAAAGAATTTCAGAGTATTAAGATATGTGATTTTAAAGTTGCTGTTTCAGAATTCGGACAACAATATTTATGCAGAAAATGACCATTTTCTAAAAATCATATCTCCCAAACCACACATCGAAAAGTTCTGAAATTTTAGAGGAACAATATAGACATATCAAAGTTTTATAGAAAAATAATTTCACCCATTTTGAGTGGCTAGATTGCTCCCAATTTTATTCACAAAGTGCGGTCCAAAATCGCATAATTCTGTAACATGTAACCTTGGATTTTGAGAGGTCAAAAATTGATTCCTAACTTTTCACTCACTCTAACCTTGCATTCTAACTTTCTTTTACCTATTGTGACTTGTTGAAAAGATTAAATTACCCCCAAGTGCTCAAGATTGATAAATCACCATTTTAGTCATTTTTCACATTTAAACATACTCATATGAAATCAACAATTTCTGCATTACTTAACACAATCCAGCCACAAATCACTCAAACAATTCACATATATTATCATCAATTTACTACATCATATATAACAAATAGTCCAACTTCATCTCAAGTAATCATTAGCATGTATCATCAATTAATTCAATCATGAAACTTGACTTTTAGTCTTTTAACAAATTCTGTACTCTAACAAACAGAATTTTTAGCATCATCGTCATTTAATAAATCAAACACAGCATCATTTAATTAGTTAAAACAAAAAAAATTTCTAAAGTTGCAACTAGCTTTTGATTTCTTAGCCCCTTTCCTAACTAGTTTTATTTCTTAACTTTCATCATTCTCAAAGGTCATCATGCAGTGGTATTTATTTACACACAAAAAATATAAATAAAAATTAACTAAACCAAAATAGTAGTAACATCACAAAATGAGTTGAAATACTAAAATATATATGATCATCAAACTATTCTAAAATAATAAAATAAATTTAAAATTCGTATTAGAATTTAGATTTGAAACAACAAAAGTAGCTTGAATAGCAATCACTAATTAAAAATTTCTTAACCAATATCGTTTGGTGTGAAAAGACTAGATTCTACTACTATATGAAAAAGCCATAAAACCATTAGCAGGTACTTTCAAAATCAGATAACAACTTTCATATAACTATAATTAACAAAGAGACGGCTACTTACAATTATGTTTCTCTTGCAGTTTGTTGCTTGTTTAATAATGTATACATATTTCTGCATGACTCCAAAAATAGAACAATAAAAAAATTATACTATATTATCTAAATTTTATTCCATTCATTGAGTCAAGCACACAATTATAGAACCCTAATGAAGCTCCAATCTCTTAATCTTCAATTCTTTAACATAAAAGCAAATAAGCACACACACAAATAAGCATTCAGCCATAAACCAAAGAAATCCACAAACACCTCATAATCTATTCAATTAATCCATCATCCAAAACATAATCTATGCAGTACCAATCCAAAATGCTCTCATATTTGAATATTATCATTAAGCATTCTAAAAATGCCATCATGAAAAAGTAACTACAGGACATTAAGCATTCAAAAAATGCTATCATGTTTATTTGAGCTAACATCAGTAGATTATCATGTAACTAACAATACAGTTAACAATACTCAAATAAATTGTACTTACCTTCAGCAGAGAAGCAATCGAACCATACTAGACCAGCAGCAGAGGAAGAAAAGCCGAATCAAACCAGCAGAAGCAGATCAGAGCACAATGTGCAGGACGCAGAGGAGCAGAGATGACGGAACGGTGACCACGAACGGCGCCGACAACCACCACCACGAAGGCCACCACAACGACGACCACACCACACAACTACGGCACACAAGACGGGACGAAGACCACCGAAGACCCCGACTCCAATGCACACGACACGACGGTGGAGTAAACGATGGTAGAAGAGGAAAGGAGACGAAGATGAAGCAGACTGTTCACTATCAGAGGCTACGCTGGTGTTTCATCTTGCCGCAGGAGCTCCATTATGCTTGGTGAAGTAGACAGCGCAGAGATGAGTAGTGAGGCGCGAGTTAGAAGTTGAGCACTTAGGATTTTCTTACTGATTCACCCTATTACTTTTTACATTCTTGCAACTTGGTAACTTAGTTTTTTTTTCTTTTATATTTCATTATTGGAGTTTATAAATATAATTTAATTAAATTTTTTTATGCTTTTTTAAATTAATTTTTAGTTAATATTAAAAATCTGATTATGAATAAAAATTATATATTAACTTTTTTAAAAATATAAAATAATATTTACAATTTTTAAAAATTAATGAATATAAATAATATGTAAAAAAATTTAATTTTTTATACAAAATAAAATTATTCTAAAAGAGATTATATAAACAAATTTTTTTTTATTTTCAAAGTATTTAACATTTTGAAAGAAAAATTTTGTTATAAAATATACTTACATTTTGTGAGAAACAAATAACTTATTACAAACAATATTGAATTTTGTGGCAAATTTATTTTTTGTTACAAAATAATTAGAGTTTTTGAAACAAAAAAAATGTTACAAAACAATTGGAGTTTTTGAAACAAAAGGTATTTTGTTACACAATATTACGAATTTTTGCAACTTCTTTATTATAATATTTTGTAACAAAACAACAGTTCGTTACAAAAACTAACATGATTTGTAACAACTTATAATGTTGTTACAAAACATTCTTCTTCTGTAACAATTACCAATTATTATTACAAAAAATCATTTTTTTGTAATAATTTTAAATTTGATACAAAATTTTTGTTACAAATGTTTCATTTTCTTGTAGTAAAAGCAATACTATTTTGTTGTGTTCAGGGAGATTCGAAGGGTTGGTGGAGTGTACAGTTGTCCAGCACCTACCATGTCTCAAGACCATCGTCAGTTAGACAGCAGTCTGATCTGCAGGGTCATCTTGCCGTTGATTCAGTCCAACCCCTCTGTAAGCATTTCAGTTTTGCCAGGTGCGGTTCAGACAAGCTATCACTTCAAACCATCCTACAAAAAAGGTGTGGATAGCCAAGCAAAAGGCAATTGCACAGATATACCGAGATTGAGAAGAGTCATACAATAAGGTACCGAACAAGTTCGACTCGATTCAGATCTTCATGAGACGGATCTTTCTGTTGGATTACAAATCTTCAATTGATTTTGTGATTTTATTGTCCGATTAACCAATTTTTTCTTTCTAATTTTAAAATATTTTAAAATTAAAACAAATCAAAATTTAAATTTAAAAATAAAATAATTAATAAATCAAAACCTAAATCTACTTACCGTTTGTCTTTGGTAGCTTACTTATTCACTAGCTTAAAATTTTTTATTTTTTTAATAATTACATAATTTTAAGACTTTTTTATGCAACTCTATTTACTCTTATATTTACAATATGATATTTTATTAATTTAATATATTATTTAAATTTTAATTCACAACGTATCCTAAACGTGTCGTATCCAATTTTTTATAAAAAGAACGTGTCGGCGTATCCGTGTCGTGTCCTGTCCGTATCGCGTGTCGTATCGATGCTTCCTAGTATGCGACTGCAGTATGTTCGATAAGGTATTTTAGGCTTTCCCGTCATGTGTCGAAGCCTTCAAGCATTGCAAGTCCTTTGTCTCTGTAGATGGTACGCATCTGTATTGTAGGTACGGTTGAGTGTTGCTTATTGTGGTGGCGTAAGATGGGAATAGCAACATCCTGCCTATTGATTTTGCCATTGTGGACTCCGAGAGCACCGAGTCATGGTCGTTCTTCCTTACTAATCTGAGACGCCGAGTCATGGCTGCGAGTTTCATGACTTGGTTCAAGTCAGTCGAGGGCAAGAGATACCTCATTAACGTTGCTTATAGTCCAAGCAAGGCTGGGTACAAGTGGTACATGGATGTCTTGAGAGGAGTCTCCCCGTCGATAGTGGACTGGGTGGGTTGTTTCAACAAGGAGATTTGGCTACAACATTGCTACAGCGAGCGGCGGTTTGGTCACATGACCAAAAATCTGTCCGAGTGCATCAAAGCAGTGTTGAAGGGGACCCAATACTTGCTGATTTCTGCCATTGTGCGCATCACGTACGAAAGGATTGCAAAAGTTGTTTGTGATGAAGGGCAGAGAGACGCAGTTACAGCTGGCGGCTGGATGCTGATTCTCACAGAGACTCTTGGTCGCCATTGAGAAGAATAGAGAAGGGATACTGAAGATGCATGTCACTCATTGTGACAGGCGGGCCTCTGTGTTTGTTGTGGAGGAGCTAGAGCCGTTCGAGGGATGGGAAAATTCCTTTCCGTGTTCGGCTATCGGACGGTACGGTGATTGTAGCTTATTCCAATCTGTCCACTATCTGTGCCGCCACACACTTGCCAGGTGTGCCGCAGCTAGCATTGAGTGGGTCCCGTATGTGCATCATGTGTACAAACAGGAAGCTATGTTCAAGGTGTACGAGATGGAGTTTCCCCCTATCCCTGACGAGTCGATGTGGGCGGAGTGTAAAAAAAAAAATATTTAACTTATAAAGAGATAATCATACATTTTTGTAGTCTATTTAAGAACATAGAGCTACTTCTACTTAATAACATACTTCCATGTTTCTAGTCTACACATGTGTCTAAATTACATATGCCAGTAAGCAAATCCTAATTAAGTCATAACAATCTTACACAAGCAAATACGGTTCTAAATACATCCTGCAAACCAATCCCTAAAGCATTTTACTCAGTACTTGTCACTACAGGACTACCCTAACAATGTCCACATAATTAGATTAACCAAACAGAACGCAACTAACCTCGAAGTCTGCTGGTTCGGCGTAATGCGACGTCTCGTTCAGTCTGTTGATGTCTCCGTCGTTTTTCGCCTAGCGTGCCATCACCGTATCAGTTTTAAATATGGTAGGAAAGGGTGAAAAGAGCGAAGAAAGTGGTTGACTAAGTCAAAATGTGGCCCAAACACACGCTGTAAACGACTTATACTTATAGGCGCGGTCAGACTCTATTTTGTTTACAGAGTAAATGAGATAAGGGGTCTATTTCATTTACAGTGTAAACAAAATAGCTGCAGTGCATCTGACGTGTCTTTTCTCGTTTACACTATAAACGAGATACATGCAATGTCATCTCGTTTACATTATAAATAAGATATGACTTAGAAATACAAAACGGTAAATATTTTTTAAATTATTTATTTTGATAATTATTATATTTATTTTATTTATTTAAATAAAAAATCCAACATATATGTTATTAGAAAGATCAAAACTAAAATTGGCAGCACTACCGTATTCGTGAATATCTATCATGCTCTAAATTTTCAATCCTATTGGAGCGGTTGATAACCTGACCTAAAACGAGTAGAGTTGGCTTGGAGCAAATGAAGTTGCAGAGGTGAGATAGATTCCAGTGCAAGATTAATCTTATCCGATTAATGCGCATCTCTATGTGGTGTTCAACTATTCACGTTGATATATATATATATATATATATATATATATATTAGAACTAAAATGATAATCAACTCGATCACACAATCGGATTATTAATTCAATCGTTGAGTTATTAATTAAATCGGTTGACTTGGTTTAATTAAATATAAATATAAAATTATAAAAAAATTAAATTTAAAATTAAAAGTTTAAAAGTATATCTTTACAAATACATTAACAAAAATTAAGTATTAATTTTTAAATATAATTAATATTATAAAAATATATAATAAATTAGTTATTAATATAAAATAATTTTTAATTTAAATAAAAAAATATAACACAATAAATAAATTAAAGTTCAATAATAATTTATAGTAACAAAAAATTTAACTACAAAAATAATTTACAGCAACAAAATCATGTTCTATAAAATGAAGGCTAGACATCTCTTTACCTAAGCTTTTTGGACCACTAATCTAGACATGCATATAAAATCAAATATATAAAAATAACATTTAATTACCATAAAAATAATTTTTTTTTGCAATTAGGACCAGATGAAAAATTACTTTGCAAATAGAATTCGAATAGAAAAATTTTAAATCCGCAAATAAATAGAATAAGTGTTTAAAAAATTTTTAACTTGCAAATAAAATTAGAATAGTATTTAAATTCTATCATATCCAAAGGGAGAACTAGAACTAGAAGAGAACTAGCATGCTGTCAATGGTAATGGTCCCTGCCCATTTACCATTTTAAGTCTTACAAAGAGAAAATATGTATTCCCTATTAAAAGAAAGCAAGAAAGAAAGAAAATGAACTAGAATACAAGAATCATCATCAAGTAGCCATAACCAAAAAAAAAAAAAAACAGCATTAAATTCAAAGTGCAATTGCAATGGTAATTTAAAATATGAGTGAGATACATATAAATGAATATACCCAAATTAAAAACATTTTAATACTAGAATAATAATGAATAAGGGGGAATATATGAGGAAGAAGATGAGGACAAGAAGGAAGTGTTTGTTTCTTGGGAAGACAAGGAGGAAAGCCAAAGAAAAAAAAAAAAATAGAAAAAGGTTTGGAGGATAAAAGGTAATGTTGTATGCTACAAAAGACACATAGCCTCCGACAAAGATATGGCATTAAGGCGATGACAAAATGCCATTATTTATTCCTAGCTAGTAAGGTAGCTTCCTTCACCCTTCCCTTCATATTTGATCAATTATTATGAGAATGTGAATATTATGGAGGAAACTATAATCTATAAAATCAGGTCAGGGGAGTAGTGGATGTTAATTATATATTGCTCGAGATTTAAGGGTTTGTTTGTTTGTTAGTATCATCAAAATGCGGTTTAAAGGAATGTTTGCCTCTGGAATTTGAACTCATTAATATATAATATTATTTTTGTTGATTTGTGATGGATTTAGCTTGCCAAAGGAATAACTCAACCATTGGTTTTTGTTCTTTTCTTTACTGTATATGCCAAAGAATGTTCATAGAAATAAGAAATTGCAGGCAAGCATGTGTATGAGTGATCTAGGGCTTCCTTCAAAAATAACAACTTGTTGGGAAGAAAACTTATTCTTAACTGTTTATATTTATCATAAATTTACCATTTTTTTTAAATTTAAATCAATGGAAGAATGTAATACATTTTTAACACGTTCTCTCATGCAATAATTTTTTTGGATGTCAAAGTATAAATTGTGTATAGGTCCTTTTCTTTCGATTTTAGTTTGTTGTATATTGAATTTATTATTTTTTTAGGAATAACAAAAGTTTAATTTTAAATTTTTTTATTATAAAAATTCTAATACTATATCACAAAATTACTTTTCTAAAAACTTTAAACTAATAACAGAAATAATTACACCTGTAATAATTTGCTAGATTATTTATTTCATTATTGGAATATACAACTTAAGAATACAGTACATACACTCTTTTATTGGGTCGATTTAATTCAAGCAAACAAATTTTGGTGAGCATGATAAGAATATTATAATTAAGGATAAATTATTATTTCGATCCTAATGTTTAGGTTAAAATTTAATTTGATTCTTAATATTTTATTTTTGTCTTAAAAAATTTTAAACGAATTTAATATTATCATACTATTAATAAATTTGACAAGAATAATTAACGAAATGAGTGACATAAATGTTAACAATATTTTTAAGTCATATTTTTTTTTGTGTTAAAAAAATATAATCAAAATTTTTTTATAATACTTTTCTTCTCGATATCCTTTTTATAGAAAAACTTTAAAATTCTATCTATTAATTAATCATCAACGATCCATAATTAAAAAAAAACTTTTTAGTTATAATTAGTGAACTAATTTTACTTATATACTGAAATCAAACATTATTATTGATATGAGAAATGAGTTAACTTTTAAATTTCTGTTTAATAAATAAAAATGGAGGAATTTGTTACGGGAATTAGTCTCCCCATAAAGTATTAGTATCTTTAACTTAATTAATAGTTTAACATTCTATTTTTAAAATTTTAAACATAACTAAATTAAATTTACTTAGTGAGATTATACATTACTATTTTTCAATATCACACACTGCAAAGGTACTAGATACCGAAATTAATTATTTTTAGAAAGTAGTAAAGATATTGGTTTATTAAACTTTTACTTTATACATAAATATTAAGGAATGAGATTCTAATAATTTGAATGCCAAAAGGAATGTCTAAAAGGTTTGGTTCGGTGGCAGTTTAAAATTCTTGGAAATTGGAAATCAGTTTCTTGAAGAACACTAGCAATTGTTTTGAGCCTTGACCTCTTTGGTAAGTGTGGTGTCAGCTGAAGTTGTTCCTCCTCGATCTCTCACGTTACCCCAAAATAATATATACTCACTATTTGCAATTTGCATGCTTGCTTTTCTCAAATACTCAAAGAAAAATTTATATTCCATCCCTCTTTCTGTTTCAAAATATGCTTTATAAGAATTACAATGCCCTGTCCATGAAGTAGTACTGTTAGAGATAAAAATATATTAAATAATATTAGTCTCATTGGACATGCACAAATATTATTGACGGTAACGATTACTGAAGTTCCAGCTGTTGATAAAAAATTAATAAAATAAATTTAAATTTAATTTATATATTGAATATCACTGACGAATGTGAAAAAAATTTAAATAAAATAAATGGTTATAACATTACAATTTATCGACGGCTAAATTATTTATCCCGTAATTTTATCGACAATTTAATCTTCAATAAAATAAATTACTGACACTAAAACTATCAATACGATTCATGATCCAAATCTTTAATGTATTTGCTTCAATAATCACTAATTATTTATAAATATAATAGAGGTAATAATAAATCGGATTATTTCATTATGAACAACTTTTCTTGCACTCTAGGGTTTTAAATATTAGAAAATTATGTGGTTTAGGGATAACAAGGTTTAACCTGTATTTTAATTACTTATATATAGTAAAATGATTTACTTGATCGATTTTATTGAAAAATTATTAATTTGTTTTTTAAGATTTTTTTTAATAATGTTTGGTATATATAAATATGTTATTATGACTTAATTAAGTGAGACTCTAATACCAAACACAAACAGGCTATTACTAACAATCTAACATATTCTTTAGTGATACATAGAGTTTAATCATTAAGCCTAATTAAATATTTCGTTACATGACTAACTTATTTTAGTAATTAAATTTAACTAAATTAATTTAATAGTTTATTTGTACAATAAAAATCAATTGAAGAAAATTGAAGAAATACATGAGAAAAAAAATTATTGATTAACCTTGTTTACAAAAATAATTGAATATCCATATATATTATTGAGTTATTCTTTTACTGAATATAAGATTCATGGTATCACCATTAAAAAAAAAAAAACGATTCACTTATCAATGCAATATTTGGTATAATAATGGTCTCACTATCCTATCCTATTTCAGATTATTTAATTGATAGATATATATTCCTTTAAGTATAGTTGAAAGTGAAATTTCGTTGAAAAATCTCTCTATAATATAATTATTAAACTTTTGTCCTCTCTTTGATCAAATTAAACTGGACCCTAAAACTCATCATCAAATCCATCTAATCAGAATTTCGTAACCCTAAATATCAATTATAATGAATAAAAATTTGGTTATATGACAAAACTAGAACAAATCTTCTCATATGTGATAATTATAATCACCTGATGACTTAGCTTCGCCTGCTTAATAATAATTATTATTGATTAGAAATTTTCTTTTAATTGCTATCATCACAATCATGTTTAATTTGATATTGTTATATTTAGTTAGATCTTAACTAATCTGAGTCCAACAGCAGGCATGACTTATTAACTATTAGCATTATATATATATATATATATATATATATATATATATATATATATATATATATATATATTCATGCACAAAAGAGCTAGTTTTTTTAGTCAATATTAACTAACATTTTTAAAATTATTATTTTTATCTTAAATTATAAATCCCAAATATTAAATATTAGAGTAATTCTCCACGTACAAGTAATTTTCCATACAAGTCATACAAGTTATTTATAAACACGTCGTTTTACGTTTTTTTTGTACCTCTTTTTCTTCTTTTTCTTTTTCCGTGCTTCCTCTTCCTCTTCCTCTTTTTCTTCTTTTATTGTGTCTCTTTTTCTTCTCTTCCTCCTTTTTTTTTATTGAAATTTCTTCTCCTCTTTTCATTTTCTCTTTCTCCTTCATCAAAATCACCAGAAAAAACGAAGAAACATTATTCAAGGTACGTTTTTTGCCTTCTCTTTCTCCTTCTTCTTCTTCTTGCTACACGTTCTTCTTCCTCTTCCTGTTATTCTTCTTCATTTATGTGCTTTTCTCTTTGTTTTCTTTCTTCGTTATTCTCGGTTTCCATTGTTTTTTGACATCAACCTCTGAAATCGTTTTTGAAGGAGAAGAAGCAGCAGCAGAAGATGAGGAGGAAAAAGAGAAAGAGTTCTGAATTATGCATAAGGTGTACTTCAACGAATTTTGGGTGTATTTCTTAAATTCTTTGGGTATATTTTTGTAATCCTTTGGGTGTATTTTTATAATTCTTTGGGTGTATTGATTTCAAGAAGAAATATACTGTCTCTCCCTATATTGGGTGTATTTCTTAAATCCTTTGGGTGTATTTCTGTAATCGTTTGGTTTATTTCTGTAACTGTTTGGGTGTATTTCTGTAATCTTTTGGATGTATTTCTATAATCGTTTGGGTGTATTTTTGTAATCGTTCGGGTGTATTTCTGAAGTTCCATCATCTTCAAAACAATTTCAAAGCTTGATTTCAGAAATCATGAAAATCGAAAAAAACAGAAGGAGATCGAAGGCAAAGAGAGAACGCTTTTCCATACAAATCATACAAGTCATTTATATTCACGCTTCTTCTTCTTCTTCTATAACGTACGTGTTAGGTCCAACTTCTTCTATGTGTTAGGCCCAACTTGTAAGACTTATAAACAAAAATGACTTATATGTGTAACACTCCTCTAAATATTAAATATTCAACCATAAACGTTAAATTTTAAATTTTAAATTATAAATTTTTTAAAAAATAAGAATTTTTACAATAGAAGTAAAAATTAACCAATTAATAATCGATTCTTTATACTAATTCTTCTAAAAGAATACGTACTAAATATAACAACAACAAAATATTATCCCACTAAATAGATTCAGTATAATAATACATACAAAATAATTTAAATTAATCAAGATTATGAGATCATTGAATGTAAGAGGAGGGGACATAAGCTACCAACTAAAGTACAGTATTGTTATTTAATTGGAAAATACTTAATTATTTAATATTTTGAATGAATTCCGTAACATTACAACTATGCATATGAAGCATGAAATTTTGAAAAGCTGAAGTAACAGCAGAGATTGGCGCTATGCATTTGAAGCCAGCCATAACCCCTTCACATCAAAAACCAGTGTGGTCGTTGATACCATTATCATGTTTCTGATTCATTGGTCAATCATAGAA
This sequence comes from Arachis hypogaea, assembly GCF_003086295.3. NCBI lineage: Eukaryota > Viridiplantae > Streptophyta > Magnoliopsida > Fabales > Fabaceae > Arachis > Arachis hypogaea. The sequence goes on from NC_092040.1 coordinate 96,978,745, forward strand.
TCGTTAACAAAGTTATTTCATTTGACTTATGCATGACTTTAATTTTCCAATAATGTATTATATACATACAATCTTAATACAAAGATGTATGTGGAAAAATTAAAAATAGAGAATTGTTATACATAGAAGAAAATTAATTTGATTGCTTTAGGTAAACGTTATTCCAACAACTTAATATTATATGCTTAATACACTAGGCAATACACAATAGGTTTCTCTTGCGTCTAACATTCTTCTAGTTTTTTTTTTTTCTAATTTAATTTTGATATAAATTAAAAAACCTCATGGCATCATAATTAATGTGCAAATATATAATAATTAAATAATATTTCTTTATCTCTGTTGATAATAACTATAGGGGCGGGGGAATCGGTGGAATGATCAATGATCACACTTTTTTGTTTTTGGAAGAACTATTTATTAATTTTGCAGGTAAATAAAACAGAGAAACTTTTGAGTTGGATCAGTCTTATGAATCATCCCATCACAAAGCATTTATTAGGTGAAGAGAAAAAATGCATCCATCGTTTATGTAGTTAGTTCTAAAAATCATATAGGGACAAAAAAGATTAGTTATTAATCAACGGTCGAATAAGAACACATATGAAAATATAATAATTATATATTTACATGAATAATTAAATTTATAGACAATATAATTAAAAATGATAAATAATATAATCAAATTTCATAAATTATATCGTGAAACTAGATTTTATATTTATCTACGAATTAAATATAATAAAATTTGACAAAAATTAAAAAAAATAAAAGATATATAGATTAATTCTTTAAAAATCTTAATTATGAGAAGGTAAAATAGCAACAAATTTTAAGAGTTTTACGGCAGTTTCAAATTGTCACAATATAGATTAACGGTGTTTGGTGAAATGACGACTTTTAGGTTTTAAGATACCAGCAAATAGATTTTTAATAATTACCAACAATCCCTAATATAACCGTCACTATATCTAATATCGTGTGGTTTGTATTTTCAGAAATTTTAAATAGTTATTATTTGAAAACATGAAATTTTCATTGTTGCCTTTCTATTTTCGCCTTTATTAAGATTTAAGACAATTTGTGTTTCCCCACATACACGATACAAACATGATAGTCAATTGCCATTATGATTTAAAGGTGCGCTAAAATTTGACTTAATTTATTTGATTTTGAGATTAGGATTAGGTTCATCTATATTATGTTGCTAGTGTAAATGTTTTACCCGTGCGTAATAAACATTTTGGTATAATTTATACTTGAACCTCAATCAATCTTTTATTCAAAGCAACTTTACGATCTAAAAAAAATTATGAGTAAAGAATAAATCGGTCTCTATATTTTATCTTAAAAATAAATAAATTATCGACTAATTAAAAATATAAAAATGTATTTTAATTTTTAAAATATAAAATTTTTAAATTCATTTGAGGGACCGATTTGTCCTTATATATTTTACACGAAAAAATTTAGATGTCTCATATTTTAAAATGTCATATTTGTTTTTATATTTCTAATTAGTCAATAATTTATACATATTCGAATTAAAAAATTAGAGACTTAATTATAAGTATACAAAGAAGGTTTAATTAATTATTTTAAAATATTACAGTTATTTTCTTAATTCAAGTTAATATTCAAATTTGAATACTTATTGCCATGGACAACCACTTAATGGAATGAGTATGATTGTTTTGAGTCAAGGATGAATAAGAAGGTTTGTTTAGCTTGGATAAGTCAAATTAATTTGTTTTAAAAACATCCATCCTTAAAAGTTCTTGTAATGTGAAAGCCTTCATAGAATGCCACGTGGCTCGATATGATCGAAATATCATTCACCTATATAGTTATTTTTTCTGAGACGTATGCATATATCTTGAAAAGTTTGGAAAATATATACCTTCTTAAATCATTTTCCTAAATATTCATTTAGCTTCCAAATGAGAGAAATTGTTTTTTTTTTTTGGTTTAATATATTTTTCAAATATTAAATACATAAAAAATTTCACTATTTAAAAATTAAAATAATAAAACATCATTAGTTTATTATTACACATATTAAGAGATTTTATCACTGCTCTCCACATATGTTTTTGGGTTTTCTTAATTATGCGAAATGCTACCACCTTTTCTGTCCCACTTTAAGATAAAGCAAAAGCAAGAAAAGAAATTACACGAAAGGAAGAAACAAATAAAGAAAAAAAATGGAAAAAGAAAAGCAATAAAGAAAGGAAAGAAAACAAAGACTCAAAGCTCCATGATTATTCAAATTCTTTCAAAAACAGCTCCTTGGAGTGGTGGTGTTCTCCTTACTACTTAATCAACCTCAAGGAGCACCTCTCAAAGTTTCTACACAAAAGAACTTTATTCTTTTTAAGAGGGGCAAGAACATCAAGAAAGCAAAGGGAGGGAAAGAAAAAAAAAAAAGAAAGGAAAAATTTATTTTGTTCCTTTCTAAGACGAAATTTTTTTTTTTATAAAAAAACGAAAGAAGAGGAAGAGAAGGAGAAGCAGAAGCAGAAGAAAGAAGAAAGACAAAAAATGAATAGAGGAGTTGTTCATGGGTCGCCGGTGCAACAAATAATGGCGGCCGGAAACCCTAATTGGTGGAACATCAATAGCATGAGGCCTCCACCTCTTCCACAAGCTCCTCCTTTCTTGTCTACAACTCCTAATTCTTCAAACTTTCTCACCCAATATTCTTCTTCTTCTTCCTCTCTTCCTTTGCCTCCTTCTTGGCATGAAAATCAAGAGCTTCCTGAGTCATGGAGCCAGCTACTCATGTATATATATATCTATATCTCTCTCTTTCAATTCATAGCTTCTTAGCTTTTTAATTTCCTCTCTCACATGTAGTATACACACACTAAAGATCACTAACAACATCACTGCATGGCAGGCCTAACAATTATTATTTCAAGAAACAAAATTTTATTATCTTTTAAAAATTTCACATGATCTAAGTAAAGTATATCACATCTTTATTATTATTATTAATTTTTTTTTTGGAATTTTTTTAGTTCTTGCTTAATATAACTCAACTAATATTAAAAATATCTGAAAATTTTCCACACAAGAATCTTTATTTATTTATTTATTTTCCTTGATGGTGTGGTTTTAATTTGGAGTTTTGGGTTGAAAGGGGTGGACTTGTGGGTGAAGAAGATCATCATCAAATGCTAAGTCATCAAGGTGCAAATAACAATGCTTCTCTTGTTGATGTTAAGCAAGAAAGCTCAGTTAACAGCTATGTATATGGCCATGGTGGTGCAAATGAAGAACTTCAGCCATCAAAGACTGCATCTTGGTCTCCAAATTCATGTGTCACAAGCTTCAGCAGCAACATGCTTGATTTTTCAAGCAATAATAATAGTGATCATAAGACTAATATTGATGCAAGGCATCCACCACCACCACCACCAGATCGATCATCTGAGGTACCCATATTAGTCAACATTAATTACAATATTTGTTTTTTTTTTTTCCTTTCTTTTTTTTTTTTATATAACTACCAACTGAAAAATGTTTAACTCTCTTGAATAAATAATTAATTACACCAAATAAACTTGCTTTTTGATGAAACTTAATGAAGGATTCTTGATTGAATTGAGCTTCTATGTATCAAAAAAATTAAAAAAAAATCTGTATTTTTCATTATTAGCTTTTCTTGGTCAATGAGTTATTACACCAACTTACTTTCTGATGAAACTTTACCAATTAGCACCTTTGATTTTGTCCATAGAAAAGCTATCATATTTTACAATATTAAAAAATATAACATTTTCCATAAAAACATCCACTAAAGGAAATTAAATAAAGAACCATCTTCCTCTCCTTTTTTTTTCCTGATAAAAAAAGTGATGATATCACATTTTATTTTTTAAAAAAATGTTGATTAAATTTGTTTTCTTACTATTAATTATGTCTTACAACTACAAAAATTCCACATTTTTTTTATTTCAGTTTAATTCAACAAATCAATTTTTGTTATAATTAATAAAACTAAAATTTCTTTGGTTGTGAAAATTAAAGTGTAACAGCAGTGGAAGTGGTGGGGCAGTGAAGAAAGCTAGGGTTCAACCTTCCACAACTACTCAATCCACTTTCAAGGTATGTATGTATGTATGTATGTATCTATGTATGTGTTAATGCAAACTAATAACTATGAAGAAACTTCCAACCCTTGAATTCTCTTTCAGGCAAAAAAACACACACAAAATTAGAACATCATGTGGATGCTAACTGTTGTCTTTCTTGGTTGTCCATTACCCAATCATGATTATTCTCTTTATCTCTCTTTTTATTTTTTTTCTTTAACATAGCCCTTTTTTTTTCCTTATCATAAAATGGAAAAAAAAAAGGAATCGGAAAAAGTCAAATGAAACAAGAAAATAGAGCCAATTTTTGAGCATGTGCTTGAGCCCGACACAAATTAACATGTTATGTTCATCTTCTCATGAATTTCAGGTCAGGAAGGAGAAGTTAGGTGACAGAATTACTGCACTTCATCAGCTGGTTTCCCCATTTGGGAAGGTAATTAATTAATAATTTTATTAATTAATTAAGCCTTGTTTAATCAGTTCAATATGAATGCAACCATGCATATTGATTAAATAAATTAATAAAATAGGCCCATTTTATTTTAAAATAAAAAATAATGACTATAAATAAAATGTGTCTGAATTACATTTTATTTTTAAAATTTTATAAAAAAGTTAAAAATAATAAAAACAGAAAAATGTTAGAGCAAAAAATTGTAAAAATAAAAAAATAAAAAGACACATCAAAGGCAACCTAATTTTTTATTTAGTCTATCTTATATATCCACTAGCGAGCAATAGTTGATGTAATCATCCACCGTCCAAAGGAAAGAAATTAATTTTTTTAAAATATACATAGTATGTTTTTTAATATATTATTAGAGATATAATTATTTATACCGTCTTCTTTTTTTAGTTTAAGTTTTTGAAAAGAGAGATTTTATGATATAATATTAGAAGTTTATATCCAAAAAATTTAAAATTCGATTCTTGGTAAACTTCAAAAATAAAAAGATAGCATAAGATAAAAAAAAAACATACAAAAAATGAAGTAAATTTAAAAAAAACTCTTACTTAAAAAAAATATTAAAAATATAATCATTTATACTGTTTTCTCTTATTAACTTAAGTTTTTAGATGAGTGGTTTTATGATATAATAAAATATGACTATGGAGGATTTAAATTTTATGGTGTGTGGTATTTATATTTTACTTTTTTTGCAGACTGACACAGCCTCAGTGTTGTTAGAAGCTATCGGGTATATCAGATTCCTTCAGAGTCAAATTGAGGTCATTTATGTTCCTTCAATTCTCACATATTTGTACCATACATACACATTCCTTTACTAATAATCAGTTTTCCCAAACAACTATGATGAGTCAGTGATATATATATATATATCTGTGTGTGTGTGTACATAGCACGCTGTTAAAGGTTCACTTTACTTTTTTTTTTCAACAACACACCCTTTATTATTTATTATTTATTGAAGTTCTAAAACTATGTTAAACTATTTATTTTTTATTAAAAAAATTCCTTGGATATTATTTCAGGCCCTTAGTTTACCATACTTGAGCAATGGATCAGGGAACACAAGGCATCAACAACATTCTGTAAGAATATTATATATTAATTTATGATAAATCCATTTCTGGTTAATTAATTAATTTAGCATTAAGTATAATTAGCACTTCTGATGAAAGTAATTATGAAGAATAATATCACACACTCTCTAGCTCTGAGCCTTGTTGATTCTTTTTGTTCTTGCAAGTGCATCTGTGAGAATGTTATTAATTAATTAGAAATTGATGAGTAATTATGTGGTAGTAATTGAGTGATGATTGTAATTAATTATCTAATGTTATTAGGTTCATCAGGGAGAGAAAAATTGTTTATTCCCTGAAGACCCCGGTCAGGTATGCTTTTTACATTGGATCCATTAAATCTTTTAAGGGTTTTGGTGATTTTGAATTTCGAAATTTTAAAGAATTTACCTTCATTATATATTATTAAATAAAGAAAAGCATATAATTAAAGAGAAATATTGTATCAAAAGCGAGCTTTATCTGATATAATATTATTTTAATTAAACTAATGTCTTCCTTTACTACTTTACTAATTGCAAAAAGTTGAACATGGTTTATTAGATTCTCATTTTAATTTGTTTTACTTTTTGGTTATAGCTACTGCATGAAAACTGCTTGAAGAGGAAAGCACCTACTAGTGAACAGGTATGATTATTGCCCTCTTCAACTTTAATATTTTAATTTTTTTTTTGGGTTTTCTTTCATGATTTTACAATGAGAGTTTCTGTTTCATAACCCTCTTCTACTATTTCAGACCCCTTTTGTAGTATATTTTTTTATTTTAATTTTTTTGTGAATAAAAAAAAATTAAGAAAAAAAAATTACTTCTGCTTTAACAAATCTTGAAAACAAACAACACTAAAAATATAAACAAAAACAAAGCATTAATTATGTGGTAAAAATAAAATATTTTCTTCCTTAACCTTATACTCAAGGGCAAAGTCCAAAAAAGAAAAAATGCTTTAGGATACTGATTTGTGAAACTCTTTTAAAAAATTACATCAATATTTTTAAATCTTATTCTTATACTAAGAACAATGTTACATGGTTAGTAAATATTATTATTTTTTATTATTATTTATCCATCAATAATTTATATCTATATTTATATAAATTTTACATATAAACTATATTTATTAGAATTTATACACATAAATCAATATATTTTGTATTCATATTTTTTAAAATTTGTACACATAAATTATTAAAATTTATTTATTAAAAATAATATAATATTTATACTAATAAATTGATGATAACAAAAATATTAAAAATTACTGGTCCGTTAGATTTTCCTTACGCTAATTTTATTGCCTTGGATGTTATCTAATTAGGATTCTAAAGAAGAGACTAAGAAGGACCTAAGGAGTAGAGGGTTGTGTTTGGTTCCGGTTTCATGCACACTTCAAGTTGGAAGTGACAATGGTGCTGATTATTGGGCTCCAGCACTTGGTGGCGGTTTTCGGTAGATCAAGTTTAATTAATTATAATTAATTAATTAATTAAGTAGGGGGCAGCATATATATATATATATAACTAATATATATATGTTTGTACATGCATGGCATCATCACACATAAAAGTAAAATTCATGAACATGATATAACATCATGAGCAGTCAATCTGCTAAGGAAAACAAACTAAGGCTGATTGCTCATGATGCTATACTTCATAAATCCTGAATAATAATAAAACAAAATGTGTGTTCTTGCTTGCTGTGACAAATTAAATTATTAATGTATTTTGCAAGCCCTTGGAGTGCTTTATTTAAATTCATGGAAATCATGATCATGCTCTTATATTTATTTTGTTAGCTTAATTAATTAAGATGCTGGTACAATATGCAATATATTTCAATGTATATGCAAATATTTGTATTATTAATCATTTCATGCTACTCCTTTTCTAGCGCCATTATTTGAACCGTTCATTATTATCTTCATTTTCATTTATATATATGCTAATGTTAGGAAAAAAAATATTAGAACTTACCTTATTATTTAGTATTTATTAATTATTATAATAATTAATAAATTTTAAATTAAATAAAATAAATTTTAATTATTTTTAGTTAATTTTTGTTACCAAATATTTTATATCTCATTAGATTTATCTTGCTAGCCAGGACACTATACTACTATTTTCATATAAACAAATTGTTCAATCCCATTGGATCCTTTATAAATTCACTTCTTTTAGAAGTTTGAAGTAACAGAAAGTAGTATATAAACGATTATATTTTTAAAGTCTTTTGAAATTTGGATGGATTTTTTGTTTATATATATATTTTTATGTTAAAGTTTTTTTAAAAGTCAACTAAATTAAATTTGAAATTTTTTTATCTAAAGCTTCTGATAATATATTATGTATTATTTTTTAAAACATTTAAATTAATAAAAAATACATATAAATAATTATATCTCTGGTAGCAGAATTATTACAGAAAATAGGAAAAGGTAATTAAATTAAAAATTATGAACTATAATCATGATGAGCTACTATATAATAATCATTTGAGAAGAACAAAGAATCTTTATACGTACGTCTTAAGCTCTCTTAACTTTTGGATAAAAAAATATATATTAGTATCCTATATTAAGTGCACATCTAAAAAATACTGACCATGAACAAAATTCAATAAGATTCCGGGGTACTTTAATTTTTGAAATATGGTCAAGTTGTGAATGGTACACTTTGGGTACATAACAGCATAGTTAACTATTCATCACAAGTTATTAATATTCGTACGTCGTTAAAGTTAGTTTAGGGCCACATGTCCACAATCAAATATATTCTATGTACTCTACCTTTTCTTTTGAAAAATCTTAGTATATAGACAGATAAACTTTTTTGCTTATTGTTCATGTCGTGAATGAACAGAAGTAAAGGTGTTCACACTTGGAATAATATGTCACACTTATATAAAAGCTCACTCACTAGCTAGTGTACATTGCTTTAGATTATGGTTTAATTACCAAATTTATATGTAACCCTAATAACTTGACTAGGTTTAGGGTTAATACATCAAGGACTATATAATATTCCTATTTGAAACAAAGACAAAATATGTGTAGCTAGTAATTAATTAATTAATTTTTTAGTTATATATAGATATAGTGAAAGGAGTACTAATTCGGGATTAGGGATAATATAGGGGAAATTATTATTATTTTGACTGTGCTTCTTTAAAGATAATAGCTAATCATGTTAATATAAGATATAACTAATCTTTTATAATTTGATCTACAATTTGCCTTTTCTTTTTTGGCCCTTTTAGGAGATTGAGACCTAGCTATCTAGTGTTGAGTTTAAGATTATTTGAGTTTTAATTAACATCAGCTTTAATTTTCGGATGCATAATCGTAAAAATTTTGATACTATATTATGATATTATTTTTTTAAAAATAAATGCTCTTTTCGATCCTTAATCATTTGTTTGATAAATTTTACACTTCTTAACAAATATAAAAATTCAAATTAATTTTTATTTATTTTAATATATGTATATTTCAGTTTCTGTAATTGATTTCAATAAGGTCATTTGCTGACGTATCAGTCACTTACTTGTTCATCTTCTTCATTATTGTAGGAACAAGTTACTGACACATATACTAAAGTAACTTATTTAAAATTAGAGACTAAAATGTATATATATTAAAATAAATAAAAATTAAATTGAATTTTTATATTTATTAGGAAGTGTGAAGTCCATCAAACAAATGATTACAAAACGAAAAGAACATTTACTTTTTTTAAAAAAAAATTATGCGGAGAAGAGTAGACACATGATATAGATATAAGTATAGATTTTTCTCACTATATATATGTACATCTATCACGCTTCTATATGTATAGATATCTAAAAATAGCCATATATATATAGGCCATCCTATCAATCTAATTGAAACCCAAAACCATTTAAATAAGGAAAAGTATGAGGAGCCAATGAAATATTTATACAATGTGCACAATGGAGATTTATGGAGTATTAGAGATATAATTATTAGTGTTACATTTTTTCATCAGCTGAAGCTTTTGGGATGAGTGGTATCATGATATGGTATTAAAGTCTTAGATCCGAAAGATCAAAAGTTCGATCCTTGGTGAACCCAAAAATTAAACTAATTTTTCGAGAAGATGTTTATTATCCCTTGTACTCGGATGGTTATTGTACACATTGTACAAATAGTCTATTGTCTCCCTAGCTGGATCCTTTAAATAATTAATTTGTCCTCATTAGTAGTAGTGTAGAGAGATTATTAAGAAATTAAATTGGTGACGAAACAGCTACACGTGATGACATGAAAAATATCTGTATTTACATATGAGAATATAAGGATACTTAATCTTTCATTCAGCACAATCTTAGAAAGAATATACATTGAAAACGAAATAGCAACCCCCTATCACATCTAGTACGTACATGTTTTCCGTCTTTGCTTCAAACTATCCTTTAATTTATTCCTATCCAAGAACATATGCGTTCATACAAATTAATTTGTTCCATCCCAAAAGTCTCACCACCCACACTTTAATTCATTTTTTATATTAATTTAGTCCTAAACATTGTTCATTCTTCCGTCTTCATAGAGCAAGAGTTCTATTTTTTTTTTCTTTGTAATTAAGAAAATAAGCATGGTAACATTTTTTCAATTTTAATCGCTCGTATTTATTAATTTTTTTATAACCATTCATGTGATTTTTTTTATTGGCTTAAATTTTTAAGAGAAGTAATTTCATAACATGAAACCAAAATTTCTATGGTCGAAACGTCTAGAATTTGATCATTGTTTAATCCTATAAGAAAAAATAATTAGCATAAGATAAATTAATAAAAAAAGATAAAATTTACCACAAAAATTTACACAAATTTAAAAGAGACTCTTATATAAAAAAACGTGTTATAGATATAATTATTATATATCTTTCTCTATTAACTTAAATTTTTTAAAAAAGTGATTTTAGGATAAAAATTATAAAAGTAATTTCAAAAGACTTTAGATTTTTTAGTTAAAGAAATTCTGATGCATTATGGTATGACACTATTTGCTCTAAAAGTTTAAACTAACAAAAAAGTATATAAATTAAATAATATATTTTTATTGATTTTAATGTGCGTCATATAAGTGGACAGATGTCAATTGCTTATTAGCCACTAAACCTGTAGATAGCTTAGCTATTCTAATTTCCAAGTATGGATATCATGAAAGTGAGCTAATATTAATACGTAAGGTAAGGAGAGAAAACATATATAGAAGAAAATGATGGCCGGCAAATAAAAGCAAAAGCATAATTTTATGGAAGATGTGAGGAATTAGCTAGACTTGAAACAAGCATTCATCCAACCATGGGAGAGACCCTTGTTCTCATCTTAACTATATCTCCAATTATTGTTTATTTTGATTTATGTTATTATTAGGATGTGACATACATGCATGCCTTGTTGCGTTGGTCATAGTTTTCTTGTTTCACGTTTGTTTCTGCTTTCTATGTGATGTGCACAGTGCATTTCTTCTTGTCTTTCTATCTTTGTATTAAAGTTAGGTTTCACTTTCCAATGAGATTAGCTAGAGGTGTAGATATTGGTATTTTTGTGGTTTTATTTATTAATTTTAAAATTTAAAATAAATAATTTTATAACATAATATCAAAGATTCAGAATTTTTATGATTAAAAAATTTGGAATTTGATATTTATTTGTCAACCAAATTTCAAAGGAAAAAACTATTATTTGTCGCCCTAAATAAGGTGAATAATTCAATGGTCCTCAATCCTCATATAGTTTTGCACCAATAATAGTGAAATGTAATTAAACTGCCAATGTGTTGGGTCCATTTTTATTGCAATTAGGCTTTTTCTCTTTTTTTTAATGTAAATTTCAGTATAAGCCCAATAAAACTGTTTTTTTTTTAATTCTATTGCGAATCACAAAATCTTCTCTGTACATAATCCTTAATTATAGGTTGTCAAAGCTTTTTGTCTTTTTTTTTTTGTTTTTTTTTTTGTAAAAAAGCTCATTTTAACAAAATTGGAAGGGGGAGGGGGAAAAGAACCATTGTTGATTATTGGACCTGGAAACAGGCCCACAATGCTACGGAGCTGAAACTGCAATAACTAATTACATAAAGAAGCCCAGTTAAATAGAGATTATGTTATTGAACAAAGATGATAAAGTAAACAAAAAAAAAATGGATAAAACAGAAGGTTAGTATCCAGCCCAAAAAAAAGGTTAGTCTACGCCCAACAAAAATATAATGCACATTATTTTTTAGTAGATGTAATATTAGTCAATAGTCTTTTTTCTTTCCGTACCATCTCTCTAGCCTTTTCTAACGGTCAAATCTCTTCTTCCTAGCCGGCCCCATAACCGGACCGGAATCACTGAAAGACCCATCTGAACAGGAGCGAGATCTGCTATAGCGGAGTGTGAAGAAAGTGCGAAAAAGAGACATAGAATTTTCTATACTGTAAGTACTGGTTCCAAAATTAAAAGACTAGATGGAGCATGTTAAGAAAGGAACACTAAGCAAGTCATATGTAGAAATTGTTGCGGGCAAGGACCAAAATTTGGAAGATGACCCCTTGGAGTTTGAAAATGACGAAATGGAGAGTGACGAGGAGATAATCTTTAAATCAGAAAACAACAATGAAAATGATCATCCAGAGAATCAAAAGAAAGAAAATAGGCAAACCTGAATTCACTGTAGAAGATATGGGGAACGGTCTCTACAATATCATCATAAATGAAGAGGCAAAAAAGGACTATGGAAGCCATGGTGGAGGTTCCTTATCGTTAGACTCGTGGAAAGGAAAATTGGCTATGCAGCCATGAAGAGGAGGATAGAAAATATGTGGGGAAGACTAGGAAAACTTGAGTCATTGACTTGGAAAATGACTTTTATCTGGTTAAGTTCTATGGCCGGGAAGATCTTGATTATGCCCTTTTGGAAGGACCTTGGAAAATATACGATCATTCCTTGGCTGTGAGATTATGGGAGCCAAATTTCAACCCCCTCATGACCACCATCGATAAAATCACAGCATGGGTGAGACTTTCAAGACTTCTCATAGAGCTATACAGTGAGAAAATACTAAGAAAAATTGGTGATCTAGTTGGAAAAACATGCAAAATCGACTATAACACTTCTCACCTATGCTGGAGAAAATTTGCTAGGCTATGTATTGAAGTAGACCTAACTCAACCACTAATAGGGAGATATATGGTAAACGGCAAAGAGTACAGTGTAGAGTATGAAGGAATTCACCAAATCTGTTTCACATGTGGGAGAGCAGACCATGAACAAAAGACTTGCACCATTTGAAAAGAGATAATCGAAAAAACTAAGAGAAATCAAATGGATGACAAAAAAACAGCAGACAAGAAGAGGGAAAAAGCAGAATCCAGGAGATGCTTCATGAGAAAAATTAGAAAAATGATCAAAGAAGCCAAAACAAAGGAAAGGTCATTCTGGAAGTGAATAGCGATAATTATGGACCATGGATGGTGATCCAAAAGCATAAAAGAAATAGAAAAGAGATAGCCAAAGATGGAGCAGGCCCTAGCAACCCAAACAGAGAAAAAGAGCACAACACAACATCCAAAACTAGATTCAACATGCTTGAGATAGAGCAAACCAACATAGAGGAAGAAGATAAGAATGATACAAATACAATGAGAACCCTGGAGCACAGAAAAGAAAACACAATGCCTGACAAGTTGTCTAGAAAGCTCAAATATCAAATGAGACAAACACTAGAGAATCCCTATCCAAGTCACACAACAAGCAAAACCAAGAAGGCAACATAGCAGTAGCGGAGGCTCAGCCCCAACCAAAAGAAAATAGGGAGAAACAACATACCAATAGAGGAAAAGTGAGCAATATTAGAAATAATCATATAGAAAACTGCATTGCCGAAGATGACGCCACCCCAACATCAGATCAGCATCATGAACAGGAAGACATGAATAACGAGCAACACCAAAATCCCCCTCAAATTAAGGAGCATAAACCACCAGACCTGGATAAACAGGGAAAAAATAGGAGTGAAGATATGGAAACTCACATGCAACACGATATAGAAAACCTTGTTAAGAATGTGAACTTTACCACACCTATCGGTAACAAGCTGAGGCAACTTGAAGCTACTGATATGCAGCTGAATTAATCATCCTGCCAGTTTTTTAATGATTATTTTGGCTTGGAATGTAAAAGGTGCAGCCAGCTCAGAATTCAGGCGCACCTTAAGAGAGATCTGCAAACAAAATAAACCAGATATTGTGATTCTTGAAACAAAATTTAGTGGTGAAAGGGCTAAAACTGTTATCTGAATTTTTGGTTTCAACAACTTGATTATTGAAGAGGCATATGGTTTCTCAAGAGGTATATAGATCTACTGGAATGATAATAGGACGTATATAAATCTACTGGAATGATAATAGTATCACTATTACTCCCATAGAAACTGACCAACAGTACATACACACAAAAATTGAACCTTTTGAAGAAGAGGATTGGTTTATGACAGTTGTGTACGCCGGCCTCCAACCCCAAAACAAAAGATCCCTATGGACGAAACTGTTAAACATTTCCAACAGAACTCATAGCCCTTAGATTGTCACAGGGAATTTAATGAGATAAAAGACGTTACAGAGAAAAAGGGAGGTAGTTGATAAACCACTATTTCATGATTTATTTTGTGCTCAATTGAGTGGATTTTATCAACTCTTTACCCACTTATTCATACTATTCGCATGTTTTACATTTGCCTTCCTAATTATGTGCTTTGATTGAAAACATGCTTCTTTGATCTTATATTTGCTTATTATTAATCCTCCTTTTATACCATTAGATGCCTTGATATGTGTGTTAAGTGTTTTCAGAGATTACAAGGCAGGAATGGCTCAGAGGATGGAAAGGAAGCATGCAAAAGTGGAAGGAATACAAGAAGTTGGAGAAACTGCTAAGCTGTCCAGCCTGACCTCTTTGCACTCAAACAGCAATAACTTTAGCTACAGAGGTCCAAACGACGCGGTTTCAGTTGCGTTAGAAAGCTAACGTCCGAGGCTTCGATTTGATATATAATTTGCCATAGCTGCCCTGACGCCAGGCGACACGAACGCGTGAGTTACGCGGACGCGTGACCTGGCAGGAACGCAACCCGCGTGGCCGCGTCACTTTTCCGCGACCTGTACGGACCAAAAAGCGCTGGAAGTGACTTCTGGGCTATTTTTGACCCAGTTTTCAGCCCAAAACACACAGATTAGAGGCTATAAAGTGGGGGAATGCATGTATTCATAAGGATGCACTCATAATTCACTTTCCATGATTTAGATTTAGTTTTGAGAGAGGGTCTCTCCTCTCTCTCTTAGGATTAGAAATTAGAATTTTTAGAAACTAGGATTTAGGACTTCTCTTAGCTTTCTAGAGTGACTTTCGATCCAGGTTCAATATTCCTTTTTCTATTTAAATCTCTCTTTTATATTTTGATTACCTTGAAGCTTTTATTATGTTTAATTGATGTTGTCCAATTGGTTGTTGATATTTTCCGTGTTAGAATTGACATTTTTATTTAATGATATTTGAGGTATTTCAGTTTACTATTGCTCTCTTTGATTTATGTTATTGTTGCTTCGCATCTGAGGATATTTTCACTCTAGTAATTTTACTTTTTTCCCCTTTTGGCTTTGGTTAAATAATTGGTAACTCTTGATTTATCAAACTCATTGTTGATTGAAAATTGGAATTAATTCATCCACTTAACTTACCTTCATAGTTAGAGGTTAACAAAGTGGGAGAAGAATCCAATTCTCATCACAATTGATAAGGATAACTGGGATAGGACCTCCAGTTCTTATACCTTGCCAAGAGATTTTATTAGTATTACTTTATTTTACTTATCATATAACATATTCGCACCTTACTTCCAAAACCCCAATTTACAGACTCATAACCAATAATAAGAACATACCTCACTGTAATTCCTTAAGAAGACGACCCGAGGTTTAAATACTCGGTTATCAATTTTAAAGGGGTTTGTTACTTGTGACAACCAAAACGTTTGTACGAAGGGATTTTTGTCGGTTTAGAGACTATATCTACAACGCGACTGTTGTTATGAAATTCTTTACTGGCAAAAATCCTAACGTCAAAATGGCGCCGTTGCCGGGGAATTGCAAACGTGTGCCTTATTATTGGTTATTGTAAATAATAAAAAAAAAATTATTTTGCTTGTTTATTTATTTTTGTTTTTAATTTTTATTAATTACTATGAATTCTCACCCCTCTCGCTTTGAGTTTGGTTCTAATTTTGTTGAAGGAGATAGAAACCACAGCAGGAATATGCATCAAGGTCAGACCAATCAAGGATGGATAGAGCCAAGAGGATCTAATCAACCCTTTAGGCAACAACACCATCCTAGATATCATGGACAAAGACTAGGCTACAATGCATCCCAAGCTGATAGATATGGTGGACCAACTTGTAGCTACCAACAAGCCCCACCCTATGCTCAGAGATCATCCTTTCAACACAACCCCAACCCACCACACTCACAAGCCCCTTTCCACCATTCACCTCCATATAACCCTAACCCTTAACCACCATACCAACCACCTTATGAGCCATATGAACCATATATAGAACCACCCCAATTCCAACCTAATTACTCACAAGAACCACCACTTCAATATTCACCATCTCCATATCCATCAATCCAAGAGCATTATGATCCTACTTATGAAAACCGAGTGCATCAAGAGGCAAAGGATCGTCTCAAGGAAATAATGGATCGATTTCAGGCAACCACTCAACAACTAGGGCAAGTATTAATTCAACGGGCTTCTAGACGCTTAAATACACAAGGATCAGCCACAGCCCCATGTGGACAGTCTAGTGAAGAGCATAGCATAAAGGAGATACCAGAAACTCCAGTGGAGAAGACAGAGCGTGAATTCATACTAGAACAAGTAGAAGAAGAGTTGGTTAAAGACTTAGGAGACGCAGAACCTCCATGGGAAAGACAAGACATAGAGCCTCCTTCTAAGACGGTTGAAATTGATGCTGAAGAGGGTGTACAACCTCCAAAGCATATCATAGTTGAAGACTTGGAAGAGGTTGATCAAGAGATGGAGATTCAAGAAGAAAAAGCACAACCTCCCATGCCCTTGGAAAGCAATGAAAAGGAGATTGAATTGAAAGAGAGCTACCAAGAGGAAGAGGTTGAAATTGAAGAAGCTTGCAAAGAGGTGGTAGTTATCCGAAAAGAGCACAAGGGAGTAAAGCTTGCAATTTCATTAAAAATACCTCCCCCTAAGTTGCCATCATCCTTCACAACATTCAAGTGGGTAAAATTCATATCCCTTAGCTTTCTAATTCCACTTGAATATGGGCTACTAGAGACGGATGGTCAACTTAGAGCTCTTTGTGGCATTAAGAGTAAAAGGAAGATGGTCAGTGGTAAGAATTGTTCTGCAAGGTTCATCATGGTTGGAAGCTTTAAGTTCAAACGCAAAGGTTGGTATAAAGCTCAACTGAATGGGTTTAGGAAGCTGTTTGGTCGCTGCAGTGAAAATTCAGATCACCTTTCACCCGGCCGGAAAAATGCAGATCGAAACAAAAACGGGTGTAAAAGTAAAGTTTGGGATCCTGGAATCTGTTCTGGCATTTGTCACCCCAGGAGCCTAAGAATCTGTTTGAAGCTTCTTAAGGGCTTTACATGCTTAGTTTGGGACCCCGGAGGCTACTGGAAATACAAACATTGGTGGGGATTCCTGGATCAGTACAAGCATAAGTCACCATGACAGGAAGCTCATCAAATGTCCAACTTAAGGACTTTAACTAAAAGTGCTAGGTGGGAGACAACCCACCATGGTATGATCGTCCTTTTTCATTTTCATTTTTATTTAGTTTTATTTGTTTTTGAATTTTATTTTATTTTGTTATATTGAACCTGGAATTTTGCATCTCATTCACATTAAGCATTGCATTCTGCATTCTGCATTTTTCAGTTATTAAAAAAAAATTTTCGCTACGCGACGCGACCGCATCAACGACGCGTCCGCGTCACAAGGGGAGAAGAGAAAAAAAAACGAACAGAGAGTCACGCTGGAGCATGGCTGGAGGCGTGCCAGTGGCACAAATCGACCCACGCGATCGCGTCGTTGACGCGTCCGCGTCACATGGGCATAATGGCCTCCCACGCGACCGCGTGACCCACGCGGCCGCGTGCCCTGATTTTCGACGTCAAAAAGGTGCATGGCCGAAAGTTGTGCTGGAATTGGGCTGGACTCGTGCTAGAAGCCCAAGCCCTCCCACGTGACTGCGTGCCCCACGCGGCCGCGTCATTTTCCAAAAATGGCCATCCACGCGATCACGTCACCCCAATTTTGGCAAATAAATTAATTTGAACAGAGAGTTGTGCAGGCGCAAGGCTGCACTCGCGCCAGAAGCATCACATGGGTCACGCGACCGCGTGACCGACGCGACCGCGTCCCCTTACTTAAAGCGCAATCACGCGAACGCGTGCCCCACGCGTCCGCGTTGCCTGCGCCGCACAACATATCCCAGTTTGCCAAATATCTTATCTCTTCTTCCCTAATCCTAATTTTTCCCTCCCTCTTTTCTTCCTTACTTCTTCTTCCCTTCTTTCCCTTCTAATTCTTCTTATTTTTCTTTTTATTTTATTTTAATTCATTTGCATACTTTCATTCATTGCATTATTTTCATTGGTGTTAGAAATTTATTTGGGTAATTATTTACCATATTTTGCTTGTGGATTATTAAGGGAATTGTTTGACAATTATATTAATTTTTAAAGGGTTGCTTGCATGTTCAATTTAATACTTTCAAATAGATTATTTCCCGTGCATACTATGTGTTTGTGAAAACGCCCGTATGGCATTGTGCACTATTTTTAAGATTTCTTTTAATCTACTACTATAAATGCCTGATTTTCACAAATTTTCTTTACTATTTTATTAATTAAATATAATTGTTAATACAAACGTTATTGTTAGTTTCTCACGACTAACAATACATTAAAAGCTTTTGATGCTTGATCTATGCTACTCATGCCCTTGCCGGCATGCTAATAAACATCTTGCATCCAATACTCCCCATGCCTTGCTATATTTCCATTGATGAACTGATCACATGGAATCGCGACCATGTCTTTCATTCACTATTTCTTTTGCTTGGCATGATTATCACTCGTACCGCCCTCCTCTTTGCTCCACCCCTTTGACTTCATGTGCCTTTCTCTTCTCTCTTTTTCAGGCTGGCCACCAAAACGGGTAAAGAGAAAGCCTCTACAAGAGAGCACCAGCTGAGGAACCACAACGCCCGCCCACCTGTACTTCTCAGCATGCACCGAGGACGGTGCAATCTTTAAGTGTGGGGAGGTCAATACCGATCTCCACAGGTTCGTTAGCCCCTTCTCAACACCAAATTTTTGTTTTTCATTGTTGCATTTGCATGCTTGTTTCTTTTTGTGCATATTTTACCACTTGGTTAAAGTAATATTTTCTTTTTCAAGAAATTTTTTAGTATCTCACTAATTTGAATAAAATTTTTTGAAAAACTTGTATGAAAGAAATATTATTTTGGAACATGGTTTAAAGCTCGAACACACAAAACCAGTGAGATCTTGAGCCTATTTGGTTGGTTGTATTTTATCAACCAATATTTTATTTTTGGTGTGTGTTTCTCTCTCTAAAATTGTGATCTTTGTCTTGCTTAATTCTATATTTCCATTGTTTAATGTATGCATACACTTATATGATTGAGGCCTTGTTTCACTGAGCTTACATACCCACATGGCCTTAACATTTTCATTATCTATTGCAAACCAATTTTGAGCCTATTTTACCCCTTTTGTTCTTTATTTTAGCACATCATTAACTCTAAGTGAAAAATAATAATGTCCTTAATTTGAATCCTTGGTTAGCTTAGACTAATGAGAATGCTTATGATTTAAGTGTGGGAAAGTGGGTTTCGAAACATTTGGTTTGAATAATTGGGTGTTGTATATTTTAGTGAAAATGTGCAAAATAATGGTTGAGCACATGTTATTGCATTCAATACTTTAATCATATGCATTGAAAAAAAAAAGAAAAAGAAAAATAAAAAAAATAAAAAGAAAAAAAGAAAAGAGCAATTAATAAAAGGGGACAAAATGCCCCAAAATAAATAGTGAAATCAATGCATATGAGCTGTACTCAAAACTTTGAATGCATAAACATGTGAGAAGCACAGTTAATGGGAAGATAGATTTTGTATTTTAATTAAATGGATTGTCTTAAGTTAGGTGGAAAGTTTATGTTAATTAAGGATTCAAATTTTAGTCCACTTGGCCAAATACAATCCTACCTTGACCCTAACCCCATTACAACCCTTAAAAGACCTCTTGATATGTGTATTTATGCATTAAATTTATGTTGATTGTTAGATGAAGAGCAAGCCTTAGAAAGCAAGGTTAGTAGAGAATTGAGAGAATCGAACCTAAAACACTTGAGTGATTAGAGTGATATACACTACTAAGTGAGGGTTCGATGCTCGATTCTTTGTTCCCGGCTTTCATGAGCTATTTTCTTCTACAAGTCTATTTGTACTTCATTTTTATGATTTGAATTAGTGAAATCTAGTTCATATTTATTCTTGGGGATTTATTTGCTTTTAACCAAGTAAGTAGAAATATTTTTTATTTAGTTGCATTCATAGGTTGCATTTCATGCATTCTACCATTCCTCTTCATTCCTTTATAGTTTCTCTTGAGCTTAGCATGAGGACATGCTATTGTTTAAGTGTGGGGAGGTTGATAAACCACTATTTCATGGTTTATTTTGTGCTCAATTGAGTGGATTTTATCAACTCTTTACCCACTTATTCATACTATTCGCATATTTTACATTTGCCTTCCTAATTATGTGCTTTGATTGAAAACATGCTTCTTTGATCTTATATTTGCTTATTATTAATCCTCCTTTTATACCATTAGATGCCTTGATATGTGTGTTAAGTACTTTTAGAGATTACAAGGCAGGAATGGCTCAGAGGATGGAAAGGAAGCATGCAAAAGTGGAAGGAATACAAGAAGTTGGAGAAACTGCTAAGCTGTCCAGCCTGACCTCTTCGCACTCAAACAACAATAACTTTAGCTACAGAGGTCCAAACGACGCGGTTCCAGTTGCGTTGGAAAGCTAACGTCCGGGGCTTCGATTTGATATATAATTTGCCATATCTGCCCCGACGCCAAGCGACGCGAACGCGTGAGTTACGCGGACGCGTGACCTGGCAGGAACGCAACCCGCGCAGCCGCATGAACCATGCGGCCGCGTCACTTTTCCGCGACCTGTACGGACCAGAAAGCGCTGGAAGTGACTTCTGGGCTGTTTTTGACCCAGTTTTCAGCCTAGAACACACAGATTCGAGGCTATAAAGTGGGGGAATGCATGTATTCATAAGGATGCACTCATAATTCACTTTCCATGATTTAGATTTAGTTTTGAGAGAGGGTCTCTCCTCTCTCTCTTAGGATTAGAAATTAGGATTTTTAGAAACTAGGATTTAGGACTTCTCTTAGCTTTCTAGAGTGACTTTCGATCCAGGTTCAATATTCCTTTTTCTATTTAAATCTCTCTTTTATATTTTGATTACTTTGAAGCTTTTATTATGTTTAATTGATGTTGCCCAATTGGTTGTTGATATTTTCCGTGTTAGAATTGACATTTTTATTTAATGATATTTGAGGTATTTCAGTTTACTATTGCTCTCTTTGATTTATGTTATTGTTGCTTCCCATCTGAGGATATTTTCACTTTAGTAATTTTACTTTTTTCCCCTTTTGGCTTTGGTTAAATAATTGGTAACTCTTGATTTATCAAACTCATTGTTGATTAAAAATTGGAATTAATTCATCTATTTAACTTACCTTCATAGTTAGAGGTTAACAAAGTGGGAGAAGAATCCAATTCTCATCACAATTGATAAGGATAACTGGGATAGGACCTCCAGTTCTTATACCTTGCCAAGAGATTTTATTAATATTACTTTATTTTACTTATCATATAACATATTCGCACCTTACTTCCAAAACCCCAATTTACAGACTCATAACCAATAATAAGAACATACCTCCCTGCAATTCCTTGAGAAGACGACCCGAGGTTTAAATACTCGGTTATCAATTTTAAAGGGGTTTGTTACTTGTGACAACCAAAACGTTTGTATGAAAGGACTTTTGAAGGTTTAGAAACTATACTTGCAACGAGGATTTATCCGCAAATTTCTAGACCACGCAAAAGTTCTCTCATCAGTAGTACTAATGATAATAGAGCATGCAACTGTTTTGATAACTGGATCAATGACAGCGGTCTTATTAATCTAGGTTTCAATGGAAATAGATTCACCTAGAAGGGTCCGCTTTGGAATGGTCATGAGAGAGTCTTCAAGAGACTTGACCGTGCCCTTTCTAACTCAACTTGGAGACTTCTCCGTCATGAAGTAGTGGTCAAGGTCTTGCCGAGAACTAACTCGGACCACCACCCTCTCCTCATTACGAAAAATGATTCTGGAAACCTTAACCACAAAAGACCTTTTAGATTTGAGTTAATATGGACACACCACCTAGAGTTTGATTCTTTCCTAACACAAAAATAGAGCAACAACATCAACAACAGCCTCTTGAGCACTCTCCCTAATATTAAACAAGAAATGATCACTTAGAATAAAGAAGTTTTTGGAAATATCTTTAAAGTTAAGAGGAGGATCCTGAACAGATTGGTAGGCATACAAAGATGCAACAGCTTTGGCCAAAACCCTTTTCTGGACTAGCTCGGAGTCAACCTTTATAAGGAGCTCAATAAAATTCTTGACACAGAAGAAACGTTCTGGCTTCAGAAATTCAGAGAATAATGGATAGTTGAGGGAGATAGAAACACCTGGTTCTATCACACCAAAATTGTCATCAGAAGGAGGAAGAACAAAATCTTAAAGCCGAGGAACCTAAATGGTAAATGGATAGAGGATGAACAAAGCTTAAAAAACTACATAATCAGTTTCTTCCAAAACCTTCATAAAGAAGATGTAAGCAACTGTTCTTTGGTTTTTGACTCCATTACTATACCTAACTTGGATCCCCTTTTTGGTAGGTGTATGGAAGCCCCTCCTACAGTCGCAGAAATAAAAAAAGAACTTTCTAGCATTGGGTCCACCAAAGCTCCCGAAGAAGATGGTTTTCCAGTAGCCTTTTTCAAACACAACTGAAATCTCATAAAAAACAAGATTGTGGAGTTCACACAGACCTTTTGGGTAGAACCCACTACCATAAAAGAAACCAATGTAACTCTCCTAGCCCTCATACCCAAAACACATTACCCAGAGTTCATAAATCAATTTAGACCCATCGTACTCTGCAATGTGAAATACAAGATAGTTTCTAAAGTTATTGTTCAGAGAATCAAATCCCTCTTGAATGATAGAATATCACCTCACCAATCTAGTTTCATACCGGGACGGAAGATCCATGACAACATCGTCATAGCTAAAGAAGTGATGCATTTGATGAGGAGGCTGAGAGGGAAAAAGGATACACGGCGACAAAAATCGACTTTGAGAAAGCTTATGATAGGATCAATTGGAACTTCATTCAACAAACTCAAAGAAATTGGAATTCCTCACAAACTCAGCAGCATAATAATGGAAGGAGTGAGATCAGTTGATTACAATGTGCTTTGGAATGGGGACAAAACTGAGACCTTTTATCCAACAAGAGGAATAAGACAAGGGGATCCATTATTCGCATACTTCTTCGTCATCTGTATGGATAAACTCTCTCAGTACATTGAACAGGGAGTAAATGAGGAATTTTGGTCTCCGTTTATATTAGAAAAATGGTATTAACATATCTCATTTAATGTTTGTTGACGATTTGTTACTTTTTGTAGAAGCAGCAACTGAACAAATAGAGAACATTAAAGAAACCATATAAATATTTTGCAAAGCAGGGAGCTTGAAAATTAGCACAGCAAAATCTTCTATAATTTTTTTAAAAAATACCGATCCGGCCACCAGAAGAAATATTTTAAATCAGATAGAGTTCAAAGAAAGCAAAACACTTGGAAAATACCTTGGAACTATGTTAAACAACAAGAGGAAGGGAAAGGAAAATTTCAAAACAATGTTAGAAAGAGTGCAAGAAAAATTAAAAGGGTGGAAGAGAAAATGCCTTTCCATAGCTAGGCGGATAACCCTTGCACAATTTGTCACCAGTCCAAGTGTAAAGTTTGATATGCAACATGAAAAATTAAGTCGGTGTGCAATGAAATCGAAAAACTACATAAAAAACTTCGTGTGGGGAGAAACAAACAACAAAAGAGGTCTTCATGCAGTGAATTGGAAAACATTGTGCCTTCCAAATCATGAAGGAGGACTAGGATTCAAAAAGCTAGAACTTATGAATGAGGCTTTTTCGCTAAAGATCATTTGGCAGCTATAAGAACAACCTAATATTCTATGGGCAAAAATTTTTCATTAGAAATACAATAACAGCATCAATAATAGTACCACAACTCAACAAATTACCAGAAAGTTAGATTTTGACCTATGGAAAGAACTAATGAAGACCGGGCCAACTTTTCTGAAGCACTCAATTTCTTTCATTGGAGATGGGCGCTTAACTTTCTTCTAGACAGACAATTGGGTGGAAGGCGGAGGGACTCTGGAAAATTTTGCAACCCATACCAATTTAGACATTCATAGCAAAGTAGGAGAATAGGGAGACGATACTAGAGGATGGAATTTAATCAAATTGAGCAGTGCTTTTCCTGATGATGCAGTGCAAAAAATCATAGCTCAACCACCTCCAAGAAGCAACGGCAAAGAAGACAGGAGGGGCTAGAAGCTATTAGAGGATGACGACTTTTCTATGGCAGCCCTAGCAAATTAGATAACCCCTTCAAAAATCATATGGATAACGATATGGAGCTGGAAGGGTCACCAAAAGGCGAAACTCCTAATATGGAAAGTGATGCATGATCGGGTATTCACAAATCAGAGAAGGAGTAGAATATTTGGGGGAAGCGGAAATTGCCCCTTCTGCGAACACCAAATGGAGAGTGCGATCCATACCTTTGGGGATTGCGTGAAAGCTGCCACTATATAGAATCAACTCATTAACCTGAATGCAATGCAGAGCTTCTTCATGATAAATTAGGACCAATGGCTGGAGCTAAACCTCAGAATTCGATTGAGCAAACATGCAACTCAAGAATTGCTAGACTACTTCATCGTCACTTGCTGGAAGCTATGGGATTGGAGAAACAGAAAAGTTTTGGCTACACTAGGCCACCTACTCCCCACCACGAAATTGAGAAGAAAGTGAAGGAAATTCGAGAGGCTTTTGATAGGAGAATGAAGAAGAGAATTATCAACCAAAAGGAGAAAAGACAAATTAAATAGAATCCACCTCTTCAGGGCTGAATAACTCTAAATATAGATGGGTCTAGACAAAATAACAAAGTTGGATGTGGTGGGATTCTAAGAAACAAAATTCGCAAATGGGTAGGAGGATTCTCATACTACATAAGAGATTGTACAACATACAAATCAGAACTGTGGAGAATAGACCAAGGATTGAAGATTGCTTGGACTTTGGGGCTAAAGAATATTATTGTGGAATGTGATTCTAGAGCAGTCATAGCCATCCTCAACAGCAACAAAAACCTAACAAATCACCCAAATGCACTAATTAGAAACATTCACAATTGGAGAGAAAAGGAGTGGAACATATATTTTGTAAATATCTACAGAGAATGCATCAAATGTGCTAATTGTTTAGCGCGTAAAAATCTATCCTTAGAATTGGGGTTACACTTTAGGGATATACCTCTGATAAACCCCGATTTCATGGTTTATTTTGTACTTAATTTGGAGGATTTTATCACCTTTTTCCACATTTATTCAATAAAATAGCATGGTTTTGTAATTCTCTCTTGAATTGTGCTTAAGTGTAAAAACATGCTTTTTAGGCCTTAAATAGCTAAATTTGACTCACTTTAATTACATCCGATGCCTTGATATGTTGTTGAGTGATTTTAGGTTCATAAGGCAAGTATTGGATGGAAGAAATAAGAGAAAAGTATGCAAAGTGGAAAATGCATGAGGAAACAAGAATTGGAAATGCATCGATGGGTGCGCACGCGAACTAGGCGCGCGCGCGCAAAAGTGAGTTCGCCTCGCCATGCGCACATGGCGCGTACTGGTAGCGCGAAATTGTGATCAATACTTTTCACAACACAAATAATCCCCGGTGATGAATCCAAAAACTTGGTGTTCAATACCATGGCATAAACACAACTTCGCACAACTAACCAGCAAGTGTACTGGGTCGTCCAAGTAATAAACCTTACGCGAGTAAGGGTCGATCCCACAAAGATTGTTGGTATGAAGCAAGCTATGGTCACCTTGTAAATCTTAGTCAGGCAGACTCAAATGGATATGAATGATGATATACGAAAACATAAAGGTAAAGATAGAGATACTTATGTAATTCATTGGTAGGAATTTCAGATAAGCGTATGAAGATGCTTGTCCCTTCCGTCTCTCTGCTTTCCTACTGTCTTCATCCAATCCTTCTTACTCCTTTCCATGGCAAGCTTATGCAAGGGTTTCACTGTTGTCAGTGGCTACCTCCCATCCTCTCAGTGGAAATGTTCAACGCACCCTGTCACGGCACGGCTATCCATCTGTCGGTTCTCAATCAGGCCGGAATAGAATCCAGTGATTCTTTTGCGTCTGTCACTAACGCCCCGCCTTCAGGAGTTTGAAGCTCGTCACAGTCATTCAATCATTGAATCCTACTCAGAATACCACAGACAAGGTTAGACCTTCCGGATTCTCTTGAATGCCGCCATCAGTTCTAGCCTATACCACGAAGACTCTGATCTCACGGAATGGCTGGCTCGGTTGTCAGGCGAGCACTCGGTTGTCAGGCGATCAACCATGCATCGTGTATCAGGAATCCAAGAGATATTCACCCAATCTAAGGTAGAACGGAGGTGGTTGTCAGGCACACGTTCATAGGTGAGAATGATGATGAGTGTCACGGATCATCACATTCATCAAGTTGAAGAACAAGTGATATCTTGGAACAAGAACAAGCGGAATTGAATAGAAGAACAATAGTAATTGCATTAATACTCGAGGTACAGCAGAGCTCCACACCTTAATCTATGGTGTGTAGAAACTCCACCGTTGAAAATACATAAGTGATAGTGTGATCATTGGTTTCGGCCCCAGAGAGGGAACCAGAAGAACCAAGATGATAATACAATAGTAAAAGGTCCTACTTATAGAAAACTAGTAGCCTAGGGTTTACAGAGATGAGTAAATGACATAAAAATCCACTTCCGGGCCCACTTGGTGTATGCTTGGGCTGAGCATTGAAGCATTTTTGTGTAGAGACTCTTCTTGGAGTTAAACGCCAGCTTTTATGCCAGTTTGGGCGTTTAACTCCCATTCTTGTGCCAGTTCCGGCGTTTAACGCTGGAAATTCTGAGGGTGACTTTGAACGCCGGTTTGGGCCATCAAATCTTGGGCAAAGTATGGACTATCATATATTGCTGGAAAGCCCAGGATGTCTACTTTCCAACGCCATTGAGAGCGCGCCAATTGGGCTTCTGTAGCTCCAGAAAATTCGCTTCGAGTGCAGGGAGGTCAGAATCCAACAGCATCTGCAGTCCTTTTTAGTCTCTGAATCAGATTTTTGCTCAGGTCCCTCAATTTCAGCCAGAAAATACCTGAAATCACAGAAAAACACACAAACTCATAGTAAAGTCCAGAAAAGTGAATTTTAACTAAAAACTAATAAAAATATACTAAAAACTAACTAGATCATACTAAAAACATACTAAAAACAATGCCAAAAAGCGTACAAATTATCCGCTCATCACGTACGCGCCGATACTCGCACGTGACTCACTTAAAGGCAAAATGCTGGGGACAATTTTTGAGCAGTCCAAGCCCAATTCCAACCTGTTTCTGAGTGTATTTCATGCAGAATTGAAGCCCAAGCAAGGGGGAGCAATTGATTGTAGCATTAGCATCATGTAGTGTAATTTCTAGAGAGAGAAGCTCCCTCTTCTCTCTAGAATTAGGGTAGATTAGGTTAATTTCATCTTAAATCTAGTTCCGATTTCATGTTCTCATCTTATTTTCTCTACAATTTCATGTTTCTATTCTTGATCCCTCTTAGTTTTCATGTTAATTCCCTTTTTTGCTATCTTTTGTGATGATGAACTCTTGTTGGATTTGAACCTTTTCTTTAATGCAATTTAATGTTGATGCTCTTTTATTGTTGATTTGAGTTGAGATTTTACCTTCCTTGCAATTGGTAGTTGTTAGATTTCACTAATTCTTGCCATTTATTATGCTTTCCTTTTATGCCTTCCAAGTGTTTGACAAAATGCTTGGAAGGATTTTAGAGTAGAATTCTATGCTCTTGGCTTGGGAAGATAATTTAGGAACTCTTGAGTTGCTAATGTCCAAGTGATTGATGATTGGGAGCCATTGACCTTAGATCTCACTAATTGAATTGGTGGAGACCTAGGACTTATGGACTTGGATTGACATAACTCATTTGACTCTCCTTTATTAGTTAGAGGATGACTTAATGGGGTTGATCCTTGCCAATTTTCATGTTGTGGTTAGTGATAAGGATAGAGATCCTTGACCACCAACCCTTGCCAAGGCCCTTTTGTTATTTGAGTTTCCTTACCATTTATTTTTCATGTCTCTTATTCCAAAAAACCCCAAAATATCCCTTCATAGCCAATAATTGACCACTTCATTGCAATCCTCGTGAGACGACTCAGAGTCCAAATACTCCGGTTAATTCTTATTTGGGGTTTGTACATGTGACAACTCAAAATTTTTTATTGGGAGAATTGTTTGTTGGTTTGGAGCTATACTTGCAACGAAGTAGTTCTTATTTCTATAAGAAAGAAATCTAAACTGACACTCAAGGCTCATTATTAACCTCCTCGGGAGGTTGTTCACATCTTTTTTGATGCACAAATCAACTTGGGTTGGTCGTCAGCTCACTTGTTCACTTAAGCAAGTGTTAGGTGTTCGAATCCCGTCTTATGCATACAACAACTCATTGGACAGTGGCAGACCTTTAAATAGAGCTCAGATCCACAACAGATTAGTCTTTGATCTGTCGGATTAGGAGATACTGTGGGCAACAAAAAAAAATATAATGCACAAAAAGAAAATAAATAAATCAAGAATTGTGAAGAAAAAGCTCCATGCTAAAAGGTTTTATCTGTACGGCCACTATGGCAAATTATATATCAAATCGAAGCTCCGGACGTTAGCTTTCCAACACAACTAAAACCGCATCATTTGGACCTCTGTAGCTCAAGTTATGGTCATTTGAGTGTGAAGAGGTCAGGTTGGACAGCTTAGCAATTTCTTCAACTTCTTGTATTCCTTCTACTTTTGCATGCTTCCTTTCCATCCTCTAAGCCATTCTTGCCCTGTAATTCCTGAAATCACTTAACACACATATCAAGGCATTGAATGATAATAAGAGAGGATTCAAATAAAAGAAAATAAAAGCCAAAGAAGCATGTTTTCAATCATAGCACAAAATCAGGAAGGAAAACGTAAACTCATGCAATTAGTATGAATAAGTGTACGAAAGATTTATAAAATCCACTCAATTTAGCACAATATAAACCATAAAATAGTGGCTTATCAACAAGCTGCACATCCCACCATACCAGCTTCTTCAAGAGCTCGCCAACATACTTCTACTGTGTGAGAACTAAACCTCCATCTTTTGTCTTGGTTACTTGGATTCCAAGAAAATAGTGCAGATCTTCCAGGTCTTTGAGAGCAAACTTTGAATTTAGCTACTGTATTACTTCCTTAACACTCTCAGCTGATTCATCAGTTACAATTATGTCATCTACATATAAAAGGATGTAGGTTTTTATATTGGTAGCATTTCGAATGAACACTGCTACATCTAAATTTGTGGCTATAAATTCAAGCTCCTTAAGGCCATTAGCAAGCCTACAGTACCACTCTCTTGGAGCCTATTTCAGCCCATAGAGAGCTTTGATGAGCTTACATACTAGTGAAGGGTCCCCTTGTTCATAGTCTTGGGGATGCTTCATGTACACTTCCTCAACTAGATCACCATGTAGAAAGGTATTGTTTACATCTAACTGCCTGATTATCCATGACTTTGATAGAGCAACTGACAGTAACATTCTTATAGAAGTAGGCTTCACCACTGGGCTACAGGTTTCTAAGAAATCAGAACCTGGTTTTTGAACAAACCCTTGAGCAATTAGTCTTGCTTTATGCTTTTGCAGGGAGCCATCTGCATTATACTTGATTATGAAGACCCATTTGCTTCCAATGGCATCTTTGTTTGGTGGAAGCTTGACTAGCTCCCAGGTATTGTTCTTGATCAAGGCTTCATATTCAAGATCCATTGCTGCCTTCCATTCAGGTACCTTGAGAGCGTGTTTGACACTTCTTGGTTTAACACTTGCCAAGAAGAGTTTTGACTTAACAATTTCAGCTTTGCCTTTGGTTATCATAGGCTGGATGTTTTGTGGAGCTGTTGTGGGGGCAGGTTCAGGTTCACAGCTAGTAAGCACAATTTCAAAGTCATTTATAGGAAAGGGGACTGGTATTGATGATGCTGCTATGGGAGCTTGTGGGCTGGGTGAAGGGTTTAGTGATTGGAGGGTGCTAGTAGTACTGCCATTTACAGGTTTTTGTTGATTTTTTGAAGGCTGGTTTAGGCAGGAGGGAGACTGATGGTGATTGCTTTCAGGTAAGTTTGGTGAGAGCTTTGGTAGTTTTGGAATTGTAGGCAATAATAGTTTATTTACTGAGGGTTCTGGGTTAGCTTTGATAGTGTTTTGGTTATAGAGAAATTGATCTTCGAAGAACACAACATTAGGAGTGACTATGACCTTGCCTTGTTGAGTGAGGCACTTGTACCTTTTATGTACTATTCCATAGCCAATAAAGGTGCAAGGGGACGACATGAAATCTAATTTGTGCTTGTTATATGGTCTTTAATGTGGGAAGCACAGGCAACCAAACACACGCAGGTTTTCATATGAAGGCTTCCTTCCAAATAGCTTTTCTGTCGGGGATACACCATTTAGAACTAGTGTTGGGAGGATATTAATCAGCTTTGCAGCAGTGCAAAAAGCTTCTCCCCAGAACTTGGTAGGCATAGAGGCTCCAGCTAGTAGAGTGAGTCCCATCTCTACAATATGCCTGTGCTTTCTCTCTGCTGATCCATTCTATTGATGGACATGTAGGCAGGAAAACCTATGCAGCACTTCCTTTTCCTGCAGTATCTTTGATAGACTAATGTACTCAACAGCATTATCACTTTGTAACATTTTGAATTTAGTGTTTAATTGCAATTTAACTGTTTGTTGGAAATTTTCAAAAACTGTTTTCAATTGAGCTCTAGATTTGATTAAATAAAGTCAGGTATATTTTAAAAATGCATCAATAAAGTTGACAAAGTACCAGTTTCTATTACTATCTGACATAGGAGCAGGCCCCCAAATGTCTGACTACACAAGTTCTAAAAGGTATTTATACAAGATTTGTGAAGAGGAAAACGGTAAATGATGAGATTTTTCAATGCAACAAGCTAAGCAATTAATTTTCTCAGGTAAGGCAGCAATTTTACAAGCTTTCAGGCCTTTAGAGACAACTAAATGGTTGGCATGGCCTAATCTAGCATGCCACATCACAAATTTGTTCTTGTTTCTTACTGAAGAGGTATAGGTAGCTAGTATTTGTAGGTTGTAAAGATTAGTAAATCTATAAAGACCTTTGTTTATAGTGCGTGGAAGCACCACCTTCCTTGTCTCTTTAGTCTTTATACAACACCTATCATTATGGAATTCAAAGAAAATTTGATTGTCATAGCATAATTGATGCACACTCATTAAATTCTTTGTAATTTCAGGCATACACAACAGTTTTCTCATGTGCAGTAATCTAGAGCTCAAATTAGTCTTAAAACATGAATTTCCAACAAAAGAAATTTGCAAACCTATGCCATTGCCGATTACAATCTCCTCTTTGTCACAGTATTCTTCTTTTTCCATCAGATTTTTTGCATCATGTGTCATGTGATGTGTAGCACCTGAGTCAGGATACCAGCTGGAATCTTGCACTGTTGCTAGTGTTGCAGAAGTTTGCTTCAGGTTGAGACACCTGATTATTGCTGTTATTGTAGACTTCTCTTCCATAATCCTCCTTTTAATATTGATCTTCACTGTATCTGTACCAACAGGTTCTTGCAATGTGTCCAACTTTGTCGCATAATTGACACTGTGGCCTATTACTATTTTCCCTTGCATTGTACATTCTTTGCCCTCTGCTGTATTGACCCCTTCCATTTGAAAATTGTGCATCATTGTTGAACTGTCCACTACCTGTTCTTTCTTGCATCTGACTTCCTTCAGAGTAACTCCTACCTCCTCTAAATGTTCGACCTCCTCTTCCTCTGAAACTGCCTCTGAAGCCTCTCCTAGCTTGATAATTTTGATCATAGTTCCTGAATTGTGCTATATTAGCTTGCATAAACACCTTAGGTTTTCTAAATTTTGCAAGCATGCTTTCATGAGCAAGCAATAGTGCCTCTAATTCTGCCACAGTAATGCTTTTAGATCTAGCTAGTACTGATGTATATACTGAAGAATACTCCTCAGTCAAGCCATGCAAGATTGCATTAACATGATCACTTTCCTTCACTAATTCACCTACTAAGGCCAATGCATCACTTGTACCTTTGATCATTAAGAAATATTTAGTTACAGATCCTCCAATTTGGAGAGTGTTGAGCTTGTTCTTCAACTGCATCACCTTAGCTTTGATCTATGAGGAGAAATGATCTTCCTATCTTTTCCATACTTAATGTGTATACACGCAACCTACCATTTTTGTAGTGAAAAGTTTGCTCATTGAAGCCAATAACCACGACTTAATTAAGGAGTGCATCTTGCCGTTTCCATTGTTGATAATCTGGATTGATTGTTGTGTCTATGCCATTCTCCAAAGCTATGAACTGCTAAGGAATTCCTCTCTCTCTGTGACATGACTTAGCATATCATTTCCTTCTATAGTTGAGATTGCTTGATCCTTCCACCGCAAGAAGTTGTCCTTATCTAGTTTTATGGAGATTGGTGTTGCGACGAAGCTTTGTGCCATTGTTGATTGAACGGCTTGTAGTTACTTGTGGCGTATTGAATCTTGTGAAGCCAATGGCTCTGATACCATAAAAAGTACTAAACTCCAGAGGCAACTTTTAGAAGAAGAGTAAATAGAAAGGAGAGAGTAGAGTTAAGGGTAAATGGAATTTCATTGAACTGAAAAACTTGAGCAGTAAGTTACAGAGAGTGAGAACATTTATAGATAGTTGAAACCTTCTGGTACATAGACTAATTAACTTAGCACTCTGATAACTAGCATCTATTTGTAACTAACTGAGACACACTTCTAAAAGTTTTTGTAAATACAGTTCAACAGAAAGCACAAAAAAAAAAATAACTAAAAAATAGAATAATTAACTGAAATAGAGAGAGGCAGAACTAGTGAGCCTTCCTTGCTGCTAGCTTAACATGACCTCTAACAATAAAAAAAAATACAAGACCAAGTCAAAAGTTACGATTTTAAATAGAATATATATATAGGTGAGAAAAACTTAAAAGAAAAAGTATATAATATCACAGTTTTGGTCTTGGAAGTTAGAGCAAAGTATTAGTCTACTCTTGCATAATAATTCTTTCAAGGAATCCTTATGATTATTGATGTCATTTAGTTTAGTGAAGTCCTTAATAATGTTCAGAACAAAAACTCGTGTATCTTACATTCTCATATTTCAATGATTAAGACCGTATATACAAAGTAATTATCAATTTTATTTAAAAACTTTCGTGTCCTAATATATAGTTCTTTATTTTCAATGGACACTAGCTAGTTAGAGGTCAACTTCTATCACCGTGAAGGAATGGACAATGGAGAGATACAATTCAAATTGCTCACTACGTCATCATTATCAAGTCTTCTCCATTAGGCTGTAGTATTGATAAACCTTGATTGGGACATAGCTTGGGGCAAAAGAAATGATAATACATTATATTTTATTTTTAAAAGATTTGATGATTGGTCTTTGGAAGCTATTGGCTTGCTCCTGTTTTCAAATATAGCCAGTTGGAATTAAGGACACAACGTAACTAATTAAATTAAAAATATTCCCATTTTTTTTTCCATAACCAAAGGCCACGATGCTTTTTGCTTAGTACGTAGTCATAGGTTTATATATATATATATATATATATATATACGTGGACACGTGATCAAGTTGTATACTTCTTCTTATACTATATATGCATGAGATAAAATAAACTTTATTATTAAAATATTATTAGAATCGTTAACAGTTGAAAATGAAGTTAATAATTAATAAATGAATATTTATGAGGGTAGTTGATAATATCCTATATTTATAAAATTTGTAGTTGGGTTACTATAT
This sequence comes from Arachis hypogaea, assembly GCF_003086295.3. NCBI lineage: Eukaryota > Viridiplantae > Streptophyta > Magnoliopsida > Fabales > Fabaceae > Arachis > Arachis hypogaea. The sequence continues at coordinate 97,012,957 of NC_092040.1, forward strand.
GGTGTTGTGGTATTGGGAATAATGATGATCTATGTGTATGGTTCAGTTATTCCAGAAGCTACATGGAAAGAAATAATGAATGTGAATAAGGAAGGGACATATATTGGAATAGTGGTGCCAAATGCCTTTGAGCTCAAACCTCTTCTTCAATCACCTAGCTTTGTGCCTCATCACAAGTTTCCTAACCTTGATTTTGCCGGTAACATTTTATAAACTCTTGTTAATTATTTGATATTATTATATGAATTTAATTAGTATGCATTGATAGTGTAAAATATTTTATAAAATCATCTAAGTATATCTGTTCTTTTAAATGAATATTTATACGATTATGTAAACTAACATGCATGCATCAAAATTAATTCTACTTGATATTGTTATGTGTGCTTTTTAACTATTTTCTTCCTCTTTCTTGTTCATGCAAAATTAAAAGCTGGTTATTGTTCTTGGGAAGTTGGTCTTTTAATTTTTTCATAAGTAAATCTTTAATCTCGTCACTCGTTCGTCATTAAAAGTAATACCTCAAGATCGAAAAGTAAAGAAAAAATTGTTCATCATCATCAGAGAAATTTGTCTCTAGTTATTTTTTACTGGATAAATTTATTTGCCCTTCACTAATTGATCAAACAAGTGATATATTTGTTCTCTTCATACATGTATGAATTTTATACCATATGACTAACTTGTTATTCTTTTTCGAATGGTGGGAGTCAAATTTATTGTGAGGCACATGTTTTTCTTTTTTCAAATTATATTTTTATTACACATACATTTTTTAACATATTTTGTACGATATGACTAATATTGTATTATATTTATACCTACATAATTTTAGTATTTGAATTAAATAAATTACATTCATATCTAAATATATAAAAGTTAGCCCATTAATAATTACAAATTAGATAAACACTTAATTTTGTTCAATCAAACACTTAACTCTAATAATTTTTATTATTCTAAATTTTTTTTAAAATTATTCATGTCAGACAAATTAGTCTGATTTATCCGTCATTTTGAACGGAGGCTAATTTATCTTATAATAATATTTATTAAATTTAATAATCATCTTATAATAAAATTTATTAATAATTATTTGTTTAATATACATATATTGAAAATCTTAATGAAAGCGGCAAAAAGATCAATTTGTTGAGAACGTTTAAAAATAATAAAAAAATTATTAAAAATAAAAATATTCGATCTAAAATTATTAAAAGTAATTTAAATATTTACTCTTAAGAATTTGTTTGATCTCATTGATTTTTAGGGTGTAGATAATAATAATAATAATAATAATAATAATAATAATAATAATAATAATAATAATAATAATAATAATAATATATAACAATGCAGGAAAACGTTTTCGCATTGGTGAATTGAAAAAGAAGAGGGTTGTAGTTGTTATGTCAGGTTTGAGCATGGTAAGCTTCGGTTTAACTTTTGATTTATATTTCCATTTTTTTTTAATTGTTTGTCTAAGTTTTTTTTTTTCTTCTTATGTAGCTTAATTCCGGGCTTTCAACTCAATTGTTGCTTACTCTCTTCAATGTAGAAGGAGTTCTTCATTATGGAATTGCAGGAAATTTGAATCCAAATCTCCAGATTGGAGATGTTACTATTCCTAAGTATTGGGCCCACACAGGACTTTGGAATTGGCAGGTAGACTTATATTACATACTTGAATAATTATATATATATATATATATATATATATATATATATATATATATATATATATATAATCTCTTAATCCTTTTCCTAATTAATACCTATTCTACTAATTTATCTACAAATAAGTAAATGAGACAAAAAATTAAGATATGTTTAATATTTTTAGAACAAAAAAATTAATCAAGATTTTCCTTGTTTATTAATTAGTAATTAGAGTGATATATCATTATCGTATTTGAAAGTAACTTATAAATAAGTTATTTTGTATTTGGATTTTTATTTTTAAAAATATTTATTTAAAAAAAAGTGATAAAAAGTTTTTTATTTGATAAATAAGTTAATCATCGCATGGTAAATAAATTGATCTAAAAGCTTATTATCACAATATTTTTTCTTTATAAAATTTAGTAGGGACTCTATTTATTATCCATAACACAATCAATTTAGTCCTAGTTAGTTGTATGTTACTAGTCACCATTATTCAATAGTCAGAGCAATAGAAAAGTTCTAAACTTAGAACTGAAAGCCATGTAAACCAGCCAAAACTATAGTTTATAGTGTAATAAATGAGAATTCTTGGGACAAGTAATTTTTAGTATTTTTTTTATTATTTAGTTAACATAAATATTAAATTATTTTTAACATTATTCATAATAAATTTGATGTGACTACTAATCTACTATGATATAAGTGAGCAGAGGTTTGGAGATGGTCCTAATGATGAACTTGCTTTGGAAGTCAATGGTGATTACAGTAGAAAATATGGTTATCTTAAATTTTCCAATTACAATAACTACACAAAAGATTCCAATTATTCTAAGCCAGTGAGGAATCTCCTAAACAATGTATGGTATCAAGCAGAGGAAATTTTCCCAGTGAATGGTGTTCCTGAAGTTAGGCAGCATGCTTTCTGGGTTCCAGTTCACAAGAAATACTATCAAATCGCAAAGCAGCTTAAGGTAAAATATAATTTCAAACCCAATTTCCCCTTGTAAGAAAATGTAGAACTTTTTTTGGTTAAATTATTCTAGACATGCCTATAATTTTATTTAATTTTTAGTTAGGTATTTTTAGTTTAAAAGTGTGTAATGATGTCTTTGTATTATATACATATTTTTTAACCTAATCTCTATAGTGCAAATTATTAGAGTATTATTAGAATTGTTAGTAGTTAGAAATATGGCGGTTGATAATTCTAGGTTTATCTATGATAGTTAGTTATGTCTCTATAAATGACTTTGTATTGTCTTATTATTATGAATATACAATTCATTTTCTTAGTCCCTTCTCATGAGTTCTAACATAAACATTGCTAATCATATTTATATAGATTAAAAATTTTGTATTCAAAACCTCTGTATTGGATGATAAATTTGTAGGTTTTCTAAAAAAATATGTACCATATAGAATTTAAATTAGAAAGACTTTTTTAAAAAATGTTTGTATAATGTTAAGATAGTTAGAAATAATTAAAGTTATAGGAATTTGATTGAAAAATTCTACACAATATAAAATTTAATCACAAGATTTTAAATTAATAGAATGTAATTAAAAATTTATTGAGATAACAACTATCTCAAAAACAGTTAATTAAATCTGATTACTGATATATCAACCTAACTATAGGCCTAAATTTATTATTATAGAACCCAAAAAAAAAAAAAAACTAAACTTTTCCTCAAATTTTAATCTCTAATTTTGTGTAACTGATTGCTTTGTTTATGATTCACTACAGAATGTTAAATTGAGTGGCTGTGTGAACACTACAACATGCTTGCCAAGAAATCCAAGTGTGGTGAGAGTGAAGAAAGGGATTACTGCCAATGTGTTTGTTGACAACCAAGCTTATAGAGAATTCTTGAACTCCAAATTTGGTGCCACCCCAGTGGACATGGAAACCGCCGCAGTTGCTTTAGTTTGTTTTCAGCAGAGAATACCTTTCATTGCCATTAGAGCACTATCCGATTTAGCTGGTGGCGGTTCTGCATTGTCCAATGAAGCAGCTTTGTTCACCTCTTTAGCTTCCCAAAATGCATTTGATGTTCTTCTCTCATTCATCTCCCTATTGAAAATTAATTCTTAGCTTTGCCTTCCTTTGTTTTTTTTAATTGTTGAATTAGCTTTTCAATTAATCAAAAAGTGTAACCCCTAGTTATTCTCAACGGTTATGGGAATTTTACTATATTATTGTTTAACTTTCTCTTAATAATCTAAAATCAAATCACTCTTGTTTAACTTGCTGGTGAAGGGAATTGTTTGGTTCTTTATAATAATAATAAGAACAATATATGGTGATTAATTACTTTCTTTCCTTTAAATATTTCTGAATTAAAAAATTAAATAAATATCTAAATTAACCTTCAAAAAATTTTAGATCTAACATTTAGATTCTTATATCTTTTAAAAATCTTCAAAAATTACTCTCGTCGAACATATTAATTCCATTATTATTTTAAAAATGGACTAATTTATCTTATAATAATATTTTTGAGACATAATTATTTTATAGTAGAATCTATTAAGATTGTATTTATCTAACACATATATTAAAAATTTAATTAAATGAACAAATTTTCATACAAAAATATAATTATCAAACATTTTTAGAAAATAAAAATGTATTCGATTTAAAATTTTATGAAAAGTAATTTCGAGGTTTTCTCTAAACAATCTGACTAGAGGGTGCAAATGGTCATTTCACATTGCCGTCCAAACCATTTCGCGCCTTCAAATACCATCAGAATATTACTGAGTGTACTATACTCAACTGAAATCTTAACCGTTATTTCCGTTAGAACCGTCCTCCGCCGCTATGACTACAGCCGTCACGGCCGCCGAGATTCTCCGCCACACCACCGCCTTCCTCTCCGACGTCATTTCCAACCGCGATCTCCGCCACCGCCTAATCTCCATCCTCCACCGAGACACCACCACCGCCGCAATCTCCGACGAATCTGCCGCAAAACTCGCCGCGGATACTCTTGAAACCGCGATCATGCTCTCCAACTTCGCCTCCCGCTCCTGCTCCCTTTCCCTTGCTGAGAAGCTCCTCCTCCCTCTGTCCGACCACCCGCTTCCTTTCTTCCTCCTCTCACTTGTCCACACCCTCCACAACCGCCACCTCGATGCCGCTGTTTCTCTCCTCCGTTTCTTCCGTTCTAACCCTTCCCTCGCCCGATCGGAGATCGCACCGGTCCTCTACGACCGTCTTTTCTCGCTACAGCTACTCTCCGTGTTCCGGTGGCTGCTGGAACGGAGAGCGCAGATCCTCTCATCATCTTCAGTTTCGGAAGACGCTACTCACTCGCTGTCGAAGGTGAGCGAGGAGCAGGCGTCGAAACTGAGGGAGCTGGAGAGAGAGTACGAGGAGATTCTCGATGAGAATTGCAGGGCTGTTGCGGCGCGTTTCGAAGAGGTTTTGGCCAGTGAAAATGCGTCCATTAGTCCACCATTGCTGGCGAGGAAGAGCTCCGGGGAAGCCGGCGGGGCGGAGAACAATGTGGAGGTGGAGGAGGACGAGGAGGAGCAGTTAGTGATGGAGGAAACAGAAATGATTGCGTTGAAGAGCGGACACTACGATAATGTAAGGATTAATATGCTAATTTTTTTATGACCAACAGATTAATTAAACTGAGACTTCTTTAACATTGAAGGTTTAGAATTTGATCATAATTTTTTTGAGAGAAGCCAAATTAAACCATTCACTGCTCTATAAACAAGAGACAATTAGGATTCTCTTGAATTTGGTTGATGAGTTTTGAACGATCATTATGTCACTGTTGTAGCCAATATGGAGCGAAAGGGAAGAAGCCTCCATTGAGTTTTTGAGCAGTGGTTCTTGCAGCAATTCCTCCTACGCACCATTTTATCCACGAAGAGTCTCTCCCACAATCCTCAAACCCCAAAACTCTTCACAAAACTTGGCATCACTCGCTGATGAAACCGAGTCTTCATTGGTTGACAAGAGTTTGACTAGTTCCTCCTCAGAATCAGAAGCAGAAAGAGAGATCACTAGTACTTCATGTTCGAAAAGGACCCCGAATCTGGTTAGAACCGGAAACAAATCCTTGAGTACTCCCAAAATCCTTAAACCACAAAAATCTGCAAAATGTTTGAAACCACCACCCTATTTAACAAACTTAGCTGATGAAGCAGAATCTTTGGATAAGAATTTACCTTGTTCATACTCCGAATCTGAAGCAGAAAGTGAGGTAGTGGGGACTAAATTTCTTATATATGATAGCCATTTTAGACTTTTAGTGCTATAAGCTGCTGAACTGGTGAAATTTTGTCCCTGTAGGAAAAGGACGAAAAGATATCACTACTGGAGCCTCAGAAATTCCAAACCCCAAAACAAACAAAAAATATTTGTTCAGGATCCATGTGGTATGTCATGCTTAATTGTTTCTGCATTTTCTAATTAAAAAAAATTATGGCTATATATACATGTACCTTAATATTCACCTAAAAAGTTTCATTTTCTAAGCTTGCATTTCTCCTGTTTTTAGTTCTCCAGATTATAACATGGAAGACGAACATGTGCCTCCAGAGGACTTTGTCTGTCCATTAACAAGTAACCTATTTGATGATCCTGTGACCCTTGAGACAGGACACACATTTGAACGCCATGCTATTGAAGAATGGCTTAAAAGGGGAAACTTAACTTGTCCCATCACTCGCAAGAAGCTGCGAAAGACTCGCTTACCGAAAACAAATCTCGTGCTCAAACAAATAATCTCAAGCTGGAAAGAACAAAATCTCAATTCAGTAGTCGAAATGCCATGTGACAGTCCACATGGAGATACCGAGCTGAAAGTGGAGTGTTCAACTTCTCCTAACAGTGTCATATCAGAGGCGACGCTTGACGGAATGATGAGCGAGTTGCGCAATGCAATCAACAAACTGTATATGTCAGAGGTGCTTGCGGAATCTGAAATGGCTGTGCTTCAAATTGAGAAGATTTGGAGAGAACTGAACCTAATAGTTGTTGATATCCATAGTATGCTATCAAAACCTGCTATCATCAATGGATTCATGGGGGTGCTTCTTAAGTCTTTTGATCCAAAGGTGCTGCAAACAGCAGTTTTCTTGTTAACTGAGATGGGTTGCGTAGACAGTAATGTAATTCAGACGCTTAGCCATGTTGACACTGATGTAGAATGGATCAAGACTCTTTTCAAGAAAGGTGTAAAAGAGGCTGTGGTGTTAATGTATCTTCTGAAACCTTCCACTATCATTCTTTCAGATATGGCAACAGTGGAGGCTCTCATTGCAGTTGTAAATATGAAAGAGGAAGAATTTCTAGAGATGTGTTTGAGTCCCAAAACGGCTGCAGTGCTTTTACTTGCGCAGGTTGTTGGAAGCAGTGAAGAGAGCATTGCATCTTCAGTTGCACAGGCTGTGTTATCCGAAAGAGAAATTGAAGCTATAGTTGGCAGTTTGGGAGCAGAATGGGCAGAGGAGAGGGTTGCTGCGGTTGAGATCTTGTTAAAATGCATGCAAGAAGATGGTACTTGCAGGAATATCATTGCTGATAAGGCACAATTATCTACCTTTTTGGAAAGCCTTGTAGGTGCAACTGAGGGAGAACTTTTCAAGATAGTTAAATTTTTATCTGAGTTGGTAAAACTGAATAGGTAAGTTTACATTTTACAAACATGAATTAAGCTGTATTGTTTATGATTGGGGTTTGATTCTCTCGTATATGGTTCTGTCCAGGAGAACATTCAATGAACAAATCCTTCACATTATAAAGGAAGAAGGTCCTTTAAGCACAATGCACACTCTCCTCATTTCTCTGCAGACAGCTCATCAATTCCATTTTCCAGTAGTGGCTGGCCTCTTACTCCAACTTGATCTTCTGGTTTGAATCTGTCTCTTACTGCCTGATCCTGACTATATCCTCTTTGATCCCTTCATCTTTGTGCAAGTCACTTTAGAGTTCACTAACTTATAGACTTATTGATAGGAAAAAAATTGGATGTTTTCTGGGATACAATTCTCTGAATGATTGCCTCTAGGTCCGAAATGCTGAATTTGTTAGATAAACCATAAAAATTGAATGTTTTCTGGGATACAATTTCTGAATGATTGCCTCTAGGTCCGAAATGCTCTGAATTCGTTAATAAACCATAAAAATGGAATTTCATCGCAATATGTAAGATGAGGCTCTCCAAGGCCTAAACATGCTCATGTGAGGGGGTATAATAGATATAAAACCTTTTGGGAGAGATGGTTTTGTGATAGATATTTTATTGATAATAGAGAGTTAATATTCACTTCTTGCTCATGGCATTTGCAGGTGGAGCAAACAAAGATGAGCATATACTCTGAGGAGGCAATAGATACTCTTATCTCATGCTTGAGAAAGACTGATTACCCTGCTGTCCAATTAGAAGCTGCCAAGATAATTGCGTCACTGCAAGGGAGATTCAACTATGCCGGAAAGTCTCTTAGCCGAGAAGTCCTTCTTGAACGTGCTGGTCTTGACAGAAGCTACAACAATTTTCTACAGATGGACCAGATCAGCAACTTCAACGAAGGAATTGAAGCATCTATGGTAATGTACAGTTCCAAAGAAACCGTGTTTCTGAATTAATGATAAGAAATGCTATAAGCCTAATTAACCATTATCAACAGAAAGAAGAGAATGCAGCTGAGGACTGGGAAAGAAAAGCTGCATCAGTTCTAGTTAGCCATGACTGTGGTTTACTTTTTGAGGCTTTAGCAGATGGCTTGAAGAGCCAAAATGAAGAACTACGCTCTGCATGCTTTATATCAGCTACATGGCTCATATATATGATCACCATTCTACCAGATACTGGAATACAAGGGGCAGCACGAGTCTTCTTTCTCAAACACTTCATATTCATATTGAAATCTGCCGAGGACACTGAAGACAGAATCCTTGCCATGCTTGCTCTTAAGAGCTTTCTTCATTTTGATGGTAATTCTTGTATATGTTATTTTTGCCTTCTGAATTACTTAATTATTCAAAAAATTACAGTATAAAGCTGTCTCTGTATATATATAAGCCTTCCAGTTCCAGCAGAATAATTTTCTCTATCTGTTTTGAAATAAATACTCGAATGCTGGATGTCATTGGTTTAAAGTTTAGGAAATGATTACTGTGCTTCTTTTGAATTTCAGATGGCTTACGTGATCTTACTTCCTATGCGAAGGATATCCTCAAAGCACTGAGAGAATTAGAGGGGTTCTCTCCCATGGCATCAGAAATTATGAAGGTTTTGGTTGAAGAACCTGAATCTAAAGCAGTAAGTTCAATTTGTGCTTGAACCATTTTTAAGATACAGGAATAGAAAATCACACACTTTAACGTCCTTGATTGGAACAGGACATCTGGATTCATAAAGAGGTAACTAAAATAGATTGCAGTGGGAATGGAGAAGTTCTTTCTATCATTTGCTTTGAAGATAAAATCTTTTCAGGGCATTCAGATGGAACTATTAAGGTACTTAAGAGATAAAAGATTGTTCTTGTCTTCTTAATTCTACCGAGTTGGAACAATAGTTGAGTTGTCTCTTTGTGGTCTCACGAGATCATGAGTTCAAATCCTGAAATAAGCCACTGATATAATTATTAGATTAGGTGCCTACATTTTACCTTTGGGTGTGGTCTTTTCCCGAATCTTGTGTTAATGTAGGATGTTTATGCACCAAATTGCCCTTTAATATTTATTGTGCATGTTTGAAGGTGTGGAAAGTAAAGGAAAGCATAGTCGATCTCTTGCAAGAGATTAAAAGGCATACGAAGGATGTTACAAGCTTGGCAATTTCGGAATCTGGCGACAGATTATACAGCGGTTCACTTGATAGAACTGTAAAGGTAATATATTTTAATTTGCAGCAGTAAGTAACTAATTTCAATGACATGCAACATGCTTATGTAATATGTATGTGATTTCTTGAATATCAGGTCTGGTCCATTGAAATGGCTGCAATACATCATGTACAAGAACATGATATGAAGGACCACATTCATAATTTAGTTGTGACCAATAGTATGTGTTGCTTCAGTCCTCATGGAAGTGGCATCAAGGTACTCAATTAATCATTTGTTTACTCAGCGATGACAAAGTGGTTAATATGTGAGATATGCCATATCCCAAGATAAATGTAACTGATAAATAAATATCATGCTTGACACGTTTGTCGGATCTGCAATTTGTACTACTCCCTCTGGTGTACAATATCCATGACTTAAGTAGATAAACTTTTGTCTAATTTTGGAACAGATTTAGATACTTCACCCAAATAATGGAAATTCTTTGCATGTAGCCCTTCCTCTCATACTAATAGAATCATCACTGTTATGCACTAAACTACTTTATTTGCAATTTCTTCAGGTTAAGTCATGGAATGGAGAATCTAAGTTGTTAAATTCTAATAAACATGCAAAGTGCTTGGCTCTTGTTCAGGGGAAATTATACTGTGGATGCCATGATAGCAGCATTCAGGTATGAAACTATCAACAGTAGTTATGAATTTTGTGCAAGTCCATTGTGATTCTATTTCAACAGGACATTGTTATATTTCAGGAGATCGATTTAGCCACAGGAAAACTCATCAGCATTCAAAGTGGTTCCAAAAAGTTACTTGGGAAAGCAAATCCTATTCATGCACTGAAACTTCATGGTGAATTCATATACGCTACTAGCTCTTCCTTTGATGGATCTGTCATAAAGGTATTCTTTGATTTTTCAATATAGCACATTAAATATCAACCATCTCATTAACGTTTTTTTTTTTAATTCTCCTTATAAACATTATGGTTTTGTGTGTGCAACAAATTTTTGGATGTTCATATGTTAATATAATTACAACGAAAAAGAAAATAATTTCTTAAGATTCAAGTAGTTTATTATTAATTTAAACTCTTATTTAAAATGATATTTGATTTTATGATTTATGAACACAATTCACATGATACCCCAAAAATACAGAAGAATTTCTCCTTGAATAATGACTCCATAGAAACATGGTGAATATATTATATATGTAGCATAGAAGATGCTTTGACTAGTTGATCTATGTGTTTTTCACATCTGATAAAATGTTAATTTCTAAAACAAATATATGTACAGATATGGAACACATCCAATAATAATCGTATACATATGGTTGGATCATTGCAAACTTCATTGGAAGTGCGAGCTATGGCAGTAAGCTCAGAACTAATTTATTTGGGGTGTAAGGGAGGAGCTGTGGAAATCTGGGATAGAAAGAAATACAATAGAATTAACACATTGCACACCGGATCCAATTATAGGGTTGTTTGCATGGCTTTGAATAGCACTGAGGATATTTTGGTAATTGGAACCTCGGACGGTCAAATTCAGGTAATGCTGCCGGCTGCCCTTTTTCAATAAAAACTCTAGTTTGAAAAAATTAATTTTTTTTTGTTCATATATAAAGTTAGCATATCAAAGCTTCCAATAACTGCCACAACAGTTTTTGAAATTACATATAAGCAATCATTTCTATAGAAGGATTGACTACTACTAGTAAATTTAATCCAATTATCACCATGATTTTGGTTAACTAAACATTTTTCTTTTCTTTTCTTTTTTTCTTTCATGCTACTCCCCCGTTTAAGACTTACAATACAAGTACTAATAAATTAATCTCTGGTAATTCCGCAGGCATGGGGTGTCAAGTAAAGAAGCTAAGGCTCGAAGTTTTGTTAGAGAAGGCAACATAAATTTGAGTTAATATTTAAAGTGGTTCTTAAATTTGTAGTTAAACTTTAATGTTGTCTCTAAATTTAAAATTGTCTAAATTTATTCCTAAATTTAACAACGATCGTTTAGACAGAAATCACACTGAAAGTCATGCTAGATCAGTAAAACGTTATTATTTTATTTTTGGCACTTAAATAGAACATAAATGACGTCGTTTAGAGTATTTTGAGAAATTTTAGTATGTTTGAGGGTAGAAAGCCCTCAAGATACTCTAAACAATGTTGTTTCTGTTCTATTTAAAAACAAAAAATGTAATGATGATATTTTATCCGTTCAGTGTAATTTCTATCTAACTACGTCATTATTTTATCGGCAAAAAATACTTTAAGGATGACTATTGTTAAGTTTAGAAACAAATTTGAGACGATTTTAAATTTAAAAACAATATTAAAACTCGACTGTAAATTTAAAAATCACTTTGAGAATTAACTCTATAAATCTAGCTTAAATGTGAAATGAAATACATTTAACATTATGAAGGCTTTCTATTGGAATATCCTTCATTACAATCGTATATGACTGAAAAATTATATTTTGGTCCAATTTCTTGAAAAATATGTGCTGTAACGAATCGGTCCAAATCAAAAGCGTTTTTAAGATGTAGTGAAATTAATTAAGCGAATTAAGAATTTAAATTAAATTAGATTATTTCATAAAAAAAGAGAAAAAATTATATGGTGATCTTTTCTACTCTTGAGATGTCAACTAATATAAAATACACATTAGTGAAAACGATTGAAACGAAGAAAATATACCGTAAAAAAGGTTACAAAGACAATATTTTTAAAATAAATGGTCAAATTAATTTCTAAAAAATTATCTATTTTTTAAATTAGCTCTTAAAAAAATTTTTTAATCAAATTTATTTTTTAAAAATTTTAAATTAATTTTATTAGTCTTTTCGTTTTTTTTATTGTTAAGGGTGTCAAAGTTTATTGATGTTATAGGTTAATTAACATCACAACATACCTAATAGTTCTAATTTATTATTAACATGATTAATTTATGAAATTGGATCAAATCAACTTTAAATTGAAAAATTTTAATACACCTCAAGTTCTTTCTTCAATTAGGCTTTAATTTGATCAAATTTCATAAATGTATTATGTTAATAGTCAATTGAGATTTTTAGGAGTGTGTTGTGATGTTACTTAACATGCTACATTAACAAATTTTGACATTGTCAACAAAAATTAACATGACTAGTTTAAAATTTTTAAAACACAAATTTAATTGAAAAAATCTTTTGATGACTAATTTAAAAAACAAGTGATATTTTAAGGCTTAATTTAACTATTTACTCAATATTTTTATCAATACTAGTTAATTCTTTAGAGCTAACGTTTTAATTTTATATTATTAGAATTTAGAGTTTAAAATTTATGATTTAGAATTTAATATAAAAAATTTTGTTAGTTATGTATTATGATACATCGATACTGACACAAACATGGGACACGATATGATACGGGATACGCTGACACGCGAATTTTAAAATCTTAGATGACACAGAAACACGCATACATATAAATATAAAGTATTTTTTAGATAAATCGTAATGATATTTTGATATTTTATTGATATTAAAATATAAATTAAAATTTTTAATTATTTTTAATATCTCATTTTAATTATATAAAGTATTTAAAATATTTTTTGTTTTAATAAAAAATAATATATACTATATTTAAATTTATTTTAAGAATAAGATTTCACACACTAACACATGATGATATTTAAGTGTGTTTATACGTGTCCGGAAAAAAACTTTTTATTTTTTATTAAAACACGGTTGGACACAACAGATACACATGTTAAACAAATGTTAATAAATATCATATCCAAAATATATCTAACACATAAATACAACAATTAAACAAAATATCCATAGTTTATAGCTTACGTAACATTGTTCATATTAGCCAGAGATTGGTCTGGCTACGCGACGGATTTCCTAGTTCAACTCGATTTATAATTAATTAATTAATTAAATTTAGAATTAAAATTAAATTAGATATTTTCATGAGAATGTATTATACTGTGGCCTGCCGTTATTTATGAATCTTTACTCGTGAGGTCAACTAATATAAAATTCACCATGGGGTTTAACGATTCATATGCCGTAAAATATTCTAAAAAAAAAAACACATAGATAGATCAAGGAGTATACCATTAAGCATAGCAAATATATCTAAAAACCACTCCAATCATTTAGATATATTTATCCATCTATCTATCAAATTATTGATTTTCATCCTCCTCGGCCCTCACAACTAGAAAAAAAAAATGGCTCCAATTAAAGTAGGTGATTCAATTCCAGATGGCATTCTTAATTACCTGGACGATAAAAACAATGCACAAAGAGTATCCATTCCCTCACTTGCAGGTGTGATCTAAATTTGATGCTTCACCCCTTGTGCTCTCTAATTTGGGAAAGAAGTTTTTCTTCTTTGTATTAGGAGAAGAATGATTTGAAAATTTTTTTTTTATTATTATTAAAAATTACACAATCACTCATTTTAAATAATAACTCAATTACAAAATATCTTATTATAGTTAAAATATTAATTCTAAATTAAAGTAATTCAAGTTACTAATATAGTTAATAATCAAATTAAAATATTATATAATTAAAAATTGATATATTATAGAAAGTAAATTATAAATTAATTTAGAAAAAAAGTTAGATAAAATTTATCTTATCATAATTATATTTGATTTTTTAATTAATGACGACTATTCTAAATACCATACATGATATGCAATTTTCTTTATCTTTAATTTGTTCCTTTGTCAAGTCACCAAAAAATAATACGTAATATGCAACTTATTCAAAACTATGAATCATATCCTTTTTATTACTAAATACATTTTTTCATTGTTTGAAATTGATTTAATTTTATCTCTAATATTTGAATAATTAATACAATATGTCGAAATATTAATAGAATTAACTTTTTATTAATTATTTTTAACAACACTTTAATTATTCTTATTCTAAAAAATATCATTCATTATGCACTATTTTTTTTATACTAAACGGGGCCTAAGGTCCAAAGCAACAAAAAAAAAAAAACTAAACAACAATATTTTTAGAAAACTTCATCCCTTTTTCATCTGCACAAACCAACGGTACTATCATGGCTGGAGCTTCTTTAAACCACCTAATCCCCTTTTCTATAATTTGTCCATGCTTAGCCAAAGCGTCAGCACATTGGTTAGCCTCTCTGAAAACATGCCGAATCACCACCCTGTGCGGTCTAGTCATAAGCTCTTTTATGAAACGCACCAACGAAACTCCCACATGATTCTCCATCACGGCACTTGAAGAAGGTGAACGGCGCAACTAGAAGCAGACTCCACCACAAGGTAGAGGATGCTCATTTCCACAGCTAATTTCATACCCAAAAAGAACCCCCAAAATTCTACAATTGTGATTGTACACTTCCCGATGTTCATGCTAAATCCGGCGAGAAACTTACCTCTGAAGTCACGGATGATGCCGCCATTAGCTCCTCTGCTACCTGGTTGTAAGACAGAGCCATCAACATTTAGCTTGGCCCAGTCCTCTTCAGGTGGTTCCCACCCAATCTCCACAGTCCTGATAAGTCTGAGAATTTTGCTACTCTGTTCAGTAATGCTGAGAATGTAATTGTAGTTTGCTGCTAGAATTGTAACCATATGTTGAATTGGGGCTTGTTGACTATTCTGATTATTGAAAACAAGCTCATTTCTGCATCTCCAAGCTGTGTTGCAGGTAGTAATAAAGATGATGGTCCATGGTGTACCATTGTGGGGAGGAGTAAACTTTAAAAGATTACTCTCCAGCCATTCCTTGTGGGTTTGGTTGAAGAAGTCAGGCTTCAAGTTACTATTGACAATGCTATTCCAGACGGTGCGGATGAAAGGACAGTCACGCAACACATGGAGCAGAGTCTCATCATCATTTCGGCATCTTGGACAGCTTCCATCATTGGTAAGTCCTCTCTTTTTTCTCTTGAAATTTTTCATCAGAGCATCATGAGTAATCAACCAGCTAAAAGACTTGAGTCTTTGTGGGAGTTTTGCTTTCCAAATATGTTTATAGAGTCTGTTGTCTTCTCCCCTATCACTGTAGAAAGTTTCATATGCTGATTTGACAGAAAAATTACCGCTCGGATTAGCTAGCCAGCTGATGAAATCATCTCCAACATAGGGATTGGGTGCTTTAATAGTATGAATAATGTCTGTGACCTCCTCAGGTAGGACCATATTTAACGCTTCCCAGTCCCACTCGCCATCTTCTGTTACATAATCTGCTACTTTTTCATTTAGTTTGTTTTCATCTAACTCAACCAGAGACACTTTCGACGGCTCTGTAAAGCCTGGAACCCATTGTTCTTTCCAAAAAGAAGCCATACCTCTATTTCCCAGCCTCCAAATAAGGCCACTTTTAAATTTCTCTCAAACTTTAGCAATCCTGAGCCATGCATTAGAATCACTTGATCTGCGTTTAATATTAGGCATGATACCTTCGCCACAACCATACTTTGCCCGCATAACCTTGACTCAGAGTGCTTCTCTATTGTGGATGAGGCCCCAAGCAAGCTTCATTAGGAAAAGGGAATTTGATTCTTGTGCCTTTATGATGCATAACCCCCCTTTTCTTTCGGTTTACACACGCTGTCCCAGCTAAGAAGATGAATTTTCTTCTCCTCATCACTACTTCCCCATAAGAAATCTCTGTAAATTTTGTCTATCTTGTTGCACACTGCTACTGGAATCTTCATGGTTTGCATGCAATAGCTAGGAATAATTGATAGCACTGATTGCACAAGTGTGCACCTTCCAGCTAAGGAGAGAGTCTTTCTATTTCAGCTAGATAACTTGCTTTGCATCTTGTCAATAACAAATTAAAAGTGTTGTTGCTTGCATCTTTCAAGAATGAGAGGGACTCCTAAGTATTTTCCCAAGTTAGTTGTGAGGTTGATTCCTAGGTCCTGGCTCAGCATTTGTCTCATGGTATGATTAATATTGTTGGAGAAGTACACACAAGATTTTCTAAGGTTGATTTTCTGTCCCGAACACTCACAGAAATGGTTTAAAGCCTCCTTGATAATCTGAACTTGTTTCCTATCCATTTTTGCAAATAGAACTAGATCATTTGCAAAACAGAGATGAGAGATTTTAGGTCCCCCTCTTGATAAAGTTATAGGTTTCCATTTCTTATCATGAACTAACTTATTTATCAAATGGGATAAGCGTTTAATATACAAAACAAAGAGGTATGGGGAAAGAGGATCTCCCTGTCTGATTCCTCTATTTAGAATGAAGCTTTCTGATGGAGAGCCATTCCAAATAAGGTTCATGGATGTCGTTGATATACAAAGGCTAATAACACTTTGAATTGGATCTGGGATCCCTACGTCTTTGAGGGAGTCCATCACAAAGAGCCAATTCAGTCTGTCATAAGCCTTTTCAAGGTCTATTTTTATCGCCATCAAACCTTTTCCATGTTTTT